>NC_061879.1:12402500-13002500 GCF_905147765.1 Vanessa atalanta
GCCCCAGTAAACTATAATTGGTGAATAACATCCATTCCGAAATCGTTTTCACCCGATATAAACAAAATCACACATGACAGCAATTTCATATTTATGGAGGGATTCGAACCGGTGAACTTCGACCTCATAAAATGATTGTCTTCATACCAAATAATAAACGCGTGCATTGTAACGAAAATACTTGACTTTTACCGATAACGAATTGTACCGCAAATGACATAGACGTGACATAACAAAATAGAAAACTAAATGTATTCTATTCAAGTAAAGTCAATAAAAACACTCCGTAATCGTCTTTTTACTGTACGGAATGAAATCTAAAGCGTTTTGCATGAAACTAGCTGAACCCGCGGCACTATCCGCGCTCCATTCATATAACTTTTTAGCACACAAATCTTCATCTCCCATTTATAGGGCTGAATAAAAAAGGAGCCTGTGTCCATCCCCGGAACCCAAACAATTCCCATACCAAATTACAATTCGAAATTACGGTTTGAAGGGTGGGTGAGCCAGTGTACATGCACAGGGGAATTAACAGTTCACAAGCTTGTAAGAAATGGTTAAAATTTCGCACGGCGCCAATTCTATAGGCAGCGGTAAAGTGGTATGACCTCATACCATTACGTGGTCTGTAGGACCGTCAGCCTAACAATGTTATAAAAATATTTCGTGGTAACGTATCAAATAAACAAATTCATTTTCGTGTGTATAATGTAAATAAGGACAGAAAGTCAAAAAGTATCTCATGTACCTGCTTGAAAATGTACCTCAGACATGCCAGGAGCCCGCGATATAAACTCGAAATTGGTTTTTATTTAAAATAGTGATATCGAAATAATATGGTATTTTTTTATTAACAAAGCACTCTCCTTACTTAAAGCATCATTAAAGCCCAAATATTAACCAATATGTGATTTATAAACACACAAAAATATGTTTTTTGTCGTATTTTTAATAACACGCTTGTCTGTGCTGGTGAAACTTTGTAATTGTTTTTTAAATTAATTTCCGGATACACGTGATACTAAAAATTCTGCCATGACAACGCAAGAAATTAAAAAAATATATATATTAATTATAACAATCATTTATTTTTATTGTAAAAATATTAGGAATTTTAACAAGTAAAATATATTTTATCTGTCAAACATGTTACTGACAAAACAAAAGTCTCATTGACTAAAATACAGTCTAATTTCGAATATAATTAATGTCTATTGTCTCTTTCTAACGGAATAAATTATCGTATGTATGACAGTGACAAAATGTCGTAACCAAATTACTAATGCATATATTTATTAATAAATGTGATCATATTTTGTTACTGTCTCTCGAATAGAAGGAATCGCTGAATATAAAGCGTGAAAGAGATGGAAATATTTTTCGTACTACTTATTAAAATTAAATTAAAAAATCAAAAATCTAGCGATTTTATCTATGTTCGCTTCGTTATATATTAATAATTAAAATAAACAATTTATAATTACTCATGATGTTTCTTTAATTGTATGTATGTTGTATGTATTATTAATAGGTCAAGTATTTATTTCTAATAATTCTTAAAATCTCAATGAATATAAATTCGCCAGATGGATGCTGCGGTGGCCTTTCATCCATGTGTTAAGAGAACCCAGTTTGGCATATCTTTGGTTACTTAAACTAAATATAACGCAATCATATTTAAAAAGTCAATATTGGTAACCAGTGCCAATAAAGAAGGCGGTTAATCTTTCGAATAGATGTAACCGAATTTCGTCATAAAAATTGGCAAACGTATTCCGTTGGACTGTCTAAGAGGGATCCTTTAAAAGTTTTTTGGCGACTCGTAATATTTTTGGAAGTAATTATCTCACTCGGCTGAGCATATTTATATATTGTCGGTTTCCTCGCGTATTTAATATCGCCATTTTGCCCCACGACACACACAAACAAACAGGCGCGTTTATGTTACGGATCTATTCTGACTAGCGTAAATAATTTCATGACGAAACACAATTTGAATTATTCGGAAATTCGCTAAAGAAATGTTTTTAAGCGGCATCGGATTTCATGTAATAAATAATATTGGTATGTTTATATTTTGTGGAAAAAAGAACGACGCTTATCTAAAACGGCACAATGTAGGGAACTCTTGGTCATAATTTTGGTGACGCTCGTAGCGTAGGAATACATGTAGTAATCAAAGATTATTTATAATAATAATATATATTTTTTTGTTATTGTCACATCGTATTTTACATTTTCTTGTACTGTAAATTGAGGGTATACTAAATGACGAGGCTGACCAACGCGTGACCGGTTTTTTATCTTAACGGCAGAGTGAAGTTCTGGATATGCTTTATTTGTGCTATATGCAACAACCAATCACCAGTCACGTCTAGACTGCAATATTTTGTTACCGTGTTCAGTTTTAAAGGGCGAGTAAGCTATTGTAATTACTTATTACAGGCACATAAGACATTATTGGAACGTTGACAGATGTTGTACAATCTAGGGAAGTTGAAGCGTTATACTAAATTTGCGACTAAAAATTTATACATTTTTCCGAGGATGGATTTTTTAATAAAATCAAGTAGATTATTATAAAAATATTAATTAATAAGGCACATTGTACACACGGTACCATTGTATTCGTTGATTATCACACAGGATTCATCAATTTAATGAACTTAAAATGAACTACTGACATTTTTCTATTCTACTCAGTGGAACTAGTAGTTACAGTAGTACACAACCAATGGTAACTTTAAATTTAATTTATCCTGAAAAATAGCGCTTCAAAGAGCAAAAGCTCATTGGAATAAAGTATCTTTTATAATGCACCATTTATTTAATTTTTAAACGAATTACTAACACGATAACATTATTGAAAAGCACCCCCTAGCTTAGGTATTATATATGATAGATAATAATAACGATAACTTCTCCTAAGCCCTGAAAGTATCTTAACAATCGCAAGGATTCACTACTGTGCAGCGGATAATATAGATCACAAGTGTGCGCAAGCGCAGGGGCACTCTTGTAATTCTGGAACGAGATCAAAGAGGCGCAACGACTTTACCTGCCTTTCTGCCTCATTAAATTTATAATCGCCCGACACGGTATTTGAACCCTGCGTCAATGTTGTCTTAGAGATCTACTAAGCTAATGGTAACTAGGCAAGTAGCTGAAGTTTAAGAAGAATATCTAAGTAAAAAAAAGTATTTATATATACTAATATTATAAACGCGAATCCATGTAATCTAGCATAGATTACATGGATTCGTCATCACCATCACCAGAATTGAGCTAAACCGATAGAAATTATAATTTGGAATCGAGGTAAGCTTGAAGCTGTGTTTTCAATTACAGGATTTACGGAATAAAATGGGAACGAGTTTATTAAAATACGCTTAAATTAAAATGATTGTTTAAATTATTTCAATTGGTTTTCCCCTCGATGTCATATTCATTGACAGCGTAATTGCATTCATTAATTTAAAATTTTTAATTATATTTTGAGCCAATTTAATTTAAACTGTAAAAAAATGTTTTTTACACTTTTTTTACTAGGTGGTAGGACTTTGTGCTAGCCCGTCGGGTTGGATACCATCCACTCATCAGTTATTCTACCGCCAAACAGCAGTAATCAGTATTGTTGTGTTTGGTCTGAAGGGTGGGTGAGCCAGTGAAGCTACAGGTACAAGGGACATAACATCTTAGTTCCAAAAGTTGGTGACGTATTGGTGATGTAAGAAATTGTTCATATTTCTTACTGTGCCATTGTCTATGGGCGGTGGTGACCACTTACCATCAGGTGGCTCATTTGCTCGTCCGCCTACCTATTCCATAAAAAAAAATATTATTTTAGACCTTTAATAGGTCTAAAATAATATATAATATAAGACCTGAGTTGACCAAGTGTCTAGAACGTATAGTCTTGAACGATTGCGGTTTTAAAACTCTGGCTAGCACAGCTGAATTTTCAAAAAAAATCTCCTTTAAAAGGAGAGGCCTTTATATCGGACTCGAGGCTTATAAAGGACCATTAGAGTCACGTGTCACAAGCTGTTACCATTACCAAGTGGACTTCACATGGACTTCTGTCAAAGATAATAGAAGAGGATAGATAATAATTTTAGATTATCTATCCTCTTCTTATTATGATGATTTAAATACCTCATAATTCATTTATTATTAAATGCTTATAATTTTAAAATAAATAATTTTTATGACCTAATGGGCAAACTTTGAAGCGACATTAATCCTTCTTCTTTGCAATAACGTAAAGAAAAATGATTTCAAAATTTAAAAAGACAGTTTTTTATTTTTATTTTTGATATTCAGAGAAAATTAAAATATGTATTGCTATAATTAATCGAAATAAATGATTGGTTTCGAACTCTTATTAATGGATATCTTTTTGTTTTTTTAATTCAAATTGGTCCATTTTCAAAGTATAATTTACTTAATGTTTATCATGAAACAAGACGAGTCGTCTCCAAATATATTCCCCACCCAAAGGAGTTTTATCCGCACATTTAAGCTACAAAATCTTCAGTAAAAAGGAAACCAGAAAAATCGGCTATCGAGGAACACAAAAAAATAAGTTCAAATTGATAACCTCTATCTTTTTAAAGTCGGCTAAAAATAGAGTGCTTTTTTATTATTATATGAGATGTCAAAACAAACCTAATAATACTAGAGAGTCAACTGCACATCGCCTGCAGTGCGATTCTGTAATTCACTTCATATTTCACTCGTGAAATATTGACAACCGAATTTCGATGTATTTATAAATTTTTTTATGATTATAGTCGATCTATTCCGGATTTGAAGGGTGAGCCAGTGTAACTACTAACTACAGTCACAAGATACATAACATCTCAGTTCACATGGTTGGTGGTGCATTCGTACAGCATCAGTATCTACATAATGGGTAGTTACGACCACACCGTCAATTGTATCTTAAGGTGATTGAAATTAGCTTTGAGTCATAACATAATTTATCTTTAAGATATTCGAGATTAAAGAAATGTTTGCGACACACATACATACAGAATATAACACAAGATTATCTTCTAAAAAAAAAATAAGACCGGGATCTCAAAACTAATAACAGTTTTTTCGTTTCAAGTCGTACCCACTACATTCTTTTAAAATACCAAGAAAATTACTGTGACAATAATCATTTATTATATCGAACATACTATGACTATCTTAATACAGAAATCAAACGTTAATTTAATCAATTAATTTGATACAATAACTAACTGCTTAAATACTAAATACCACTGGTAATAAAGGATCGTTTCCTTTATTTACTAAAGTAAGTTAACTTATTTACACACGTGATATTATGAGTCTTGACTGCCCAGGAAGAAATGAATTATGATCATGAGTTACGCACATAAACCTTAGATTGGAGTACTTCATACGATTTGCTAATAACTCAGCTATATTGTGCACTAAGAGTTTATGTTTAATATATCTTTATTTATAATACAACACTGTTACAATTAATTACTTCTATCCTCTTTAATTTTACTTCCAAATCCCGATAACAGTTTTGTCGACGTCCAAAACTAATTTTTTCGCAAATCCATTGTGAATATCACAGATTAATCAAGCTCTGGACCAATGATATCGCGTCAATTTGTTGTCAAATGTTGTTTATTTGACTTTTCTCCTCTTATGGTTGGAATATAGTATATATGTGTATCTTCGGCTAAGAATTAAGTCTTATATCACTCGGTCATATATATGTTGCTCTCTTATCGTAGGAATATACTTAATAATGAGTCTTATCAAAAAACTCGCAACTTTTGTTTATATTTACAGAAACTGTTTAACAACTTCAATTGTTTACATAAGATATTGTAAATTATATTTTAGATAATGTCACTATTTTGCCCGCAAATCCTACGAAAATTACCTTTTATTTTCTATTGGTAGAATACACAAATACTGATCATTGATTCGTTAATCCTTAATTCTTCAGTGGAAAGTAAAAGTGTACCATTGGAATGTGGGAAATAAATTGAGTAATTAGCCAATAGGCAGGACCTTTTTATGTCCCTATTTTATGCGATAATTCTGCCTCAATCACTCATCATATAACCATTTTATGATTTTTATTATTATTGTTTTGCGATTGAAAAATAATGACTCGAAGGTTCTTAGTAAATAAATAATTTATACAAAATAAAATTTTTAATTTATTTGTAATAGTATCATGAGTACGTATTATCAAGTTTTTTAGCAAAATAATTATTAATTTAACTCACATCATCGTTCCAGTATCCATCACTGTATTCATCAGTGAGACGTTCACTCTTATCGTCCTCCCGCATCCTCTGCATCTCCTGCACAACCCCTCTCAGCTGGTCGTCACTCATCGACCCCCACAATTGCATCGCCGACAATAGTTCTTCATCATCCTCGCTGAGTTCGGCCGGCGTGAGAGAATTTAACCTATCCAGTTTAGCGTATAGTTTTTCATTGAACTTTTTTGCGGGTGCAACAGTTATTTTTTCTAATTTCTCATATAGTCTGTCTAATCTATCAGCGAAGGACGGGGAGTCCGTCACGTACGCGGGTCGGATCTCGTTCGCGACGAGCACTAGCAGGACGAGGCACAACATGGCGTGATCGCGGCGAAGCGACAACTGGCCACATGGCGCGCTCGTCGGGCACACGCGACTATTACTGGGTTACTTTAACATCGTAAGGTTAGTGTTTGATGTACGCTTTTCGATTTTCTTTAACGGCTTTGTTTTGTCAACGTAAAGAAATATATTATTTTCAATTTATTTTTGATGAAGTTGATTTCTGTGCTTTATTCAGCATTTGAGATCAAGATAAACCACTTATCATCAAATATATGATTGAAACAAGGCTAGTAGAAATAAATATATATTTAGAACAAATTTTTATGGAAAATGTTTTTATTAATTAACGTTCTCATAACTAACACACGAGAATTATTGGAAAAAACAGACTGCTTTAACCATAAATATTATTTGATTATTAAAACGGGTCCGTCTCCTTCTTCCGAATGTCAAATCACTGAAGAGAGACGGAGAGAAATAAAAAATAAGGCCGTATACACAAAACAATGTATTATAATACTTTAATAATATTGAATAAAAATAATGATCGCAGAGTGAAATGTAATTAATAATAAATTAAGCATGATATTTTGTAGCGTCAATAATAGTGACATCTGCCCGAGACCGGCTGCCGATACGTGCTTATACAAGATATAAATAAGAACCCGGCTCAGACCTCGGACCATTCATACCTCGTCTGGATTCGGTTCGGGAGCGATGTACTCACGATAATTTAATTCTATTCAACCTCTTCGAAATATCATTAACATTTTACAATATCGTTTTTTTTTTTATTCTTTATCTTAATTTTAGTTATAAAATCGAGAGTAATTTTGTTTTGTTTATTACGCTTTTAAGTTTAATCATGAATTTGCATACAGGTTGTTACGGATACATAAAAGGACAGGTACCTAACACCTGCCCTTTGCCCGCAGATGAAAGCTGTATATAATTGAATTTATAAACACTTTTTTACTCTTATTTCCCAGCCAGTATTATGACGTTTTGTATGTGGTCAAGGCCGTATATTTTACTGACATGCTTTGTAATTTTGTAAATAAACAATTATCTTTAAATATATACTAAATAAATGCGAAAGTAAGTCTATACACTATATTACTATATATTGGACATCACATACATTACTCTGATCCCAATGTAAGTAGCTAAAGCACTTGTGTTAGAGAAAATCAGAAGTACCGACGATACCACAAACACTCAGACCCGAGACAACATAGAAAACTACAGAACTTTTTCTGCATTGGCTCGGCCGGGAATCGAACCCGGGACTTCGGACTGGCGTACCCATGAAAACCGGTGTACATACTACTGGACCACGGAGGTCGTCAAGTCGTCTGTCTGTCTGTTGCTATTTCACGCCCAAACCACTGAGCCGAATTTGATGAAATTTAGAATCAAGCAAGCTTGAACTTCGAAGAAGGACACAGTGATATATTTATACTTTTATGTCTAACTTATGACGATCATCCAATAAAACAAGGGCGAAGATGCGAGCGAAAACTAATAATGTTTTAATCAAACAGTCAAAAATCTTAATATTCTTTATTATAGACTGATAGAATCACTTTTAACACGTCATGTTGAATTAAATGTAAAAGTACCGACATTAAAACACAATAACGGATCATTATCTAAATTAGGTTAGGTTTATTACTATAGTAATGATTATTTTTATGTAATGGACTTTTATTGTGAATATTATTTAGTAACTTTAATGTAAATGCATTAGCATTAGCAGCCTGTAAATTTTTCCACTGCTGGGCTAAAGGCTCCCTTTGAGGAAAAGGTTTGAGCACCACGCTGCTCCAATGCGGGTTGGCGGAATACATATGTGACAGAATCTCGTTGAAATTAGACACATGCAGGTTTCCTCACAATGTTTTCCTTCACCGCCGAGCACGAGATGAATTATAAACACAAATTAAGCACATGAAAATTCAGTGGTGCCTGCCTGGGTTTGAACCCGAAATCATCGGTTAAGATGCACGCGTTCTAGCCACTGGGCCATCTCGGCTCACTAATGTAAATGATATAAATGTACTAAAATTTATATTAAGAAAGGATCTTATAAATGTGTGACCTTAAAAATACATTTATTTTTATTCGGACGTTTCTTGAATAACCCTTTACATATATTTACACATCAAACGGTAACGGGACAGCGTATATGTATGAATGATAGTTTTTGTAAAGTCGCTTATAAATATTTCACTGTCTTTAAGGGCCAATTCTACTAAAATTGTTACTTTGTCGCTATCGAATCGAAGGTTTATCGTTGCGGTTCAGTCAAAGTTGAATCGGGAAATAATCGGGATCGCGTCATAGAATTAGTTCTCAGTTATGATTAAACTGAGATTAATCTTTGTAAAGAATATTCGAATATATAAATACTTCAATGATGACGCAATGATACGATCTCGATCATATTTGGATCCGGAATCGTATCATTGCCGTTATAAGTTAGTAGAATTCGCCCCGAGTAAATTATGGTCTCCTAGTACTTTTCTTGGCTCAAGAAAAGTACTAGGAGACCATAATTTACATGAAACCTAAATTTGTGGAAGCGTACATCTTCCAAGACATTATAAGACCCTAAAATAATGTAGGTCATTGTCCATCGCTAGCACCCTTTCAAAAAAAAGGCGTTAGATCTGATACCACCTTGTTGCTTAACTCCAATGTTATAGATTAACGTGTCAGAATTAAAAATAATATAAATATATCAGGTTATAAAACGATAATGGTTGCGATTCGTTTTTCCAGTTCTTCTGTTGTTATGAGTAATGTGTTTTAAAGTGACAAAAATTTAGACGAAAAAATATTTTTTCAGTAGTTTAAAAAATACTAATATCTGTCTCTTGCAACGTTGATAATTTTGTGCAACCATAGCGTAACCATAAACCAGACTTTGAATGGGACAGTCCCGGTTCAGGTAAAATTTTCTCACTATTATTAAAAATTAGTACCACGCATTTTGTAAAATCGATAAAATTAAAAAAAAATCAAGGGTCTAAGTTAAAAATATACGTGATATAATTATCTATTGAAATCAATAGCACGTCTTTTTTATCTATATGTTCAGAACCGGTGGTCTGGAATTAGTCTTACATTTAATTTATCTTGTAAAATTAATGACGATCCAAAGTGCTTTTAAGAGCATACTTAAATAAAGTATATTTTGATGTTAATTTAATATTCATTAAAAAGCTATTTCAGATGAACATATCGAACCTATCGCAGACAAGAGTAGCAAAAAGGTTGTTTACAAATACGGTTTTTTATTAAACTGGGGTATACGTGTAATTATCTTAACAGGTGTTTGTTTGTAAGAATATATTGAGGCAAAAACGTTTTAAATTGCTCGGAGGAATTTATTTTATCGAATGAAGCAGGTATGTTTTACAATTCGCAAGAAACGCATTATGGAGAGGGTGACCAATATATATTGAAAACGAGGAAAATATAATTTAATTATCACTATAAAATATAAATAATATACCAACCTTAGCAGGTATATTGTAGAAGTTAAATCTATTCAATATATTGACTAATTAATTAAATTATTATTATTGTACATATTCACTTATCTGGCTATATAAATACAAAACCGTTATTTTTATCAGTTGCCATGGTAACACCATGTTACCTTAGCGTCAGCATAAGGTTTACAGCATAATTGGGACATTGATAAAGTTTGCGTCTATATGTGACCACTTCGGATGCCACTCATGTGGACGTAATTGTTCTACTTCTATTATTAGTTAATCCAAATTTTCGCACATCTTATATTTATAAGTTTTAGATTTATGTGTGTGAGTGTGTCTTTATGTTTGAGAGTATACATACATTTACACATTGAAGTGTACATTACATTCAATGTATATGTGTGTACGCACGCTTTTTTCGAATCAGCTTTTTCGTTAGATTAGATCTTAAAATATTCCCATTTTTTCTTAATCGTTTATTCGTCATGGGTTTAAAGGAGATTACTAACACTCCTGGGCTAAATGACATGAAGGTGTTACCTTGAATCGTTACATACATCCTACATCGGTTTAAGCCATTATAGAAATTATGGTCACGAGTTATAAGCTGAGAACCTCGCGTCTGGGGAACGAAGATCGTTTAAATGTATTCTGAAAGTTTTACGTCTCTTAAGTCCGTCTGGTTCTTACCAGACCTTAACAGTGTTAGCGGTGGACAACTTAAGTCAGTTGTTCGGAAAGGGCTTAGAATTCGCAGGCTTAGAATTCGCATGCCCTAAGGTTGCCCCCTCCACATATTCGTGAATGTTTCCTGTCTCACTTATGTCGAGCACAAACAATTGAATTTTGACTTCTAACTCATTTCACCCAACGCCTAATTCAACTTTACTGTTTACTTGGTTGTAGGGCAACCAGACCCGAGGGTCATATCATCTTAATTCCCTTGGTTGGTGGCGTATTGACGAGGATGTTTAATATTTCTTATATATAGTATCAATGTCTGTGGGCAGTGATACGTTATATTAAAACTAAATAAAAGATACTCTGAGTATTAATAAAGTTTAGGCAGGATAAATCAATGTGTATATTATCTTAAAAAATGTGTCAGAACTGAAATGAAGTCAAACTTTATAATTAAATGTACTTTTTTTTTGTTTGTCTCTTAGTCGTGACGTATTTTCGTTTTATCGGCTTCAAATGACTTCACGAAGTTTCACTTAAAAAATAAAAGTATGTCCGTTGTAATCTTGATTTATACCTAACCTTAAGAATGTGTGGGGTCCACACGCTCGGCAGTTCAGTTTAACAAAAACTATTTGTCTTGTAAAACTACTTATTATTCTATTAATATTGATTATTACATTGACTTGTTATAATATATACTATGTTACCAACAAGGTAACAACATATTATACTTATATAGTTCTAGCTTTGTTCTAATAGTTAAAAAATAATGGTAAGCTCACAATCATTAAGTTATTATACATAATATAAAAAAGTAATAAATAGTTACATTTGTATCGCGCGTGATCTTGATACTTGGAATATTAAGATCATTTGAAAAAAACATCCAACTAAATTTTTCACGCCGAATTTTTGGTATTCATCTATGTAGTATGGGATTATTTTTTGATTAAATTGTAAAAGATTAATTTCTTTTATAATAAACCAGTTTTCGATCGCGTGTTAAGGAGGGGGGGGAGGTTTTAGGTATAAAAATCCTTTGTCCTTCCTTTGAGTTCAAGCTTGTTTCAATCTCAAATTTCATCAAATAATCCGCGTCTTTCGGTCTGTCTATCTGAACGTGTAAAACTCAAAAACTACCAAAATAAAACTCGTGTTTCCACCAACGGACGAAGTGTGTTATAAGGTAGGTTTAAGTATTTTGTGTAAATACACTAAAATATGACGATGTTTGTTGAAGAGGTCTGAAAATGTCTCATAACGTCTTTAGTAGCTTGCGTGGTAAGCAATTAGTTAGGAAATTTTATGTCATCCATCTGCTTCGCATGGATATATCCGTGCGGAGCCGGGAGTTAGGTAAAAGTTACAAAACAGCTAACAAAGTAAACAAAAGTCAAGTGAATAAATTAGTCCTGAGTTACTAACGGGTAATTATTACTTGAAAACATCTGGACGTAACAGAATTAAATATAATCTCCATAAATGCAGTTGCACTTATCATCGTAGTTGTAGTACAATCTGTACTAATTTTATAAATACGAATGTATGTCTCTTTTTTTTTCACTCTTAAACAGCTGAACCGATTTTGATGAACTTTTGTTTGGAAATAGTTCGAGTCCCGCGGAAGTACATAGGCTACTTTATTAATTCAAAGTTGTAAAATGAGGATTGACGATTTGTGTGTTACGTTACTCGTAAAACTGCAGGTTCAGCCAGTATTATTCATATATTGTAGCACCTTCAAAACCAGGAGAAATGTTATTCTTATCCAGAAGATATTTTTCGTATATTCGTGTAAAATATACTGTTACGAATTCGAGGAATGTCGTACGAATTACACTAAATCCAATTTTAAATATTAACATATTTTAAATTAAATTCCATTATTTTTGACTATTGCTATGGTAATGATAATACCATAACTGGAACTTTTAAGACATGGACACAATTACACCTTGTATATATGCACATTTTGTGAACTCAAGGCTTAACAATAAAGGTGCTAATAAAATTAAAAAAACAATGTGTTAATGCGTTTATAAATAACTTACGCACACTAGTAAAGAACTTATAATATTATTACAGCGTTAAATACCTCGATGGATGGCTTTTACGATTGCAGATCAAAATGGGCTTATATCCCGGGTCGGATCAACAAAGTTATTGCGTTTTTCTGGCGAGTAGTTCGAGGTAACTTTCAGGAGTAAAAAAATGACAATGCTACATGCCTTGATAAGCATAAATATACTATCACCATCCTTGGATCTCTTCGGCCATATCAGATGTCTGATTAAATCTATTCAAATAGGTCTTGTTTCTGATTAATAATTCTATGTTGTATAATTGTATTATTATGACATACATACATTGACGTATGTCATAAGTCAAGCTGATGCTTTTACTGAAAGTATATTACAGGTAATAATAGAAAATGGCAAATGGGCCACTTAGTGGTAAATGCTTAACTCTGTCCTAGATCTTGGTGCTGTAGTAAATAATACGCGGTAATGGTTAATGGCGAGGCAAGACCAAAATTTTATGCGGGAAAAGCTTTATACGACGTGACGGACGTGAGAATATGGGGCCCTATAAGTTTATAAGCAAGATTGAGTGTAAAAGTGCCTATTTATCCGAATAGTCGTGGTTCACGTGGTTATTAGGGTACCTATGTACCATTCCTGCTAGAGCCTGAAGGATTGAAATGAACAGTCAAGCTAGCAGAATAACGGTGCTATATTCATAGCCAGTCTTCAATATAGTATTTGTAATTCTAGTTATAGATAGTTTTTGTAATGTTTATACATTGATTGTTACTTCATATAGTTGGAAGCAAAAAATATCTTAGTGATTTATTTATATTTTATACTGGTAGCACTACCATGTCGCTAAACTTGTGCATAAAATATCTAGCTCGTCCAGATTTCTTACAGGTAATTCCACCTTTTCAACCTTTTAAAGTTGAAATTTTCGAATTTAGTATAGTTTTGGCCGTGTATTGATAGGCAGTCAGAACAAACGATTTTATTAGCATAGATCGACTATAGTTCCAACTTCGATAACCACCGATCCACGCTGCCATCCACTCCAGTGAATTTCTATCTCAAGATAAAACCGTCTTTGGTAGTTGGCTTCCAATAACGCGTAATTACAATATATCTTTCTGTGATAAAGCATAATTAACGATCATTTATATAACGGAAAAAATGTTCTGCGAAGTCATCCAAAAACGGGATCCGATTTTACATTTTGTCATTGAACTGACTCATACTTTTATTGTATTAAAACGAAGCGTTCAACCGGTGAATGTCAATTTCTCGGCAAATATTGCGGTCACACGAGACTCCCTGATGATACATGACTGATCAAAGAATAAAGTTTCGTTATTTGCAAAGTTAAGAAGTCATTTAAATATTATTAAAGCATACTAGGTTCTTTTCCAGGAATCTGTATCAAGGTATACATTTGGAGTGTCTGTCTGTAAATTCGAAATAACTGTCTTCTGTTAGTAAGTATGTTTTGGTTTGCAATTTACCAAAACAATAATTATTTTTATGTTTGCCTGGCTGTCTGTTTGTCCGCAGTAATCTTAGAAATTGGTAAAATGAAAATAATGAGGTTATTATAGGGGGGGTATTCCTAGGCCCCTACCGATTAGTCTTCATTTCATCAAAATCTATTAAAAGTTATAACAATGCTTAGTACATTATTCGTTTATTAATATATTAGATGTGTATATATAAATAATTATAATCACTAAAAACTATTTTCGTTGGTGGAGTATTGTGCAAGTCAAGGCACCACGCGCTCATTTATTCCACAGTGAAACAGCAATTCTTAGTATTATTGTGATCCGGCTTTAAAGGTGAGTGAGCCAGTGTAATAACAGACACTAGGGACTTACTTTGTTCCTAAGTTAGCGGTGCATTGGTGATATGAGACTTTATTCTTGTTTAAAGTGCCAAAGTGGTGGTGACCGTTACCAAAACGTGGTCAATATATAATTTAACTACAAATTTCTCATTGTTTCTTCCCTGAATAAACTACATTCCGGACATAGAATTCCGAATTTTATGCTTCTGATTGTACGATGCACGCATGCGATTGATCGCACTGGTGTGGCTGTAATCTTATTCTGTACATAGATAGGTAAAGCCTATTACGCTAAGTTATGGATTTTCTTCATAAATTATAGAATGGCTATGCTGTATTATTTTTCAAGAAAACCCAATCTGAATATACTTTTTTAAAAAAAATGGTGAATTTTATCAAATAAACCAAGATCAACGAATTCCCCATACGAAACTTTAATATTATTACTCAAAGGATATCATTGAGTGTGACACAAATCACATGGGCCGACGATTTTCCCTCCGATTCTGTTGAACATAATGAACTGTCTCATAAAATATACTACAAATCAGTCTACTATACAGCTGATGTTCATCTTGTTGATTTATTATCTATCACTATGTGAAAGTTTTTTATATTAGTCGTAGTAATTGTGAAATCCAGATAAAAAAAAAACTTGAGCTTTTTAGATGTCAAACTTCTATTGCCTTGCGTGTAACACTGGAAGTGGAGTGGTTATGGCTTGATTGCCGTTGGAACCAACATGTGCTAGAGTGGAGACCACGCTTAGGCAAACGTAGTTTAGGACGTCTTGTGGTGAAGGCCCGACGATTTAAAAATGGTGTTAGGTACGGGATAGATGCGGGCTGTTCAAGATCGGGATTGTTGGTCGTTCTATGATGGCTTTCGTCCAGCAGTGTATGGGAAAAGTCTGTAAAAAAAGACTCACTTTTATATCGTGATGGCAAAAAGTATGACGCTCTATTATAACAGAGAGCTGTCATTCCCAACTCTGCTGTTGTAATGTACTCTAGAACGCCGCGTGTCGGCTAAATTTTTGATAATAATAACCATACTAAAATAACCGTATTTATTTATTATATTTTGTTAGTTATTATGTATTTGGTAATACCGTGTAAGATTGCAATACTTGACTAACTAACTACCCGTCGTAGTTTCTCACGGGTACAATAAGTCTTTATACAAGTTTTAGATTGAAGAACAGACACAAAGGGGAAAATTATTGTTTTACGAAAAGTTCAACTTCTCAACTTCTCTCTGCTCTAATATGCATGTATCATGCATTAAACCTTCCTCTTGAATCACTCTGTTTATCGATGAACCGCATTAAAATCCGTTGCGTATCTAATCGAAGCGTCTACAAAGAAGGAGGTGACTTTGTTGTATATGTAGAGATACAAAATGGAATAATTCTTTGTTTCTTATAATATATAAATTGAGATAATATCGCCTTTTTTGAATACTGCGCAGATATATTATGTGCGAATAATTGGATGGAACGGAAAATCTGGAATGACCGAAACAGAATAGGCGCAGGAACTACGGTTTTCATTTGTACGCCACACAGAGGTCCCGGGTTCGATTACCGGCCAAGTCGATGTAGATAAAGTTCATTAGTTTTCTATGTTGTCTTGGGTCTGGGTGTTTGTGATACCGTCGTTACTTCTGATTTTCCATAACACAAGTGCTTTAGCTGTCCAATATTTATTTATTTATTATATTACTAATGTTATATACTAAAACCTTCCCCAAAACGTGTTACAAGATCATCTTAGACAAAAAAAAATACATTCATTAAAATATGTAGTTAAATATTATAAATATTAAACGTTTTATTCAATAATGTTGATTATAATGTTGATTATAACCTATTACATTCTAATTCTGAAGTATTTAAAATCTAGGTACTAACATTGTTTTATATTGTGTAAAGCTAACCTAATTGTGGTCAGATTATACTTAGATAAGATAAGATGTACCGGTTTCTTGTCATACAGTTCTGTGCACCTATTCTGTAAGAACATATTCGAAACTGCCATAAATTCACTGGAATGTTAATTTAGGGTGGCGTTAATGAGCGAATATTTTAGAAAATCTAGATTAATGACCGACGAATAAGCGGAAATAGTCCATTGGTCAGAACGCTTTACCGATGATTGCGGGTTTAAAACCAGACAAGGATCTCTGAATTTTCACGTGTTTAATTTGTGTTTATAATTCATCTTGTACTTTACTGTGAAGATCAGCATCGTGAGAAATACTGAATTTGTCCTATGAAAATCTACAATATATCCATCAACCCATATTGGAACAGCGTGGTGGTAAAAGCTCTAAAACATCTCCTTAAAAAGAAGAGGACGCCTTACCAGAGAAATGGGTATTAACATGTTGCTACTTATATGTTGATTATTAAAAAAAACAGTTGTCAAATCCTTTTTTTTTATTTAAGTTATGTCCAACTGACATCTGACTATGGTGACCACAACCTATTGGTAAGTGGTCACCATAATCAAAGGTACTGTCAAAAATATTAATGATGTTGATCCCTTAAATCTTTAACTTCAACCTTAATAACTAAGATGTTATGTCCTTGTGCCTATAGTTACATTTGTTACTCCAAATCGGAATACAACAATACAAAGTTGTACTGTTTGGCTGTAGAAGGTGGTACCTAGCACAAGCTAGGCTTGCTCAAAGCTCTACTAGAATGTAACTCTTATCGGCTTATTAAATTTTCGCGAGCAAATCTATAAATTCGCTAGTCTGTATACAATGATCGATAGTACTCGCACGATAAACGAAATAATAGCGATCGAACGTGTATAAGCTATAGCCATTATTGATAATATAATATTAGCTTTCTTACAATGAAATATCGCACGTTCGAATTTATAGACGAGTTTCGAATATGTTCTTATGGAATAGACACCTCACTAAAGTGACTAATTGCGCTATTAGTAATTTTTAAAAGTGATCTTATTACGTATTAGTTAGCTTTTCTTTATGGTTTTAAGCTTATTTGGTGGTGTTTCGTGGTAGCCCGGCTGATGATATCAAATCGAAGCAAAATATTCTTTATTAAAGTAGTCTCACTAACTCTATAGACACTAATAAATTCAATGTGAAGTTAATTCTTTAGAATGTAGATTTCAACGAGAAGAACCAGAAAATACTTGGTCGTTTCTCTTTTCAAATACAATTCAGTTTTTATTTTTTATAAATGGATTTTCAATGAATTATTAATAATTTATTAATCAAATCATAGTTTTATTCACAATAATAATAATATCTTTTTTTTATGTACTTATTTGTTATTAGTTTTTAATATATGTTGATTGTGAAATTATATCTTTGTTTGTATGTTTTTTTTTTTTTTTTAACTTTGTAAGACGAAACGTAACAGACACTTTCATAAGAAAGCAGATGCTATTTGCTTTTCTGACTTCAATGTAGACGTCAACTAAAAATGCGACAAAGAGTAAAACAATTAGTCCATCATCTATTCAAATAATTTAGAAAAGTCAAAATTTTAAAAATATTTTGTAAGCAAGTAAGTTTGGAAGTACACTACCAAAAAGCTGATAATTGCTGACAGCTGACCATATAGTTTTTGTAAATTCGATAATCGAATACCATATATTACCTCCGTGGTCGAGTAGTGTGTACACCGGTTTTAGGCATAAAAGTATAAATAATCTGTGGCCTTCTTCGGAGTTCAAGCTTGCTTGATGCTAAATTTCATCAATTTCGGCTCAGTGGTTTGGGCGTGAAAGAGCAACAGACAGACAGACGACTGGACGACCTCCGTGGTTGAGTAGTATGTGCACCGGTTTTCATGGGTACGCCACTCCGATGTCTCGGGTTCGATTCCCGGCCGAGTCGATGTAGTAAAAGTTCATTAGTTTTCTCAGAGTAAAGTATGTGATGATGTCCAATATTTGGACGTGTCTAACAAAGACTAAAAAGTCGGTAATTGCTCGCCTTTCAGAAGTCATCTTTGTTTTTCTTGCCATCGTATATTTTGCAATCATAATGAGTCATACGTAAACAGTTTTCTTATGAATGTTATGTTGTCATTGTTTTAGATTGATGTTAGTTTTACGATAACATCGGTTGATGTAATGCGTTTATATTAAATAGCCAGACTCGCGTTGAGAAACACATGGATTTTAGGTGATTACTGCTGGTTCGAATACGTTCTAGCAATCTGAACCTATTTAATTGTAATATAGTGCACAAGGGTATGAGCAAACACACATGCACTCTCTGTATCCTCACACTCATAATCAGATCGGACGGCTAAACCGACACGAAAGGAAAGACTTCCGAACTACGGACTATACTTACTACTATATACTATACTTACTTTCCGAAGGACAGGACTATTCACAATTCCACAAACCAGTCTCCAGAACTTTTTGGCCGAAAAATCCAATAACTTTTTATCAGATAGACCTGGAGTTTGAACCCTGGACGAGGAGCTGTTTTATCTAGCGACTACAGTTTATACCAACAAAACAGTCGAAACATTTTGTATTCAGCGGTGAAGGAATCCATAACGATACTTGCATGTGTCAACATGTACATACATCAACAACTCGCGTGTTACTACTAATTTACATTTCAGGTGCTCTTTGAGAAGTTTCGAACTATCTTTGAGATCTTTGTACTAAAGACCATTTACCTAAATCTACAAATTACCTAAAAACTCAAGGCCTTAGAATAAAAAATGAGTGCGAAAAAGGTACAAAAAATTACGACACATAAATATCATAGAGTCAAGTTCAGACCGCGTCGAATGTCAGAGTTCGCCGAACTTTTGTCGGGAACTAAATCGGTTTTTATTTAATCCTTCAACTTTATTTCTCGTTTTCAGATAACATCTTAAATGTACGGAGCGTAATTGGTGAGAAATTAAATTTAAAACAACACTTATTTAATTTGCGATTTATCACGTTTTTTAAGAAAATGTAATCAAATAAAGTTTTATTAAAAAATGCCGAATAAATATGAGTGGATCTTAAAATATATCATAATATCGTCACTATTCTCGTCCATTGGTACAAAATTCTTTTTTTTTAGAAAAGAGTCGTTCATGTCCAGTAGTAAGGCATTTAGATACCAATACTACATCCTTCTTAATGATAAGAGGCACGCGATCTTTAATATAAGAAAACGATTGGATTCGGTGTTCGTTTCTGAGGGTTCTGACTTGCTTAATACCAAATTTTATCAAATTCGATTCGGTGGTTTGGCAGCGAAAGAGCGACAAACAGACAGAGTAACTTTTGCATTTATAATATTAGTATATTTATGTAACATTTTAACCTATTTTTTATATCCAGGAAAATAAAAACTGTTTTCATAATGTAAAATATTTATATAAATATTTAACTCACTGGTAATGTATTAAATATCATGGATATCGAACAACATAAATATTGTAAAGACCTTCGCATACTATACATTTTAATAAAATAGGCACTGGGGCCGTTTTTTAATTATTTGTTTGGCTGAGTTTAACTCGACAGTGGTTATCTTCTCTTTAAACAAAACATCACTCCAAGTCCTGTGTTCCGGATTAAAGTTGCGGTTTTTGTCTTGCGGTTAGTTGAAACTAGATGGTACTACAATAGTATCTTACACCGATATTTAACTTGTGGGTAAGGCTTTGTGAAAGTCTGCCTGGGAAGGTCTCATTCATCAGATATTCTCAGAGGTACTCAGTATTGTTGTGTTCCAGTAAGAGTGTAAGTGTGCCAGTGTAAATACAGGCACAAGGGATATCTTAGGTCCTAAGGTTGGTGGCGGATTGGGGATGAAAGGAATGGTTAATATTTCTTACAGCGCCATTGTCTTGAGCACGGTGGTGACCATTTACCATCAGGTGGACCATTTTCAAGAGCCGAGATGGCCAAGTGGTTAGAACGGGTGCATCTTAACCGATGATTTCGGGTTAAAACCCACCCACCACTGAATTTTCATTTGCTTAATTTGTGTTTATAATTCATCTCGTGCACGGCGGTGAAGGAAAATATCGCGAGGAATCCTGCCTGTGTCTAATTTCGACGAAATTGGAGCAGCGTGGTGGAATATGCTCCAAACCTTCTCCTCAAAGGAGAGGAGGTCTTAGCCCAGCAGTGGGAAATTTACAGGCTGCTAATGCATTTTCTTCCGCCTATCTAAATAAAAAAAAAGTGCACTAGTAAAGATATAATTCCATTGGGGTTTCATAACATACTAGACTATTTCCATAGTTTTAATGTTCCTATTTATTCGAATAAATAAATATATTACGTAAAAGACAATAAAATGTATTTCATTGTATAATCTGTGCTCGTATTAAGATTCTGTATTTCAAACGCCCTACATTCAAAACGGTTTCCTCTAAAATACAATTTACTGTTTTCCCAAGAAACGTGCTCTAAACATGCGTAAAATTCGCATTATTCATTGTACCAACGTTATCCCATTTATATATAGATATGTATTATTGTTTGTTTGTTTATAAAATTTGGCTGATTAAATTGAAACCAGTGTCTACTTTCAAAAAAAAATAAACAAAATGTTTCGTAAAAACCATTAGGATTTATAAATGTTTTCTTTTTTTTATACAGTATAGTATTTTGTGTTTCATATGTAAAACTGAAGTTTTTCATAGAAAGATGGTTTTAAAAAGTATGAATAAAATCAAATACTTTTGTCCTTCGCTTTATCTGCGTTTGTTTAATAGTATGAGATGCTTTATTATATATTCTAAACATTAATTTTGTCCATTTTTACAATAACAATTTTCATAATAATTCCATTGTCTTTTTGATGATAAATCACGATTTTCCCAAAATGAAAAATCGATTCGACAAACTCGGGAACAATCAAATGTTTAAAAACGAAGGCTACAAAAAAACAATCGCTTAAATAAACAGCAACGCGCGCCTCCATTTAAACACAGATTAATATGACGCGTGAGCTAAGTCCCGAGGTATTTATTGCCTAGACATTCTTGGGTCCTGTCTAGAGATATACCCTTTGACCTCGGGCGACCAGCATTATTGTGCTGCGACAGCTTCAATTCAATTCGCATTGTTTGCACAATTCTAATTTAGATTCGCTTCTTGAAGTGTGATATCATAATTAACACCAGTTAGGGTTCAGGAAAATGTGCATTGCTTAAGTCGATCTTGTTAAAACAGTCCAATTAGTTAATTCTATAAAAAAAAGAAATTCTCTCTAAATAAGAATTCTCCAAAATAACTTTTGACATTTAAATATAATTTAATTAATTTTGTCCTGTCAATGTCAAAATATTCCTGATATCAATCAAGTAGGATCATAGAAGCGTTTATGAATCATCATTGTTAAACTACCATCGGCTCGAAATGTAGATTCTAACGAGAAAAACAAACTGGCAAGAATATCAAAGGTAACTTTCATCAAATACAATTAAATAAGAATTTAATTAACTAATTAAGAAAATAAATAAATACGACATAGATCCAGCCTTAATAAAAGAAGCGTACAATTTTGACGACCTTATCGCTTCATAGCGATCTCATCCAGGTAACCAACGGTGTGGGTTAGGTTAGCTCATTGAATATGAGACGGTTGGTGCTGTAATAATGAAAATAACACGAATCTATTATTACTAGATATAATAAATAAATTTAAATATGGAATACACAAATTATAAACCAATAAAGAAATTATATTAACAATACATATAAAATACAAGTATTTAATCAAAATACACACTACATACAATAAGTACGAATACATACAAAATGTCCTCAAATATAACGAGAAATAGAAAAAAAAAAGAAAAATATTAACATTTTGTCCTTCTCCTATCCTACTTAATAATATCACCCATCCCTTGGCTTGGGTTCTTCAAGCAAGTGAAGACCAGGGGAACGCTCTCAAGAAGAAAGTGTCTTCGGAAGTGGTAACACCTCCCTTTTTAGTCATTTTAATACAGTCCACTTATCTCTCGCGCGTTTGTACGCGATTGAATTTAACTTATAGTATTAACTGTCCAATTAATACTGAGATGATTTTTATTTAATTTATTCTGATTTAGAGATGGTAACACTGTTGCATCGTGATTGGCTGGTTAAAAATCCGGCCAATCACAATCGAGCTCGGCTGACCGATTGGATGAGCGGATACATTTTGATGTGACAAGAGGTAAAAAATGGGGTGATCTTAAAATGAACGGTGATTGAGTGTACGACTTGAATAATTGTGCTGTTTAAATCTAAATTGTTAAAATAACTAATTTAACTGTGTTTGAATTTATTAAAATACTATTAGTTAAATTCCATATATTATTTGCTTCATAAACAAAATTAACTCTCCGTAAAATCAATTGTTAGGCAATTCCATACTTTACAGTTTGAGAAGCATTTACAGCATATCCTACCAGGCTACTCAAATGAACTGCTCCTTCCTATTCAAACATCGGATTTTTAACTGACACTTGGCAATTCTTTAATTGATACATTTGTATATGAATTAATTTTGTAACATTTATTTGCGTTAATTTCAACACCATTTAATTCATGTGATAGTAATTGTGACCATATGAATGAGACATTATTTTAACCGAATGTGTCACCGGTTTTTCCCGGACATATGTCTAAATGGGCCTTCTAATTTGCCTTAACAAGTGTGCAATAAAATTTGAAAAATGACTCTTAATAGTGAACGATACTTCTTCCTTGACATAGAAAAAAAAGCGCTAAGATAATCTTTTAATTTGATATGATAAATAAAATAACCTCAAATGATACATAATTGTTTTTAAATTCAAATCAAATCAACATAACCTAAATTATTATAAAGTTTTTCAAGAATATGTGTTTTTGGCCTATTATATTATTGAGAGTGGATAAGAGCCTGTCCGATTTGGCGCCACGCCGATTTACCTTCTGCCTTCTGCATCCAAAGACCCTATATTTTTCAAGTCGTGGTCTTTATTCTGTACAATTATAACTATTAATATCTTAGTCTTGTTTAGTTACTATTTATACCATATAAAGCGTCAACTCCTGGGACCTTATACCGTCATCGTTTTATTTATTAGGGGAAAGTTGGTGGGTACGAATTACAGCGAACTTATCTCAAACCACACGGCGCGACTTCGTAAAAAAATGTTAAAATCACCTTCAGAAAAATCACCTATTAGTAACTATACCATAGTTACATTACATTACATTAGCAGCCTGTAAATTTCTCACTGCTGGGCTAAGGCTTCCTCAACCTTTGCGCAGAAGGTTTGGAGCATATACCACCACGCTGCTTCAATACGGGTTGGTTGAATACACACGTGGCAAAATTTTGTTGAAATTAGTCACGTGCAGGTTTCCTCACGATGTTTTCCTTCATCGCCGAGCACGAGATGAATTATAAACACAAATTAAGCACATGAAAATTCAGTGGTACCTGCCTGGGTTTGAACACGAAATCATCGGTTAAGATACACGCGTTCTAACCATTGGTCCATCTCGGCTCTTAGATATTGTTTATTAGTTAAAATTATTATTAGGTAATCATGAAATTATTAAAAATAGTGTAATGTTGATATTTTAAACAAACGGATCGATTTAATTGTGTACCTAACTATTAATATGCACGAGTTTTAGGTGTTGGTCGTCAGGCGTTACATAAAAAACTAGTAGCAGAATTTTCATCGGTTCATTTCGGTTCGTTTAACCGTAAAAGAATAACAAAGTTTTACATTTATAACATTAGTATAGATAAAATTAATAAGAGTGACGACCTCCGTGGTCGAGTGGTGTGTACACCGGTTTTCATGGGTACGCCACTCCGAGGTCCCGGGTTCGATTCCCGGCCGAGTCGATGTAGAAAAAGTTCATTCGTTTTCTATGTTGTCTTGGGTCTAGGTGTTTATGGTACCGTCGTTACTTCTGATTTTCCCTAACACAAGTGCTTTAGCTACTTACATTGGGATCAGAGTAATGTATGTGATGTTGTCCAATATTTATTTATTATTTATTTATTTATTTATTTAAGAGATATACTCTTACGAATATAACTGAAATTAATATGTTTTCAATACATTGATTAAACTGTTTTCTTCCTGTAAACTCTTAGTTCAAATATAACATATGTAGGTATTATATTAAGATCCATAGTGTCTGCCAAGCTTTCATCAAATGTCACATATAAAAACAACAATTTTTCCGAGTATAAGCTATTCTGGAACAGAAGTTTATCACATAAAATTATATTGCGATTGTGTTTGTTTGTGCAAAAATATTAGTGAGTTGGGGTTAGGTTCAGTCGGATATTCGATCGGTATGATTGCCGATCTTGACAGCTCACCCTATCTGTACATATATTTTTGTCTGTTTCCTAATATTATAAAATGAGATTTATGCTTTCAAACAGTATATCGAATACTCCAATCCAGGCTGTTTTGTGTCAGGCTGCTGTCATGCAAAATGAGAAAAAAAAATATCCCACTGAGTTTCTTTCGCCGGTTCTTCTCAGGTCCGACGTGTTAAATTCCGAACCAGTGGTAGATTTTTTGACTATCAATAAGCAAGTGTAAACACTTCTATATTGAATAAAGATTTTTGACTTTGAAAAAACAAAAATACAATTATATGGAATAGAATCAAAACGATAACTGTCCTCCAATTCGGAGTCTATCGCTGGAATACTGTATTTCGCTCTGCTCAAAGATGAGGGAAACGTTCAAGAGTATATACGGTAACTTCAAGGTATCAAAGTCAGGGCTATCACAAGAAACACACACGAGGCGCCCATTTGACATTTGACCAGAGATTTCGTCCAATGGCGCGCTTCCTGATTATAACAGCATAATGGAATCATCTGCCTAACTCCGACCTCCGAATAAAAATTGCTCGTCAGAAAATCTCAATCTCAATTTTTAACTCTAAAAACTGATAATATAAAAAAAAAACTTTATTCGGGAATTAAGAAGCAGACGTCGCGTGCGACAACTATCCTTCAAAAACAAGAATTTTATTATGTAACACTTTCAGTCGCCCAGATGTTCGGTCTCCGCTCTGAACTCGACTAATTAATTTTGTTTGATTGACAGACGGTCCGACGAATCGTTTTTATATATTCAACTGATTACGTAACGTTTGACAAATGACGAAGCGTGAACAGAGCCGACAGAATCTGTGTAATAGTTTTTTCTTGCAATATTTTTTACGTAAATAAATATTAAGCCGAGTAAATATTACAGGAGCAAAAATAACCCAGTGGAATTCGAGACATAAAATTTGGTAAGCACATTTTCTCGTAAATAATTTGTGTGTATAACTCCATACTTTGCATTGATCTCATACGGTGAAAGAAAAAATCGCGAAGTTAACTGCATAAATCGGATAAAGATCCGTGACAACTGACAAGTGCCACAAAATCGCCCAAAACCCTACTATGGAAGGTGGAGAGGCGTTTTTCTAGAGATAAAACATTATGGTAAATATAAGAATCATTAAATAGAACAAAAGATGTTAAGTAGCATACTTTACCATTTTTTTTTTTAAGTTTGAGTTTGAGAAGTTATCACTAGAAGTACCTTACGATTTACTTAACATTTAAACTGATTTGACAGTTCCTTAAATCTTGGGTTGGTCCAAAAAAATCGTCTGTGCCTTATATAAAAAAAAAAATTAGATATAAGTGAAATAATTGTGTAGAATACTTATTTCTTGTTAAGTGTCGGACATACAAGTGAGTGTCTTATCATATACTTACAGAGAAAAAAGTAATAAATACAAGCTTTAAATAACGATTACAATAAGTCCAGTGTTCATGTTTCAAAGAAATTGCATCCAATACGGTATAATTCTAATTGTATCACGATGTTTTCTAAGAAGTATATTATTAAGGGCACAAACAGTACGAACGCACTTTCATTTGTAAAGTCGCAACCACACCTGTGACACAAAGCGATAATAAAAGTTTATATAAATTCAAAGTCATATCAAAATCTTTATTTAGTATAGAAGCACTTATTTTTTCATCGTCTAAGATTTACCAGTGGTTCAGAAAGAAACGCCTCAGAACTGAGAAGACTCAACTTATATTTAAAATGGCCTGGTGGCGATCGTTATATTCTCAAGTTGTGGTGTCATATAAAAAGTTATTATTTTCTTTTATTCTTTAAAACAGAAACAATGTTTTTATTTTTATTTTACAATTGAATATTTTGGAATTTTTACAACTAAAATTAAAAACATTTTTTGAACTTCAACATTGAACAAATAAAATTAAAAATACTACTTTAATTAAATTTATCTTGAACGAATATCAAAATCTAACCCTCCTGCAGAAGTCATCTAAACTACGGCAATAGCCGTATAGTTAATAAGTTTAAACAGGCAGACGTAAAGAGTGATTTAGTTTTATATTATTTAAAGGATCAGATGTGAACTTAATTACACTGATGACCTTCGAGAAGATTAATTATTCGCAAATAAATATCATAATTATGATGTCAATGATTAATTAGTATATTTCTTGATATATGGGTTTGGGTCATTATGTTTGCTATAGAATTATAAGAAAATGTAAATATAAATGGGAATTTAAACAAAACGCCTTGTCTGCCGGGACGAATGATACCATTTTAAATTTTAAATATACGAGCGATTTTGAGCCTTATCTCTATGCGGTTTAAAGTCTAGTGAAATGCAGGAGAAAGTTGGTAGAAAGTATGTCGACCCGGGAACATATGGCGTCCACGTGACGTCGGAATCGTTCAAGCAATTGTCATTGATCGTAGACTCAGCTGTGATATTTATTGGAATGCTAATGAAACTAACCGCGGCATTAAACTAACACCACACGAGTCAAACATGCATTATTATTTGCAAACTGTGGAGCTATTCTCTAAAACTCGAAACTCACTGTAGAACACGATCATGGAAGGCTAAAATTATATGCAACATTAATTATAATAGCAGCACTGTAAGGATTTTAGCATAAAAATCGCATATCGACAATCGGTTTTTAAATTTCACAAGTATGATTGTCTGTCGCGAAGTCAATTCTTGCACAGAAGTTCATTAATCACTTAATAATTTAAGTTACACCTAACTTATAATTTTTTTTTCTTTATTATGCATTTTTTGACCGATATTTCTGGCCAACGACATGAAGTCGTTCATTTTTTTAAGTGTCTCATTTTTCAGCATTTACCAGCGTGGTGAATAATACTATAAGCCTTCTCCTCGAACGCAGGTGCCATTGCCCAAAAGTGGAACCTTTACAGGCTGACACTGAATTTATATTATTATAAAAAAATACGAGTAGTTTAAAAAATATCTGGACAGACAATAAAATAAATAATGGTATTAAAATAATAAACACAAAATCATTTAATAATATTTATAAATTAAAAACATAAGACCCTCAAGAGACCATAAATAATATAGAAGAATATTTTTAATGCTTAGCATTAGTATTGGGGGGTGGTAGATGCAGTTTAGCGGCTAGCTCGTGGGGTACATCGAGGTAGGTCCGCTCCAGGCCCACGGTTAGGATGAGAGCCCGCAGCCGGTCCACTTCCACATTGTCACCCTCACTGGACCAGACCGTCATCGATGAGTTGAGGGACGACGTCTCTCGCAATAGGTCTAATAGAACTGGTTGACTGTTCGAAGCTAAACCAGCGCGGACCTGGTAATCACAATAAGAAAGATTTAAGTAAAATCGTTCTGATACAAAGTTCTACCATTTTAAAAATATATGTTTTAAAATTTAGGAATACTAGCAAATGGACCAACTGATGGTGAGTGGCCATCAACCTAGGAATCTAATATGTTGTGTCTCTTATGCCTGTAGTTACATTGGCTCAGTTCCATTTTGGTATTAGAATAAGGATAGCGGGGGTGTAAAAATATAAGCTAGTAAAATATTAAGTTTTTCATACTTCAAAAAATAATAATAGACAATGAACATTTTGCGACTTTGCAAGATAGCGATATCATCTAATTAGTGGTACCGCTCAGTTGATTGGTTTATCAGTCCATTCATACTATGTATGTAAGACGTAAGTACGACCTTTGTTTCTCTATTTGTGTGTGTGTGTGAGCTTTCGTTAAATTATATTGCAAATCAGCTGATCACTCTCTTTAATTATATGTTAAATGACATATTAATACAAAAACACTTTTCATCACAATTATACTTACCGGAAATGACACAGTTTGATTAACATGATGTTCATTAACCAGTCTCAGCATTGCACCGATCTGATCGCGACTGTACTCGCCCTCTGTGATGTTACCACCGTAATTCGTTGTCCATCCGATTGACAAAACGGCCCTGGGATGCTTTGCAGCCAGTTGGATGAATTTGGCTGGATCCACTGGCTTAGTTGTTGCTTTGATTGGACCGGGGAGGATGTCAGCGTTCAACCAGAGTGGGAATGTGACCTGTTTTAAATTATAAAAATGTTTACCGTATACACTTTAATATAATTTTTTCAACATATAAAATATAAATAATATTCTTCTATATTGATCTAACTCGCACCAAAACGTGCAAAATATCAACCCACCCGTTTAAAATTCAGTCTTAAGATCAGAGCGCCAATACTACTAACAAATTGTAATGTATATCCTAATAAATAAATAAATAAATAAAAATAAAAGCTTATAAAAGATATTATTCAGTGGCGCTACTCTGCAAAGAATAGAATTAAAACTCACCGCGTAATAAGGATCGTAAAATATTGTAATAAAGATTTTTGATGATGATAAAGGTGGCATTATAAAGCACATGGACACATAGAAATTACGCGCATTTTCCTGCGTCGTTATCTTGCGAAACATTCTGAACATTCCCTGATAAATAACGTAAAGTGAAACCGGAGTAGTTATTTCACTTATTCTAGAAAGGCTATCGAGCAAATGAGCAGCCTAATTATTTATATGTAGCCATCTTCGGTCATAAACATTGACATCGAGAGGACTGTACAAATAACTTTTTACATCGTCAACGGATGGAGTCACGGGAAATAAGATGTTACGCAAGTTGAGTATGTAATTACACTAGCTCACTCACCATTTAAAGTTTTGGTAGAATATCTCATGACTGAGTAACCCATTCAGACAGGTGCAGCATAAAGTGTACGTTCATAATAATATTAATAACAGATCAACACTAACACTGAGGTTCCGAGTTTAAGCTACAGTTGGGCCAATAAAAAAAGATATTAGGTTTTTGGTCGATAAATTCTAAGCAGCGGCATGTTTAAACAAGTGCCTCGGATGTAAAGCCTTTTCTTCTGCGAATGAACTTTTAAAGTTCGTGTCGAATTTACCATCCATCATTAGATGAGTTTAGTTGAGTTGAGGGAACAGATAGTGCTACATGAGTCCGACGACTTGGTCAGTCTTCCGTGAGAATGGACACTGTGACCAAAAGCGAGGAGGACAGCAATTTGTATTCATTTATGTCTAACAGAAATGTGTTTGTTAAAATATTTTTAATATAATTTAGACGAGCGGTAATTGCTTCGCACGACCCACATACAATACTTTAACACGTCTATTTCTCTTAAAATAAATAAGCACATCTTCATTGTTCCACGTAAAGACCAAATTAACGAAAAAATATTTTTCTAAGATGCATCTAAATCCGTCTCTAAAAAAATATAATTGAGAACGCACGATAAAAAACTGGGTCTTTGTGTTTATGCCCGACTCCCGTTTTTATTGACAGTAATAACTATATGAAGCCGGCACAAGGGGAGCCGTTTAAAATGCATAATTCACACGTTTCGTCACAATTTATTTTTATATATAATACGATTCAATCGAAAATAAACCCTAATACAATAACAAAATGTCTATTGTCTATTATATCAAATACGGAAGGGCTCAATCTATTGCACTTATATTATAAGCAATTAGGTTCATTTTTCCTTACAACGACTTCCTCAAAGTCATGTCATCTTCGTTAGTTTAACTATGAGCTGATTTTAATTGCCTAAATGTGTTCAAAGCAATTACAGCTTAACTGGCTTGTTTGTTCTGATGAGTCATGAATAATTTACAAGTTGAAACATAATTAAGCTGCAAGAATTATGAGTTGTGATGTTGACACTTCTATTAAAAATACTTCTTGTTATTTATGTCTGCAGCATTTTTGCTCTACGTGTTCTTTTATTTTTGGAATGATGTCTCTTATCGCACGTTACACTGTAGACACTCGGTGAATGAAAACCAGGTTTAGAAGTAAGTGAGAGCCATTCAACCGTGACAAGTTTGCTCATAGGTGAGGGAGCATATGGGCCATCCAATGCTAAATGGTCACTTCCCATAAACATCGCCAATGTGCCACCAACCATGGGAACTAAGATGTCCCCTTTGCCTGTAGATGGCTCACTCACCCTTCAAACAGGAACACAACAATACTGATTACTGCTGTTTGGTTGTAGAATGTCTGATGAGTGGGTGGTACCTACCCAGGCGGGCTTGCGCAAAGTCACAACCAAGTGCTTTTTTTATAATAATATTTATAAAATGATTATGTTAATATACATAAAGAATTATGTATGTGCTATTTTATAGAATTTATAGAACAATTTATTTTTAATTAACACAAAATTCACCTAGTGTCCTACGACAGCTTTCCTTGCTTTCAAATTTAGTAAGGATAACTATTCGATCGTAATCGCCTGTTTACTTGCAATTTGCGTGTTCCGAATTTCTATCAAACAAGTTTGTCACAGATATCGATAGTATCGGCAATTGATCACGATAAAACGTGCAGTGAATCATTCGCCATGATGCACAACATAGTTTCAGTAGACATTTAAGACTGAACTAAGATATTACTAAATAGTTTACATTTTAAATATATTTTTATATCATAGGTCGGAAACGAGCCTCACTGATCAAATGTAATCGCATAAATATATATAATAACTTGGTAATGAGCAATACAAAAATTATATTCTCTCGGAAAATGGATTGCATCTAACGGCCAACGCTAGCACCGCGCGCGCTCATTGGTCGAATAAAGTAGCGCGCGTTTCCTCGGCATCCTGTTACACACTTCCGTCCCTTTCACAAAATTTCTCCTACAGATTGCAGGAAAGCGACACATCAATTACATTCATCGAGCGGGCATATAAAATTTAAAAAATATATTTAATTTGTTGTTAAGCGTCCGTCAATGTATCTTCGACAATTTCAACGATTGAAAATCTGGATAAAGTCTAGATATCTGCCAACTAAACTATAAAATAAGATAATAATTGCAAACAAATGTATAATTATCTAACAAGATTTGAGATGTTTCATAATATTTTATTAATTTCTTAATCTTCTATCTATAAGTAAACAGGCACACTATGTGGATGTATGAGATATGCCTTTATATATATTTACACTATACGGCTTTAGGTTTCGGTACTAGTAGTGACCGACTATTGAGTTGGCAATGTTCATTGTCCCTAGATCCCAAGATTCAAACTTAAGTTAATCAAAGACTTAACGTTTAACAAAATTTTATACTAACATACAAACACAAATATTTTAATTGTGTTTCGTATAAATAAACACACTTTTACGAATATATAAGTTATATACATACTATATACTCGTATGTTTGTTGTATATGTGTGAAGTAAAGTGAACAGTGATCTTACCTCCGGTTTACTGAACGGTGCTATTATTTCTTGAGATTTCTCAAAGGCTTCGATGCTCTTAAAATCTAACTTCACGCCCTTCTGTTTCGCATTCACGTTGTTGTACTGGGCGACGCCCGTCAGGAAGTCAGCTAGGCTGAGGTCGGAGGTCGTTGCAGGAGGATGCGCCATGATGGGTAGCGGAGGACCATCCTTACCATTCAGATGGCCCAGGACGATATCCGCTTCCAGCATTGATACTTCACCTTGAATACAACGTTGTTGTTGAACGTAATAAATACCATTTTTTTAAATATCATATTTATGTATTATACATTGGCATTGTAAAAAATCTTAAGCTACATCGCTACCAATATGCTACCAATCTTGAAAACCAAGATGTTAAGTCCCCTGTGCCTGTTGGTACACTGACTGCATCACGCTTTAAATCGAAACACAACAATACCCTCAATTCTAAGTATTACTGTTTGTCGGTAGAATATCTCAGGTTTTACCAGTCCGATTTGAAAGCTCGTTAGATCATTTATTAAGAAAGGCTGTATAACTAAGGCCCACGAGATTGGTGCAGTAAATTTTAACGTTAAACTGTGCGGAACAACTCTTTAATTTATATCTCTGCCTACTAAAACAGCATCTAAACTAGCATCGTGAATTTTAGGTCGGAACATTTCGAGGAACAATTTAAGTTGAATGGTTTTTAATAATAGTTTTTTTTTTTTTTTTTATTGGTGGGATTAGTTGTTTTGACATGTGCACATTCCAAATACATATAAAATAAGCAATTTTAGAATAATTTCAAGTTGTTTTATTTTAATATTTTTTTCTTTTTTCTATACATATTATGTATTCCTCAATAATTTGAGAGCAACGGTTTTTTTTTATAATTGAGTAATACTATTAAAAATGAAATTTTATTTTGTATTTTATTCCATGAGTGTAAAAAACAGAGAAATAGCTTATTTACAAAATACCATATTATGTTCTCTGTTTTTGACTCAGTCCATAATAATAAATAGACAGACACACAGATACAACCTTAGTTTTTAATGTACAATATTTTTGAAGAATCGGCCTGGAAAAGCTAAAAAAATCTATGTATCTCCTATAAAAATATCTTAATAAAAAAGGCGTGTCTGCAATTTAGGCGCGTTAGAAGTGAAATTTTATATTTCATTCGGTTTTGGTTCAGAAGAAAGAAAAAAAAAACAATTAATAAACTATTGAATAAAATTTACATTCGCCAGTCGCAACAACTGGTATACTCTTACAAGAATATTAAACTTACTACGGGATTCCATCTTATTTACGTAATAAAGACTTTGATATGACAGCAGCACTAATTAAAGTGATTCTAAGAACTAGCCTCGGAATCCGTCCGTCTGGCTGTTCGTCCTTTTATTGTTATTGAAGTTAAAACCACACACATCGTGACGGTATTTCAGAGTATAGATTTTAGTACGAGAAAAATTCAATGTTGTTATTTTTTAAATTTGTTTGAAATGTCTATGAATTTTATTTTTAAAATAGTTGTTGCGCGGTGTTATTCGTTCAAGCTGGTTTCATACTAAATTTTATCAAATTCGTTTCAGCGGTTTGATCGTCAAAAAGCAACAGATAGACAGAGTTTTTTTAACATTAATAGTTTTAGTATTGATGTAACGGTAAATAATAACAGTTAAATATAATGAATAGGTAAATTTTGTTCATTTGTTTTTTCTCAAAAGCAAAAACTTCTTATACGATTAAAATCCAATATTAATTTTTTTATACATTATACTTTTAGTACGGACATAACCTAGTATATGATGTTAATAATTTGCGTTTATTTTAAATTAAGCTTGTATATTGGCGATTGTTACAACCTGGTACTGATAGATGGCGCTGATTGAAAATATATATTATATAATATAGATATTATTATGATTTTTATACATTTTTTGTTATTATACCGGCCATTATTATAAACTTTATATTTTAACTATTAAATATTATTGTTATTAAAAACAAATAAGTAGTATGTTATCCCGAACAAAAAAAAAAAAACAAATATATTAATCAAAGTAATATTTTTGTACTAACTTGCCAGAGCTGCTTCCAGGTATGTTTTGTTGTTCACTGCGTGAGCCCATGTTACTGTTGTTAAATTCTTCATAACTTCTTCCTCACCAAACGCCAAGGAAGCTAAAACAAGGAAATTAAAAAAAGATTGTAAATTCAAATTTATTTCACACTCATTTTTAATATAACAATTATTTTTACTGGCAACACTTTTACATCGAGACACGACTCACACTTGACACGCCATACTTGATACGTCATTGACTTTTGTCGTACTCTCATGTCATAGCTAAAGCAGCTGATATCATTTAGTTGTAAAATTATTATTATGTATTGATAAAAACGCAAGGCCAGTATGGTTTATTAAATGTACTTACATAATTATAATTATTTGACAGTGTCGAGAGTTGATATCAAACAATGATTCTTAAATTCGCAAATAATTGTGAAACTAGATAGATATTCGGTATATTGTGTTTTGACGTTGAAAGTCAAATGTCTAACTTAAAGCTACAGATTAAGAGACTATTATGTTGAATATATTATAATAGTTCTTACAATTGTCGCTAGTGGCGCTAGTTGTCTTTTGTTAAAAATAAAAATTAATTACAATAGAAATTTAAAAATAATAACTTACACATAACATAAATATTATTTTTTTGTATTTCAACAGTTATATATATACATATATTGTCGTATATTTTAAGTATATTGTAAATTTATAATTGACATATTCATTTTATATAGATTTTCTAATGTCCTAAAATGTCTAAAACGAAAAACCAACAAGTACTTTTAGTTCTATTTTTAATAGATAGCTTAATGAACTTTGAAAATAATATATAAAAGCCAAGAATATTAAAAATTAAATATATATAAAAAAAAAGATTAAAATTTGCAAACTTTAAGGCACCTTCAACAAATAACACTTTATATTATAATTATACTTTATATAATAATTATATTTATTTGCTACCAATTATTTAAAATGAATTCCTAACATGTATATGTAACTATGTAAATATTAAGATAGAGAGAAATTTTAAAAAGAAGCATTGTAATCACATAATAAAGAGGACATCTCCTCGCAAGGTCGCACGCCCGTACCAGTTAGGTATAATTATTTTTATTTCTAGACGAAAGGAAGAACCGCCAATCTAGGTTGAGGCAAATAAATAGCGCTTGACTTTTTTATTCAGGTTTCTGATACTAAATTTACTTTGAAGACGAAATAGCGTTTTTAATTAGCCACGTTTAAATAGGTCACTGTTTTAGTTATTGAGACATTAATTGGCCAATAAGTGTTTTAATTGACTTGAATCGTTTAGATTTGCTATCATATTACACCATGTCTGTTATCATTGAGCATATTGGATTCCATATATCATAATCAATTATTTTTCTGGGGTGATAATTCAATTACTCTTAAAATTTAGCTTGAGTAGTTTTTTTTAGCGATTCTCTTGGTATTTATATTCAAAAAAGTTTGTACTTAAATATTGTTTTTTATGTGGTTTGTATTTATTTTATTTTATTTTACAATATGACACTGAAGTATGTACAGTCTATTCCAATGGCAAAAGGACAAAAGACAATTAAAGAAAATTTAAAATCGAATTGATGAATTATTATCGGTCGAAAGCTTGAATAATCTATGATATTTATTTGTATATGAATTTGCGAACAACTGGCGACTTAAACCAGGTTTCACGGGGTGTTGATGATGATATAAAAAAATCAATAAATCCTTCTTGGGGCGAGGTACCCGTTTCTGTAATTAAATTCCGCAGATATTTTTAACTTTGCCGATTCATAAATTCAAATCATTTGTAAAAATATATTATTCAATATAGGATTATATAGATTATAGAAAGGCGCGCAGCTAATACTTATGGACTCCAGGCAGAATATATTAAATAAATATTATAATTGTATTTGACTAACATGACTTTGTATTTTTAATGTTGAAAAAGAGTAACTACTGAGTTTCTTGCCGGTTCTTCTGGTTAGAATCTACATTCCGAACCGGTGGTAGCTTCACTTAATATATTTTGTAAAAATTACAATTCAAAGGTGCTTGTAGAAGCCTACTCGAATAAAGTATATATTTTGGTGATGGATAATGGATCTTGGAAATTGGGTGAGACGTGAAAAAAGCTCTCTTAAAAATATCTTTTAACGGGGAGGGGAGATCGCCAAGATACTACTCGCACGGGCGCTTATTGTGCTTAAGGCGGGGCTAGAAGTATGTTAATGAATATTATCCAAAAAAACATTTTTAATGAGTTAAAGTTGTAAACAAATTCCGATCTACAAAGCGATCCTAATTATAAGAATGTAGGTACGTTTTGTTTTGTCCGGTTTCTCGTATAATCTACGAATCTATTTGATATGGAATTAGATTTAATAAAATCCTATTATATTATCCTTATTGAAACTTAAAACCTATACATATAATAACTAGAGTGATATTTAGACTTAATTCTCACTTAAGTGATTTAATATTTAAACTAATACATTCATGCAGTACAGTCATATCTTTTTTTATGCAATATAACAGTTTTAATTCGCATTGGCAAGTTCACATCGCGTCGTCAAATATTTGCACCTTTCTTTCCTGAAAGGCCGGCAACGCACCTGCAAGCCCCCCGGTGTTGCAGATGTCCATGGGCGGTGGTAGTCACTTTCCATCATGTGAGCCTCCTGCTTGTTTGCCACCTTTTGAAATAAAAAAAAAACCTCGCGAAATTTATAAAACGCACAAACACCACAAACCGCCTTCAAGGGTGACTTAAAACTAGTATATGTCCTTCCCCGGGACTCAAACTATATCCATTCCAAATTTCATCTAAATAGGTTCAGCGGTTATAGTGTGAAGAGGTAACAGACAGAGTTACTTTCGCATATATGATATTAGTATAGACATGACTCTCGTATCATCCGTGCTATATGCTGCGACTATCAATGTCAAGGTACTTAGTTTATTAAGCCACGAATGCAGGTCGAGAGGAACCCTAGATTTGGTTGTTTAAAATAATTTAAAAATAGAATTCTAGTTTATAACGTAAATCAACTCTATACGCTAATATACTAATCATTATACAAGATTAATATATAGTTTACTAATTTTATACTTGCGATACTTTTATGGAGTAGATAGGTATACAAAAAAGTTGCACTGTCCTGTCGTTCATGCTTTTTTGTTAACGTAATACTAATAAATCGAATACGATTCAAACTGACCCATCGTTTTTTTTTTTGTTTATGAACAAATTACGGATATTCTGAATTCATTAATACATACAAACAGTTAATAAAAAACATATCAGGACTATGAATATCTTACATTAGGATAAAACTCGCTGAAAAGAATATTCAACGCCTAAAAACATTATTCACGTATCCTTTATACGCAACGTTGCGTGTGTATATTGCAAAATAATATGTTTCCAAGAAATAATTTTATCGCTTCGATGTAGATCTGCAAATGTTTCGAAAATGAGATCATCCGGAAATTGTACAAGATTACTGAGTCAGTTTTAGTTTTAGAGGAAGTAACGGGCGTTTTGGCTTTCGATGTCTGTTCGATACTTCAATTAATATAAACATACACGCTGCACTACATTCAATAAATATTTACGATTTTCGCTAAACATACAGGTAGAGCAGTATGTATCTTAATTTGCTACAAACATTGTGATACCTTCGTAGTTCATTTATGAAAAAGAGTCAATAGTTCCTTATTCGAACATGAGTATTTTTTACAATAATAAGACAAATTAAAAAAAAAAATTATGACATAAAAATCTAAAGTCCCGCCTCAGCATAATGACGTTTATAATAATGTACCTGTAGTATAATTTTCAGAGCACCTTAGCTGCACTACATACTCTATGGTTTTAATGTCGGCTGCGTTACAACAAATATTATATATATTATATTATTATAAAAATATAAAATTTACAGTTTAAGCTTTACTATAACAAACTGTAAATGTTTTTGCGAATGCTGTCATTACTAGAAATATAATTCTGGAATTAAATTGTATAAATCTACTTTTGTAACCATTACAATGTTAAATGGCTATATTATTAATGTTTTTATTATTATATTATATTTTATTATTATTTCCCTTCCCTTCCTCTTTAAGAAAGGTTTTGGAACTATTGTCACCCCGCAAAAATGTGGGTCAGTGGAAACAAATGTAGGTATAATATTATATATTTTTTTCGACACATTTTTTCGCATTGTTTTCGGAGCACGAGTAATATTAAAATAATAATTTATCCATAGCCTCTTCCAATTCTTACGTAGGAATAAAGGTAAATGTGAAAGCGAAAGGTAAATGTCTCCGAAAGTTGTCTAGTGACGATATTTTACATTACTCTTTTCAGCAAGCCACAAGACACATAATTTCAAAACATAAAAAAATATATATCTACACAACATATCGAGTACAAAAATGAAGATGCATTATATTTATTTTCTAAAGGTTAACAACAAAACATAATTAACTTCAATTTAACATGAAAACAAAGGAAGAGATCGCTGTTTTAGCGATAAGGCCGCCTGTTGCATTCATGCAACTTTTAAATGTTAATTCTTAAATATAATCTATTATTAAGTGTTGGTGGAAAAAACATAAATAAATAAAAATAATAAATAAATAAAATTTAATGGTTAAATTTGAATCTGCCTGGGCTTGAAACCGCAATATCTGGTTAAGATTTGCGTGTTAAAACCATCTATAGGCTCTTTCTTGAATGATGACTAATAAAAAATACAGTATCCAGACAACAAATTATAAAAATGCCTAAGGTGACTCCGGTCACCGGCAATTTTATCTCTTTGTTGGGTGGGATTGTAGAGATCCAGTTTAATTCAAGCTGTTGCAATTTAAGAAAAACAGACGCATTATATCAATCCTTAGCACTTTTATGCACGACCTGGCAAAGCATCTTGGAAGCATTCCCGTCCTTTCCTTGACCGATTTTGTCCACGACGGCAAATCTCAAGAGAGATTAGACAAATACGCAAGACATATCACAATGCACAAGTGTGTGCGTAAATACAGGTGCACTCTCAATTCCCACCTCTCTCTCATAATCCGATTGGACGGCAAACCAGACACAGAAACACAGAAAGGAAAGAGTTCAGGCGGAGGACTTTAGGTTTTAGGTGCTTTTCGAGGCGCGCGAATGCACAGGTTTCCAACTTACTGACTCCGGGCTGTTACTGAGAATTTTTCAACAGAAAACCCAAAAAATTATCGACTCGATCTAGGGTGAAACGTAGGTGAGATCCAAGGTTTAAACCCCTGTGGATCTGTGGCCTTAGACCATCGAGGCAAGAGTTGGAAGCAGTACCAGAAAGCCGGTAAAAGATTTTTTATCTTGTGGCATTTGTTTTGTTTTTAAAAACAACTTGTGTTGCCCTGATGTGAACCAAACAGTAAACAGTAATATGTAAATGATAAAATTACCTGTGACGGCGAGCAGGATTATCGAGAACATTTTCATGTCTTACGGCTCACGTGCTTGGTCTACACTCGGCGGGTCATAGCGACACGACTCCCGTCCGACAGGATGTCACCTCGGACAATCGTCGGTAATCGTTCAATTGCCAAGTGACGACTTGATTGTCGCGAATAAGCAAATTGGTGACACTTCAAGGACTCTGGGGTATTGGTTTATCTAATCAAGCTATTGTTGCGGTTCTCTTTATATACATATATTTTTTCTTTTTAGAATTTAACTAGCGATACGGCCACACTTTTGCTCATATATTCTAACTCTACAGTAAGAATTGGTATTGCCATTGCAAATATGAAAGGGTTTTATCTTCACAAAGTCACAAGACTTTATCTCAAAAAGTTTTTCTTGGTTTTCTCTACACGTGCCGTAATTTTAACTCTTCATGTTTGGTTAACATTTTTACTACATTTATAGAATGACATAATACTCAAATATTTACGTCAAAAGTTCTCTTTGAGCGTTTATTTACACTAACGCATTGTATTCTTTTATATGCACTATTTCTGTTTCTTTGCGTTTCTACATATATTATTGGTTTCCTATATATATAATAGCAACATCAAAATCACTAATTTGCCAAACTATTGATGTATGATATGGTATTTTAAAATTAAATTACACACAAAAAATATATTTTTTGATAAAATGTTACACGAGATGATCTCTGTGAACAACCATGAATGATACTTGATACTTTATCTCAAAATTTGAAATTGGCGATAACTACTATAATACGTTTTATCTATTAAATAACTTTAATAAAAAAATATATTTACTAGTAGGGTTTTCTTTTTTTCCCTCTTATCTGGCGTGTATCTACACTAGTTGAACGCAAAATATTCTGGCAATGTCAAGTGTAAAAGACACAGGTTAGGATATTAATCGGTATAAATTTTTTAAGTGTATAGTGACGATTATGATGGTTATTTGATACAAGAGACATCTAGAACAACAAAAAAAGGTTCTTACAAGCACTTCTGTATTATTAATTTGCCTTTTATGTAACCCTTTTTGTTTATTATGTTTATTTAAAAGCTGCATAAAATTTTGGCCAAAAGAAAGAAAACTGTATATATACACTTTTTATACGTAAACTTTATTGCACACAAACGTAATAAAACATCATATAACAATAAATTAAGGATTAGAAGAGCGACCTCTATTGTACAGAAATATTTTCCGGAAAATGACATATCACACCTAGGAGCAGGGATATGGATCTACTAGAGTATGAACATGCTGATCCCTGATCCTCAATTAATCTTCATTTACTTGGTAGTAGAGAGTTGTGCAAGTCCCTCTGAGTAGGTACCACCAACTCATCATATATTCTACCGCCAAGCAGCGTCCGCCTCCAAACTTCATAAACACAAAAATAAAGAGTTATAAGTGGATTTTATTCTTCTAAAGGACTTTATAGCTAAATTTGTTAATTATTTTTCGATTAAACTAAGAAAACATCCTCTATGTCTGCTTGGTCTTCCCTCTTTCATACGTAACCAGAAACCTTTGATACTATATTACGGATGGCAGCACTCTACAGGAACGTGATCAGGACGGAAGGAATACGAGTGCAAACGAGGTGGGGGAATTACTATTCATAACGCAAATACTAACTATACCCTCTAACTACGCCTCTAAATTGCAACTGCATCTCCCCATCAAACTCTGTCTGTGTAATAACCGTGTATTAAGCACTCGGTCTTTAAATGTGATTCTCACATATTGGGTGGCACAACTGGTATACTCTTTTTATGACTGGAAAGCATCAATGGGTTCGGATCCTGGGGCAGACCAAAAGTTTTTTTTTGTCAAATTGGTCTCGTTACTCCTTGTTCCGGGCACCTGCAAGTTCTAAATAGTTTTTGCCGTTGAAACACTTTTCCCTTGGTTAAAATAATTGTGTAATTGTGTAAATGTTATCTATAAAAAGCTTTATCAAAAGTATAACACCTCGCCTTATTGCCTCCACAGGTGGCAGGAGGGCTGGTTCGTTTTTAGCTCAGTGAATCGGAATTGCGATTCAAGGGGATATGCTGTTAACATTCTTGCCACCATTCCACGCGGTCAAGATTTATGCAGTAACGATTTTTAATTCATATTTAGTATATATTTAACTTAATGTTAATAATACTTATGTAAAAAAAATCCATTCCCCGAACTGTCTTCGATAGTGTGAACTATGATGATGAGAAACTAAATAGGTTTGGCTCCCTGTTTAGTTTCTCACTCTCATATCTCACTCTTCGCACCATAATACCTAATTTGTCGAAAGGTAAAGTATAGTAATATAATGTAAAGAGCGTTTATGCCGGATCAGCCATTTTCACGAGTTTTTTTTAAAGGGATAGTGAGCCAAATATTTATCAGTTACTAAAACAAAAACACTGTACAAAAGTTTAGTTTCCTTTTGATTGAATCTTTTGAAAAAACCCTAAATAAACATAACTGATGTTTGACAAATTATTTGTTAAAAATGCATCTTTTCAAAAATGTTTACATTTCAGTGTAAATTGAACGCTGTGGCACCCATAAAAATATTTGGTTGTTGTTTAGGTTATTTCTATAAGCACTACATAAACGAGCAGATTGATAAGAAAAAATGTATTCCTACATAATTTTTGAGTAAAAAGCCTTAGGCTTAATGCACGCAAACAAGCTTAAAACAATTGGAATGGGCGCTATTAAGGAATTTGTCGTTGATTTAAATGAAAACAACAAAAAAATATTACAAATATTTTAATATTAATAATATCACTGTTTCATTATAAAATTACCTTTTTATCAAAGATAAAACATCTTACAAAAATACATAGAATTTATACTGTATATTTTTTTCTAAATAAACATCATTTTTGTATTGCTATTATATTTTCAGTGCTTGTACAAAAAAAAAACAATTTATAATATGTAGCAATGTAGTTAAATATATCTTTATAGTTCTTATCTTGATAATTAAACCTTTTTTCAATTAATATTTGTATTTTTTAAAATGGCAACCCTAAGATATATACAACAACCACCACACTGCAACTGAACTTATTATTAGTAAATACATTTTATCAAAGTATTTAATATCTAAATCTCACAACTTAAAAATAATTATTTTTTTATAACTTACATAAAACAAATAGGCAATTTCGACTGACACATATAATCCTTATAAATTCTATAACATAAATCCAACCAGTCTACCAAGAGAACATTGTTTAATCTAATAATTAAAAATCATTTAATAAAACATAACACCTTATCACTTTAATTTCAACTGTCGACAAGTTTTATAATCACTGAATTGGTCCATTCACATTCTGCAACAGTGCATAACTTAAAAAAAAAAACAATATTCATCTTCTAATAAACATTTATCTCTTATTTAAAATAAGTCAAAACTTGTTATATTGAACTGATTTTTACAAAAAATACATCTCTCATGAAACGGTCTCATCATACTAATAATGTAACGGTATTAAAGCGCCTGTCATAATTCACATAGCTAATAATTGCGTGCAAGTAAAATTGAAATGAATAATTTGAAGGGTTTTATCTTAATTTATTTTAACGCAGATATTTAGGCCGTTTGATAGAAATGGCTACCATTGACCTTGGGATCTAAGATGTTATGTCCTTTATCTTTGTAGTTACAACGGCTTGCTCAGTCTTAAAACCAGAACACAATAATAAAACTGTTAATAAAGTCCATATTACGAATTATAATATTACTTTTTCAAGCAGTTGAAGTGCTATTTACAGGTCCAGTTAAATGGCAATTTTAATGATATCGTATTTTTTTATATATTATATATGATATTGTGCATAAGAATGAAATTCTCAGCTAAAGTACCGCTGAGAAAGTGCTTTCCTGTCTGTCGAGTGGCGATGATATTATAAAAATAAACATACTTGTAATGGCACAGTATGGACTTTAAAACATTTTTATTCCTAATTAATTTAAAATTAAATTTATCATTAAGCTTTAAAATTAATCGCAAGTTGAGATAGTTCGTTCGTACGGCAAATGATAATATTTTATCGTTAATACTACGACACTTCACAGTTATCGTCAATTTCGTCGCGTAACTGCTAGAAACGCGTTCTCTCAGTGGTCGGAAATTACGAGCGTATTTATCGTTACTATTATATTATTCATATTTTTAATCAATTGTTAAAGAATGTAACAATTTGTTTTAATTATTATCATTAATGTCATTTTTGCACATTCTCCATGGAATATTACTTCGGAATGCATCTTCGTTAATAAATTATATATTTAAACACAATACCTAAAGGTAAAGGTGTTATTCTTGTCATGATATTAGGTCCCTAGCTCAGCCTAGGCTAGCCGATGTTCAAATGTTTGACATCTAACACTAACCTAACATTGTAGAAAATTATTTATATTATTTTAAAATAATGACGTTGAATCCAGATCCAGTCAGTATTTTATTAAAACTCTTGGCTAAGAATTAGTTATTTCATAAAATAGCGATGTTTTGTTATCGCTCTTCTATTTAAATTAACATTTTCAAATATCTCAATTCTATAACAATTATTTTTACATTGTCATGTAAATCATGAAAGTATAGAGTCAATCGTTTACCGACATAATGGAAGTATTCCAAAAGGCGTGCAAATTAGACACGAGATACAAAATTCGTATAGGATTTTGTTGTAAACATCAACGTCGACTCTGGGCTTTGTGCGTTAGATGGGGAGAGGCGCCAGAAAAGGTGATACAGAAAATGACTGAGATATGGATAATTGTAGAGGTCAAAGCTACTATGGCACTGATATGAAAGGGCACAAAAACCACCAAAACATATTGATGTTTTACCCTGATAAGCTGTTATAGATTAGAGCTGACGCTGATGAGAACACAAAATATTTCAAGTCCTTTTTTGAGAAACTTGTCAGTTAGATAGATGTTAATTTGATTTCAGCTTCATCTTTAGGCTTCTCCGAGATGATCTCCTCTGGTTTGGTGTACTGGGACTTCTTGGTGCAGCACGTGGCGAGCAGCACGAGGCTGGCGAACAGCAGCGCGGCGCACGCGCACACCGCGCCGCCCCAGTCCAGAATGCCGCGCACCATGCGCAGCTCCGCCGTCACCTCGCTGCTCACTCGCACGTGTTGCTCCACCCAAAATATTGGGAACATCATTTTGGGAACGTGTTCGTAGAGACTGGAAAGGGAGAGAAGCAAAATTATTGTAATATGATCTCAAGATGGCAAAGGAAGCCAAAACATTTGCAACGCAAACACATGATTAATTATTATTAACCTGTATTTTTAGATATATTACAATAAATATGTGTTGATATTTGAAGTACTCAACCGTTTTAGAAACTTTTCCTGTTGAAAACTTTAATTATTTCATTAATTTTTACTAATATCCAAAAAGTTGACGAGTCATTTTTTTTCAAAATGATAATCTTAAGACCTACCAATTAGTATATTGGATAAAATATCTAGCTTTAATAAGTCCAGAATAAGATACGTTATAAACTGTATAACATCGCGCGGCGAACGAGTAGCGTTTAACGCGAATGACTGCTCGCTGCTAGTTCAATACAATGGAATAAATACTGATATAATATCACCAATCTTAATACAATAATTCGCTATGGATAGCAGGAGTTACTTATACTTACGCTATGTTAGGGCAGGGTTCAATAAACACGTTGTATTGAAATCTCCCGGCCACGTCCAACGGAACCCCGAGTCTCTGAAACGAAATTACATTCCATTAATACATGACGGCGGACCTTCTTTTAGAAGGCAGATAATCAAATAATTTTGATTTATCTTTATTGAAAACGGGCCACCCGATGGTAAGTGGTCATATCTACGACCATAGTTATTATTGTAAGAAATATTAAACTTCCCCTATATTGAAGCCCGTCTAACTAAGTACCATTCATCACATATTCTACCGAATAACAGCAATGCTCAGTATTGTAGTGTTCTGGTTTGCAGAGTAAGTAAGTCAGTGTAACTTCAGGCACATCTGGTGGCGCATTGAAGATGGACATTTCTTTAGGTGCCAATGTATATGGGCAACGGTGATCCCCTCCTATGAGGTTGTCCACGTGGTGCCTACATATTATAAATAATGAAATATATAAATAAAAAATAAATAAAGATTGGACAACGACACATACATTACTCTGATCCCAATGTAAGTAGCTAAAGCACTTGTGTTATGGAAAATCAGAAGTAACGACGGTACCACATACAACATAGAAAATTAATAAACTTTTTCTACATCGACTCAGCCGGGTATCGAACCCGGGACCTCGGAGTGGCGTGCCCATGAAAACCGGTGTACACACTACTCGACCATGGAGGTGGTCTAAAGAAAGAAAGATCATGATTGTATTTTAACTTACAGGTTCAATAGCGAAATAAAACGAATGTAGCTCTGGATCTGGGTTCATTCCCCGCACCTTCTCCCTCAGTTCCGGATCACCGTGCAGAAAATGAGGGAGCGAAAGGAAGGATGGACTGCCGTAACGACACGCTGAGACGTTCATCAAACCACCCCATCCGCAATCACCGTTGCAAAAACACGAGTTCACTGGTGTTCTTGTTGCTGGAATTAAAATAAAATTTATAATATTAGTATAGTTTGTTTATTGTATTTAATTTTTTCACCCCTGGCAATGCCTCTGAAAAGTTTTAATGCTTTTTCAAGCAATTATCTGACGTTGACGAACATGAGAGGAATCGCTCGGCTAGACGTCTTCTTCGTCTTTTCGATTGATATGTATTTTTCATACAATTTAAGTTTATAGTTTTATGGGGAAATCAAGCTATTTAATATGGTGACGATTTTTTACGACATAACTAATTATGTAATGATAAATAGAAAAAATCTATCGATTCGGGTTCTTTACGAGAGAACGAGGGCAAAACTACAAACACAAATTTGGTAATTTGATATGAGGATTTGTACATAACGCGTGTTGGTTATTATTCTTTTAAAGATATTTAAAGAATCATTACGATGCTAAGGGTGAGTAAGATCGTTACTTGGTTTACTTACAATTGTCGAAGCTGATCTCAGTCATGGTGTACTTGTGATACGGAAGACCGTCGTAGATACCACTTTTTTCATACTCCAAGTTGACAGTTCGGCACAAATCTGGCACGAACATCGTGAGCGTGCCTTCTTCGGTGAGATTATGTGGCATAAATTCACCCGCGCTTCCTGTTATCTGGAACGTCATTTTGAATGAGGATGAGTAAGACTTTTACATCAAGGGACGCACGCCAGGTATGGATAATGCATGGATGTCATTTGACAAATTGAATTTAAAGGTAGACCTTTTAGCAGATCAGATTCAACCATTGCATAAGTAAGGTGGATAACAAATGTCAGGTGAGAAGAACAGAGAAACTACAGTGCGCGACAGATTTTGAAAAAATTGTGAAACGGATATTGTGTTTTCTGCCTTTTTTATTAATGACATAATCGAATCTTACCGCGCTTAATATGACCACTTTGATATTGTAAAAACAATATGCTCGATTGAAGCGAATACTAAAAAACTATCTTTGATTGTTACGTTACAGACGAGTGCTGCCGCTGAGGGAACTCCCTAAAGCTATCAGAAGTTTGGTGTATGAAAACCGGGAATTCGATGGTTACTTTTATTAATTAATTACATACAATTCTATTTATATATTACCTTATATGAAAATAACGAAATGAAAAACCCCTAATTTTCACTATATGTACAATCTTATACAAAATGTGTAGTAAAATTTGTGTTAATGTTTCAATGTCAGGCAAAGGATACCACCCCAATTCAAGGAGAAGGTTTTGACCTTACTCTATTACCCTGCTTAAATTTGGTGTAGGAGACATATGTGACAGATTCTCATCAACTACGTGCAGGTTCAAAATGCTTACCTTTAACGCCGAGCCCGAATAAATATAATTAAAAAAACAAATTAATCATGTTCATTAAGTTGGGCTCGCCCCAGAGTTGAATTCAGAATAATCGGCTAAGATTCACGTCTTGTAATCGCTGGGCCATGACGACATGTGTAGTAAGTAGTTTTAGAATTAAAAAATGATTAGAAATAAACGATGATTCATATGAAATAAATTGCACGCGGATATATATGTAATTATTTCGCAATCAGAAACCATCAACATGCAAACAAACGATATATTATTTAAAGCCGTTTGGAATTAGCTAATTTTAAGAAAAATAATCGTTCTATACAATTTTGTGGTTTCAAGAAACGCCAATCGATGTATTTAATTAAACGAGATGCTTTGATAAAAAAGTAATATCTATCACGAATACCGTTTTCGAGACCCACATCAACTGACCTAGTAAGAAAGTTCAATGCACCTGATCGTCTACACTTAGCAATTATAATTATTAAAATCAAAATATAAAAGTAGTTTGGACTAGTAACGCAAAGATCTTCATTAAAAGTGTAACAGTTCGCCTTATTACCTACACTAGTGACGGCAGGGCTGGTTCATTTTTTGCCAAGAGTATCGGAGTTGCGACGCAACGGGGAAATGGTAGTATTTTTACCACCATTCCTCATTGTCGTGGCTTTTTTGTTCATATGCAATTCTTATGGAAATATATTTAACATAATAGAAATAATTTATAAGCATTACACTCGCTTATTTCATAGTCAAAAATCTACTAGGTTTGAAATATTTCTTTCTGAAAGATTTCTTCCTTTTTTTTTTTAAATATTGTTTAACATTTATATTTTTTTAGTAACTGATAATTTTGGAAGGTTTTCTGAAGAACTTTCAAAAGCATTATTATTCCATGAAACGAGTCCTGTGTAATCTTAGTATATAAATTACATATAACATATAAAGGAAAGTACGCAGATATTTATAACTTTGCCGATTCATAAATTCAAATCGCTTACTAAAAGACCATTAATAAATAAGGCATTATTCAACACAAGGTTACATAGATTATAAAAAAATCGTGGAGCTAACACTCGTTGACTTCCAGCAGGATATATTACCTTTAATATAACTGACTCAACTTTGTATTTCGAAAATAAAAGTCTACTTGAATAAAGTATATTTAGATTTTACATGGACTGTTTAAGTTCATAGCTTACCTTAGCACATTCTCCACTGTAATAGGGTAAGGTTTCATAGTTGTTCCATCTAAGTATTTGTCCCGGCAATGTCCCGCTCACCTCTCCTGTCGTCACCTCCACAAGACCTTCTGTGTCCATTGAGTTATTTCTCTGGGAAAAGATAACATTTGGTATTTAAAAAAAATTTCAACAACTCTACTATATTTTAACCGATGTTTGCTGAATCAAGCCTAACCAAGACACGCTGAATTTATATAATATCTATACATCATCATCATCATATCTAGCCGAGATGGCCCAGTGGCTAGAACGCGTGCATCTTAACCGATGGTTTCGGGTTCAAACCCAGGCAGGCACCACTGAAATTTCATGTGCTTAATTTGTGTTTATAATTCATCTCGTGCTCGGCGGTGAAAGAAAACATCGTGAGGAAACCTGCATGTGTCTAATTTCAAACGAAATTCTGCCACATGTGTATTCCGCCATTGGAGCAGCGTGGTGGAATATGCTCCAAACCTTCTCCTCAAAGGGAGAGGAGGCCTTTATCCCAGCAGTGGGACATTTACGGGCTGCTAATGCTAATGTTAATGCTATAATTTAATTTTCTTAATCTCTATAATTCATCTTGTGTTCGGCGAAGGAAAACATCGTGAAAAACCTGCATGTGTCTAATTTCAATGAAATTCTGCCACATGATCAACTCTAGGGAGATCTAGTTTTTGCTCAGCGATTTGCAGGCCGTTACGTTACGTTACTCTATACTATACCTATAGAGGTATAGTCTCGTCCAAACTTGTTTTAGGTTCAGCAAAGCTATCGGGTTAATGGTTAAAGTGAGTGAGTATACATTGTACTACAGAGTTTTAGTCGTAATTGTAATTATCAGCCGAGATGGCCCAGTGGTTAGAACGCGTGCATCTTAACCGATGATTGTGGGTTCAAACCAGGCAAGTTCCACTGAATTTTCATGTTCTTAATTTGTGTTTATAACTCATGTCGGGCTCGGCGGTGAAGGAAAACATCGTGAGTAAATTACTTTCTAAAAATTCTTTTTTTGATAATCAAACCAAAATTTATGAAAGACTTAACAATATGATTACTTGACTTTAAACTCATTATCTCCACGATATTTGCAAATAACCCACGACCAATTATCGACTAAGATGACATTAATAAGCGAGGACTGATCGGCGTCAGTGTAAATTGTATCGGACAAGGGTCAAGTGTTTTCTCATGAAACGAATTCGCATCTTGTACTCACGTACAGCGATCACTGAGAGTATTTTCCTCTCTGAAGAATAAAGATCTTAATCGTTTTCGGTATTAATTCTGTTATATTACAATTGGTAAGCATTAGTTCAATTGATCTATAATGAGCAAGTTACCATCATTATCAGCTCATGTCTGTTAGCTGCCGCAGCACCTCTCAAAGATAATAACTTTTAATAAGCTTAGAATATTTTTTTTGTTTGATTTATAATGGGTTACGTCATATAAATACATCGCAATGGTTTACGGGCAGCCTAGCGATATAAGAAGTCGCAAGATGGATCCTGATTCTTTGCTAATATCATACCCACTTCTAACAAGTGATAACCTTAAAAGGTCCCCCCTTTTAAATGGGAATATTAGTAATTATTTTGGGGCATTGCCACTATTCTTTATATAATAAAATAGTTAAATGTGTAGCGTAGTACGTATAGTATATATATTACAAATAAAATACATGGATCGATCGGATTTGCAAATAAAGAGATTCAAATGTATATTTTTATGTAGACTTCGCTCAGTGGTCTAAATTCGACCACAGTTATTGTTCAAAATTAAGGCTCGAAATGGATCTCAAACAACAAAAAAAGACGGTTTACAAAAAGAGAAGAAAAATGGAAATGAACTGTTTTAACGTCGTCTATTTATTAACAGATGTTACAAGGTTTTAAGTCAGGATTAAACTTTTAATTTGCGCGAAGTTTACATAGCTTCGTATTTCGTGCTCCGAAGATATCATTTAATCAGTATATGACAAATTTAGTAAGTAGTTGAAGAAACTATAATTCAAATCAGGGAACGTAAGAATAGCTTTACTTTGTGGTAGGGCTTTGTGCTATCCTCCCGCCAAACATTGACTTAATATAATTTGAAGGTTGAGTGACCCAGTGTAACTACAGGCACAAGGAACATTACATCTTAGTTCCCAATGTTGGCGGCGCATTGGTGATTTAAGGAATGATTAATATTTTTACAGCGCCAATCTATATGGGTGGCGGTGATTCCTTAACATCAGGTATCCAATTTGCCCGACTGCTTATCATAAGAAAAATATAAGGACGTGAGCATTTACTCATGCTTAATACCTACCTCATAAAACAATCCAAATCTGTCAACAGGTGGCGCTCCACCAGTAGTACTCGATGGTAGACTCTTCGCAAGATCCAGTAGTGGATCTTCGTAACCGTCAAAGAGAAGCTCTCCAGCAAGCCTTGAAATGGACATACCGTGGCCAAACATGGCCAGTCCCATTGACAAGCCCTTTTGTCTAAGAAAGCCCCAATGTCGAGATCGGTAGATAGCCGACTGAAAAATACAATATGGAACCATCAACTGATGATTGGTGCATATCACATTTATATACTAAATTAACAAAAGATATAACAAGTACGTTTATTGCATATAATATATACTATATAGTGTAATAATTGGTTTTCAATTATGCTTATTCAGGTCATAAGCTTATAAATTATGCTAATACTTTCAGATCGTTCCGTTCATAGTATTCCGGCTATAATTGACTGAGTGACCGTTTTCACTGCACTTTGGTATGGGTTACTTAAATTTCGTCTGTTATTATCTTTTTGTGTATCTGTGTTATAACACAAAAAACTTATAGTACAGAAAAAATAATTATCTAAATCATTAAATTAGGAATTGGAACATTGGTTTTTATTATTATTTAATTAAAAAACATTTTTTTTGACTCTTTAGTCAAGTTAATCAAAAAGTGTCGTCACTGTATGAAAGACAACACATAATATAATTGTTTTTTCATGGAAAACTTGTCCTTGAATATTAAACAGTAACGTATACCGAGCATTTTATCTAATATTAAATAGGAAATCGACATTATTTTTTTTGTCACATTAACCAAAATCGTACAATTTTTTAGTCGATTCTGTTCAAAATTATAAACACCGAATCCTACAGTACTCATCTCTTTATCTTAATTTAGAAGATGTTATTATAATTTAGTTTGAAAACTCCAGTCTGGAATAATTTGTAACTCAGAATGGATTTCAGACTGAACTTTTTAATGACAAGCCTTTCAATCTTGTTAGCTGAAACAAAGTGGATTTAAAAAAGGAAAACTTAGTAAATCCGCTTAACGTTAACTAATACATTTTTGATGAATGTAAAAAAGGTACACTTTTATATTTTTCACTATACGTTTTGCGTGTGTGTACATATATCTATTATATGATATTTTTTGTATTCAAGTATGTGTGGGAAAATAAGTATTTTCAAATAATATTGTGTGTGTTGTACATGTTCATTCATCCATTCCATCCATTCATCAGTCCATTCATTAGTCCATTTTTATGTTAATAATTATTAATATGATAAATATCTATATACTTATTAATTAAGAAGTTTCACTGCGTTTATTTACCTTTTAATTATCAGGTCATGGTGTTTTTGAAAAAGCAATTGTATTACTCACGGCTGCGATGACGTTGAGGATAGTAATGTTGTCCTGTAGGGTACCATTGCTGGTCTCGTCGAAGTACCAGCTCCGTTGCGTTCGGTACGACACGGAGTGGTTCTGGGGGTGAAATGTAACGTTCACGTGACGTCGGTGTTCACGAAAACGGTATGGTCCTGGGGATAGAATTGTTAATTTACATTAGACATTACATTAGCAGCCTGTAAATTTCCCACTGCTGGGCTAAGGCCAGGAGGCCTTAGTCCAGCAGTGAGAGAACTCCCTTTGAGGAGAAGGTTAGGAGCAGTTGCTTCACAGTATGTTTACAACAATATTATGTTTATTCACAATAATATAGATCTTTTTGAAAGAAACGGTGACAATCAGTGTACAGTCACGAGGAAGACGAAAATCTGTCTTACCTATTTCAACCAAATCTGGTATTTCTTCAGGAAACTGTTCCGCGTTGGTCCAGTTGAAGAGATACACGTCGAAGAATAGCGGTACAGATGGCGCCACCCAGTCGTTGTAGCCTCGGGCTTGAGGCGATAACTTAATTTGCTAAAACATAATACGGCATGTTTTAATAACAGGAATATTGAAATGACTAAAACTGCGAAACCCGCTGTACCTTCTGGTATAAGTTTTATATATTTTGCTGTAGCGGTTTTTCCACCAACTTTACAAAAAACAACATCTTCCTCTTATATAGAAATCTTGAAGATTTATTTTCGCGATTTTCAATATCGATTTTTTATCGTGTATCCTAGTTCTCTTCCAATACGGCAACTTTTTTTGCTTCAGTATTTAATTTTCAGAACGGACAAATATTGAAACATTTACACGGTGGTAGATGGTAGTATTGAAACATTTACTCTGTGAAAGCCTGTATCTGGGTGGTACCACCTATTCATAATTTACACTACTACTAAATAATACTACTTATTATTTATGTGCTCCGGTAAAAGTATAAGTGAGCCACTGTAATAAGGCTCAAGGTACATACATTTTTAGTTACTATTGTTGCTGGCACAATATTCCTATCGAGGAAGGAATTTAAAAAAAACTTTAGATTAACACATTCCATGCGATTTACTTATTAATATATACACTATAAGCATCTTTATTTATGTACATATGTTTATTTATAAAACTATTCAACTTTACTTAAAGCAACTTTAATTTTATTGTCAAAGTTCCAATAAAAACTTCGTCGACATTAAAAACGGCATTTTTTCATAAATACCACAGACACAAGATCGCGTCATGATATGATATCACGTTAATTCAATGACAAAGTCTTTAAATTATCTTTCTTCCTCCTGTGACTGGAACAGGCTTTAAGGCAGTTTGTTTATTGAAGAAATTTGACGAATCCAGCTGTAACCTTTGATTTCATCCCATTCATAATTAAAGTCGTGCCGTCTGTTTATGTCAACCTTGATCGTTATTGGGGATTAATTAAAACGGTTTAAATACGCGATTGACTGGGGTCAAACGAAGTAATTGAGTTTAACATGGAGCAAATTGGCGAAACGTGCAATGACTTATATATGTATTGATATTTTATACATTCATTTATGATATGAGATGCTCTTGACCACAGGCTTCGGCTACAGTGGCCAATCACAAAATGATATCTGCGCAGATGTCGAATTGCACCAATAAGGGGGCACTGTACCCTATCAGATATCAGTTCACGGCTTTACGTGCACGGGATTATGACAAATCAACGTTCTACCTAGGACTGTATAGTGAGTTTCTTTGCAAAGAAAACTTGACTAGACCAAAGGTAGTTAGTTAGTGGTTTTTTCTTTGACATTTTAATACGTTTAAAATGTTAAAAAAAAAAAACTAAACACGTAAATGCGATAGAGTAATCGATAATTAGACGATAAAATTATACGTATAGTTAATCCCAAAAATATATATTTATCTACAAGTTACACATAATATTTCTTTATCAAAGTATTTCCAATTAATTGTTTTTTCCATTTATTTGCATTAGTTGTAAATTAATGAAAACGGGGCCTTAATGACGCAACCTATTAAATACACATATGTTTTTATACACTTTATATATTTACCATTAGTGTCGTACACTGTTGAGGAATTAATACAAATCATTTAATAAACCATCGAGTAGCTTATAAACTGTGAGTAAAACAAACGCGTTCAGTCAAATCTTCAAAATGCAAATTTGTTTTCAAATCAGTGTTTTCAAATCTAATACACGTACAATACATCAATAAAAACGAACTATTAATATATTGTATTTGTCTGAAATTACTATGTTTATATTAATGAAATTACGTCTGGTCATCATAGTACATACGATTTGTACAATTTGAAATAAAAAATAATCGCGAGAGCGTAAGAATAACTGTACTGGGTGATATGGCTTTGTGCAAGTCTGGGTAGCTACACTCCACTCACCATATTTTCGACCACTAAAGATTTTTGTGGTCCGGTTTGAAGGTTGAGTGATTCAATGCAACTACGCCTACAGGAACAAGAGATATAACATAGGTAATAGTTCCCAAAGTTAGTGACGCAGTATAAAAAAATAAGTTATTACACGACTGTCCAAACAAGAAGTGTAAAGTTTTAAAGGATTCATGTTTGTGCGCATGTTTGTACGTGTGTGACTTTCTTTATTCCACTATAACTTTTAAATCCCTGAATAGTTTTGTATTTTTGTTTCCCTGAGTAGTGACGCAGACTATGAATTAATTCATTCTCTAATTCAGGGCAGTAGTATTTTTCAATTATAACGTGAAACGAAAGGCAATAACAAGTACTATATGATACATTTTGTCCCGACCATTTTCTATCCCGATACACCTCTTTTCTCTTCTGTTACATCAGTCGCCATGGCTGAGAGTCTCTCTTGCCTAAACAAACGAATGACGTTCGGAAAAGGATGAATCGGGTATTCAATTCCTCACACTGGATAATCTGATCTTACGTCACTAATAATCAAAGGTGAGCTTGGTGGACAGTTCCAGCACAAACTGTTGTGGCATGGCTTAGACTTGGCTTGGCTTAGCATTACAAACGTTATTAAATTTTTCGTATATAACCTGATTTTAAGTTAATATTAAAAGTCGGTCTACGCAGGTATATCTGCATACAGTACTTGTTTTATTAATTATTAATTGTATATGTAGTTATTATATAATTCCATTTGCGAATCAATTAATATAAAATATTAAAGCTATGTTAGTATTGCCATTATAACGTTATACCAGTTTTATTGATAATGAAACTGGTTTTATTTTTGTACTAGCTGAGGTTCACGGTTTCACACGCGTTTAATTTATCTGTATACTATTTTACGTAAAATAACAACAACACTAAACTCGATTTTTTTTTTATTATTTATTTAAGTTGGTATTATAAAGTGTCATCAAAGATTACATGATATATTTTTCCCGTTAAATAATGAGTCCCTTGCATTTATGTTTTATTAGTTACTTAAAACCGTTACCTAAAAAGTTCTACTTGAAAATCCAAGGAATAAATAGAAATAAATCACTCAAAATAATATTACAATATTCTTTATAATTTTTATTTTATGATAAGTTAAGTCTGATAAACCTGAATCACGCTATTAATGTTTCCTATGACGATATATATATATATATATATATATAAAATATATATAAATAATCAAACACTTTCTATCAGGAAGACCTCAGAGTGATACCTTTTGCGATACATGCATGGACCTTTATGTGAGCTCAAAATAAGCGGCTTGAGTGTCAAGAATCAGGAAATGCTGTCATAGTCAGTAGAGCTAACAGTAACAATCACTTCGATAAAAGAAAAACATCTGAAAATCATAAAACGCTGCTAATGATACTCCGACGTCAGTAAGACTCGAAATACATTTATGATATTTTTATAAGCTTTCCTTATAAATCTAATGCCATTTGAAACCCGTAGGTAGTCCCAAGGGGGAGAACTCACTCGTATTCACTTGAAACTTAATATTCGTACTTTTCGAGACACGTAATATTTTAGGGTTTTAGAAATTTAAACCTTATATCTTTAATTTAGTTAATTTATATATATAATTTATATGTAAGATTCTTTATATATATATTTATACATGTAGATATAAAGAATCTTAAAAATGTGTAACTTCAAGGAGCTTACTAATATTTATATTTTTTACTTGTAGTGTACAAACTTTAATAGTCCACAAGACAATAAACAAAATAGTAATGACTATAGTATTAAGCATAGAAGCTATAGAATTAATAATAATTTAAAAAAAAAGAGTTTCAAGGCTATAATCATGAAATACCTACCAACCAGTAAAATAATGCGTCTAGTATTTATTTAAATATGTATTGAAACGAATTTTACACACAAGCGAAGTTGCCACTTGAGTTTCATTCAGGGTTTATACGTTACTAAACTCCTGTTGATGTGTCGGTAGAATTGATGGCCACTCTACCATCAAGTAGTTTTATTTAGATATATTTGTTATTGTTTTCCTGTTTTATAGAATAAAATATTTCATAATATTATTCAATTACAATTGCTTTTACGAATTCCTGCATTTATTCATAACTTGATGTGAACCAATTAAATTATATAATTTATACTTAATTAAAAAGGCGTTAGAGTTAGCATTAAAAGTATTTGCTCATTAAGCCTTTTCATCTTAGAATTCCATAACGGTTTGAAGGGATAGATTTGTTGTGGCTGAGAGGGTCTGCAAGATTCACGTTGATCACGCCTGTCGTGAACGAAAACTATATTTAACGAATACTGAGTGAATTATGCACGTTTTGGTATGAGTTTGTTTATGAATTATATGGTAAAATTGGCAAAGGACCCAGAAAGTCGGAGCTCGGGGCAAAAGCTTGAGAAAATGGCATCTATCCTATCCAATTAAAAAAAAATATTTTACTGTTTTCTGTCCGTTTCAGTTTGACAGAGTCTCATAAATAGTCATATCAACCATTAACATCCTTATGTTTTCTACGAGTCTGTCCGAAAAGACAGAAAGGTTCCAACGATGGAGGTCCGTCACACTCAGGTGTAGCTATCAGTGTGTACTTGTAGTCGGTACAGCTATTTAAGAGTCAGTTGAAAATGTCGTAATAGTGCCGAAAGATTTTTATCCATTAAGAGTTTTTAAAAAGACCTTCCGTGTAAATTCTTCAATCTCCATTTTTATTCCAGTAAAAGATTCTAAGTTCCACCAGTTTGTGTTACACGTTTTTGACTAGAGATCGTGGAGTAAGTACTAGTCGTCATAGTATTGCAATGATTTTTCTTGGATCCTCATGTTTTAAAAAATATTTTTCTGATAACCGATTATTCCAGGAAGAGGCATCAACTCCATCACAGAGTAAATAAGTTACTAGGGCACCTACCTACACTAGCAGTAAATATATTAAGCGAGTTTTGGTGTAAATTTGCATATTAAGATATAATAATAATAATCTTAATAAAAGCCTTAATATAAATTATAACTTTAATTAATCTAAGTGGTGTGTAGAATTCTTCAGCAACCAGTTTGTTAGTCAGGTTATCTTTCGACATAGGCCTCCCCAAGTTTCTTCAATTCGTGTCTGTCACGAGCAATTCCTCTCCAAACTTTTGGTAGGTCATCTTCCCATCTCTTGATTTGACGTCCCTTTTATCATTTTCCATTCCTAGGATACCAATCCATTGCGTCTTTCGTTGATTTTCCTTTGTTTGTTCTCATAATGTGACCAGTCCAGTTCCATTTCAGGTTTTTAATCTTTAGTCCATCGCTCAATTTCGTCTTTTTCCTTATATTCGTAATGCTCCATCTGTCACGTAGCCTTATGCTTAGCATGCTTCGTTCCATATTGCGTTGGCAAACTATAAGTTTTTGGATGTTTGTACTGGTAGCCGGCCAAGGTTGTAGCGACTATTATTTAACACTTCTTTGCATATAAGATATAAATTATAATTAAAAAGATAAAGCTTGTTTAATGTCTTTACGTTGCTTTTACTTGTCAAACCAGTAATTTTGTGTGGTTTTAAAAATGGAATTTGTTCAAATACTGGGTTTATTTGAACAGATTCCATTTTTGAAAACCATGTAACACTCACTCATCAGATATTCTACCGCCAAACAGTAACACTTAGTGTTGCGGTTTCTGGTTTTATTGTTGAGTGAGCCATTTAGTTACAGGCCCAATGGAGATAACAGCTTAGGTCCCAAGATTGCTGATGTATTGCTATTTCTAATAGCACCAATGTCTACAGGTGGTGGTGACCACTTGCCTACTAAAATTGTAAAAAAAATATGAAGTATTGTTACGTTATGTAGCTTCCTCAATTAACAGGTTATCTAACGCAACTTATTATTCGTGAAGCTGATATTTATTTGTATTGTACAAACGCACCGGATTTATAATATAAATATAGAATATGTCGTAATGTACTTACAGAATTAAATGCAGATTCGAAGATGGAGTTCCAAGCGAGCGCAGTAGCGAGCGCCGCGCCTGCGCAGAGAGCGATCAAAAAGATCGCCAAGCGTCGGCACGTGGGCGCACGCCCGCGCATCGCGCACGCGCACTCTATTGCGGCAGATCTATAACAAGGAAAACGATAGTAAAATAATTTATTTCAGTAATATTAAATTAAGAATACATTATTTTTATAGCGAAACATACTCTGAGTTGAACATTCCAAATTAAATATACATTTTTTTTAATTATACATTACATACAAATTAATTATACATTTTCATAGTTGAAAATAGGAATAATAAGTATTATTATTATCACATGTAATATGTATAATAATAATACTTATTATTCCTAATGTATAATAAGTATTATTATCATCACAATATTAGTTTTTAAATGAATGATTTAAAATAATTAAATCTTAAATTTGCGTTAGTAGGAATTCGTCAATAAATTTTCATGAATGACATTAATCAATAATTTTTCTTCCGAATTCGTTTTAGATTTGGATAGATTTGGAATAGGTCATGTTCATTAAATAGATTAAATAATAGAGAACGTATTTTATTATCCTACAATGACGTCATTTGAACCATTTAGACAAAGAAACAGCGTCGATTTAAAATAAAAATATTATAAGTAATATGAGCAGTGTTCTATAATAATACGTATTATTTTGCAGTTGGAACATCTTGGAACAAAACCTTTATTAAAACTATACACCACGCCTTCATTGGTGAGAGGAGGACTGGTTCGTTTTTTGCCCAGATGATCGGACTTACGTTTCAACAGAGAAATGCTGTTAGCATTTTTGCCATCATTCCACGCGGTCATGGTTTATACAGTAACCATCTTTAATTTTTTTTTGTATAGTTAAGGGCGTAGTGTTCATAATTTTTTTGTAAATAAATTTGTATTGTTTTTATATTACTTATTTATCATTTGATAAATTAAGTAATTATTTATTTTCGTTACTATACTATGTATAGTTAAGAATTGTCTACTTAAAATAACTACAACTACAAGTTACAAACACAAAAGGACTTTGAGCAAACTAAATACCTAAATATTTAATATCTTAAATGCGTTCCACTACAAAACAGGATAGTAAAAAAAAATGGGTTCATAATAAAAATTAAGAATTGTTTTCTTAAAAGAATAGCAGCAATGCCCCAAATTAATTAAGGAATTACCAATATTCCTATTTACCCCTCCTTTTAAGGTTATCACTTGTGTAGGATTGGGGACGACAAGAGCCTAAGGGGTCTGGATCTATCCTGCGACTTTTTACATCTCTACGCGGCCCGTATATCTTTGCGCTATTGACGCTTCGAAATTATATATTTCTGTATAATTCTTATTCCTAAGCAGAAGAAACGTGAAATTCACGCTTGTCACGTCAATAGTCTAAATTTAATTCTAGACTAAAATCTTCTAGTATGAATTGTATGTACCTACTATGTATAAAGGCTTAGTAGTTATTTCAGTTAGAAATTACATAAAACTGTTTTCCGTTTATAAGTATAGACGAGTAGATACACAATGCTTTGTCTACTTCCTACGAATATCAAATTCCTAATGACAGAAAGAGCTATACGTTTATTGGTAAGGTCATATATATTTAATCTCAAATGCCAACCTTCAAACGATTCCCCAAGGAGAGGTTTTGCCATGAAAACCACAATGCATCCCTAGCGACCACTTACCGTCATCGATTTGATTGAATCAAAACGATAAAAATTGTAACAATCTACTTCGGAATCCATTACCCATTAATTATGTTGATCCGTTTATTGTAATAAAAATAATATATGAATTTAAAAAAATATTGAAATAAACTTTTTGGACGTGTTTCGTTGACTTCGAGGTACACAGGTTCAGTACATTACAGTACTTCAGTAAAAATACATAATATTTAAACAAGTGTAAAAGCTATCAAACTATGAGACCAATTAAACACACTACTTAGACAACCAAGCTCGTCACTGTAGCCCGTGTTACTGTCTTAAAATTCATTGAAAAAAGCCATTAATAACTCCAAAAATTTCAAAGCAGAATTTGAGAAAAAAAAAATCGTTAACTATACTTTTATTTTCTGTATATGGTTGCCGTGATACTAGTAGTATACTACGTCCTTATCTGTGATTAATTTTATGCGATCGCTTCAGTATTTAAAACGTCAAATTCGCATTCGTTATCCTATATATTAATAGCGTAAGCCGATTTTGTCCCAGTGATTATCGGACGATAGCTGTACACAAAAAATCGGTTCTGGTCTCATTTTGAAGAGCCGTAGATGGGCAGAAAAATAAAGAAGATTGAAATTCGTTAAATTGTTACGATTTAACAAATATTTGTTTAAAACACTTTTGAAAAAAGTCACTGGTCTGTTAGAGAGCGACGCTACGGTTGTTAAAAAAAAAAAAACAAAAGAAAAACGTGCGAAACGTTATGTTAAATTGTTATCAATAAACTCAAATTCTAACTGAAGTAAAGAATACTATTTGATATTAAAAATGCAATTTAAAAAAGGTTTCATCATTTTGGCGCCAAATATAGATGATTTGACAGTGAAATGAAATCAAAACAAAACCTGTCACAGGTTTGGAAATTCTTAAAAAAAATTTGAATAAGCGACCCACTAGTATTAATTAAGATCCATGACAACCGATTTGGGCACTTTTTTATGGCATTGGTTGGCGGACGAGCATATGGGCCACCTGATGGTAAGTGGTCACCACCGCCCATAGACAAAGGCGCTGTAAGAAATATTAACCATTCCTTACATCACCTATGCGCGATGTTATGTCCCTTGTGCCTGTGATTACACGGGCTCACTCACCCTTCTAACCGGAACACAACAATACAGAGTACTGTTATTTGGCGGTAGAATATCTGATGAGTGGGTGGTATCTACCCAGACGGGCTTGCACAAAGCCCTACCACCACGTAAATCATTTAGGTATTTATGTAAATAGGTTCAATGGTTTCTTAGTTCTACCACATACTGTGATGCATATATTATCGCTTATTTACGTTCTTACACTTCCCGATATCATAAGGTCAAATTTTTTTACATACAGAAATTCTTATCAAAATAAATACAGACTTAGCTATTTTTATCAAATAGATATGCCATGTTTAGTATCAGAGATAATAAGATACTTAACTAAACATATGAAAAAAATATATTTATTTATGTTTATTTGGATCGATATTATCTCCTTACTTATATATGTATAATGTATATGTATATATTTGTTTGGCATAGTTGCTAGATATAAGGCCGCGAGATCCTGATGTCTTATACTCAAACTGTGCAAATTTGTGCTGTTAAAAAGTTATTGGATTTTTCAGTCGAAATATTCTCAGTATAAGCCCGGAGTCTGGTTACTGGAAGTGCATATTTTAGTAGGCCAAATATTTTTTTTAATTTTTCATAAGAAAAACTGTCTTAATAAATTATTATAATATTTCTTACAAACATAAACGAACAAGTTCTGAATAATATACGAAAGGATTTCAATGAATAATCTTACCTATCCTAATATTGTTGAGTTGTGACCGAAAGATAGTCTGAAAAAACTTACTGATCTTTAGTAACAATAAAAAATTATGCAATATTAATACTTATCTATCCAAATAATACGGCTTATAATAATTTGATAAATTTGAGCCGTTAGGATCTTGTCGCTATACTCAGTAGAGCAACTTTATCAGAAGTCTCGTATATAATTAAATAATTTGGAAGTGAGTAATTTTTATTTATATCGTATGAAGTATATTTTTCGTGTGTTCGTTCTTGCAAGACACCGGTTTGCATTCTTGGGTACTGGATAACATTTTAAGTTAACAAAAAATATATCGAATGTCCCCTAAATATATCCCTGTCCGACCGTGTAATCAGTAATTTTGTTAATTTTACGCGGAACAAACAGAAGCAAACTAATGATCCAAATACGTATTGGTATCTTATTGAAAATTATATCTTTTTCCGATTTGCAGTTAAAACATTTGGACCTTAGAGTTGGAGTGATAGTGCAAAAACCTTTATTATAAGTAAAACAACTCGCTTTATTGCCTCCACTGGTGACGCTCATGATTTATGCGGTACCTATGTTTAGCCCATTTGATAATTCGCCTACCTTTTTTTCAGTTGTATAAACGCATTACGCATTTTCCCACGTGAAGTGCGGGGTAGGTGGGACTCGCCGGTGTCTAGGACGCCTAGTGCGCCCTTGTACACCGGAATATGGGTACTAATAAACCAGTGGTACCCTCTCCATCTTTTCGGCGGGCGCCACAGGATCGCATTCGCATGCTACCGTGACGAAACAATTCTCCTAACTATATCATCGAGAAAAAAAATCAGAATTTAAAACTATCGATTCGAAATATATATCAAAAGAAATTTATCGTCCAGAATTCAACAAATACCAACTTTTTACTATTAAAATATTTATAAATGACTTCTGCTTATAAGATTTTTTTCTCACGCCAAGCACAAGATGAATTTTAATTATTTGAAAACATACTGGTTTCTTGTCCGGATTTGAAACCCCGATTTTCGTTTAGGAAGCACGTTTTCTGTAAACTGGGTCAAACCGTGTACGAAAACTTATAAAAGTATAAATTATTTTGTTAAACGTTGTTTTTAAAAACGGTACATTAGTAAAAAAAATGGGTGATTTGATTTTAACAAGAATATAATTAGGTGTGCCATTAAGCGTCGGAAGAAATAAATTAAAAATCAAATCGATCATTTGTTTTTAAGATAACGAGATGTGTGATAAGAAAAAAATCACGAACGTAACGAACTAAGGTAATAAAAAAACAAGTGACTAGATTTTGATGAAATTTTAAGATGGTTTGATGTTAATTTAAATAAACCTAGTTGATATTTTATGCTCCAAACCTTCTCCTCAAAGGGAGAGGAGGCCTTTATCCCAGCAGTGGGACATTTACGGGCTGCTTATGTTATGTTATGTTATGATATTTAAATGTAACAAAAAGTTGAACGATCTCGATAAAAACGTATGCAATATTAAAAACATCGAAGAGAAATTGGCTTAGTAATATCGATCAACAAAAATGTATTTAATAAGAGTCATCAGTGTCTTGAATTATGAAACTCTTAGGCTTCTTGTCCTATCTTCTATCCTTCTATCATTTACCTATATTCCTTAACATGTAGGTAACCTAGCCAATCCACCTGAATGAGAATAATTAAACATAGGAGCGCCCTACACAAAATCAGTTCGATGGGTTTTTCTGTGATCTAAATATTTCCACATAAATAAGTAAAAACTGTCCATAAATAATTCATCATTATGGCTACAACAACTAACTATTGTGGCCAAATATAAGGCAACAAAATTTGAGTGGAGGTTCTGGGCTCAAACATTAGGTCGGGCTGATTTAAAGTGATTGGATTTTTCGAAAAAATCTCATAACAGCCCGAAGTCTCAAAGTTGGAAGTTTGTACACTCCTGTGCCTCGAAAGCCGTTGATCCAGCGCCTCAAATTTTTCCGATCGTGTCGAATTTACTATCCCAACGGATTATGAGAGTGATGGATTACAGAGTGCATACGTGTTGGCGTACACGTGCACTATAATATCTTGTGTAGTTGTCTGGTCTCCCTTGAGATTGGGCGACGTGACCGAAACCGTTCAGGACAACATCATCATAACAACCACCTATTTCTACAGGAATAAGTCATATCTCTTGATCATTTTCATTCACCCAAATTGCGATTTTAATGCAATTCTAAGCACCAGTTAACGCATTAATATCTATACATTCCTATTTACTATCGACAGTTATATACGGCAAGCAAGAATAAGCATTACCGTCTTTACCATAGGGCACAAGGAGCACATGCTCAGGGCCCCATCCTGAGAGGGCCCCAAAGAACCTACAATTTCTTTTACACGTTTGTTCTCACGTTGACTGCTATGTATATTTTCGAAAGTGATATATTTGTAGGAAATAACTAACATATTTATCAAAAAAGGCTACAGAATAGCCATAAGATTGTACAACCAATTAGATTCCTACGAAAATTACCGCACCGCTTATTTGAAACTATACTTAAAGCCTGGCCAAAAGCAAATTATTTGTACATGGCAGTAAATATCTCTAAGCTTGAGACGGCTCTGAGAATAAGGTACCTTATACACGAAAGAACTAAAGACGTAATATAAAAATCACGTATGAAATTACACATATGTTAATGGATATCGAATTGTATAACAGTGACATTACTATGTAACACAGGGGTCAGCGCTCTCTTATCATTCGCCGCTCATTCAATTTCGTGTTATGTAAGAATATTATTCGTGCTAAGGTCCGGCGATAGGTTAATTTGTATAAACGTGTTAACACACCTATATATTTTGTAAGTGTACATATATCGTCTTGCTTTCTTGATTATATTTCTTGTCGAGCCGAGATTGTCCAGTGGTTAGAACGCGTGCATCTTAACCGATGATTTCGGGTTCAAACCCAGGCAGGTACCACTGAATTGTCATGTGCTTAATTTGTGCTTATAATTCATCTCGTGCTGGGTGGTGAAGGAAAACATCGTGAGGAAATCTGTATGTGTCTAATTTCAACGAAATTCTGCCACATGTGTATTCCACCGATCCGCATTGAGCAGCGTGGTGGAATATGCTCCAAACCTTCTCCCAGGGAAATAAGGACTTTATCCCAGCAGAGGGAAATTTATAGGCTGCTAATGTAAAATGTAATGTAATATTTCTTGTATTCAACATTTATAGACGCTTTTTGAATTTATAAACTATCATAATAGCCTAGCTTATACGGTTGCAAGTCTGGTTATTAAATAAAAGCTATTAAATAAATTGCGTTTTGTACATAGACAAATCTTTTATCGGAAGTTTGGAAGTAAAATTTTAAGATGATATAAATAGTTTAATTAAATAGTATATTATAGATAAAGACGTATTAGTGAAGAACTCTTAGTAGTGCAGAATACAGCTGAGCTAATAGCTTATAACAAATCATACGTAAATCTAGATTTGTGTATCTTAATTTGTTAGACTATACAGAGGTCTTTAGGGTTGTTGATTTATACTGATGGAACTATCATAAATAAATAATTCTATGTAAATACGTTACAAGTCATTTTTCTGTATAATGGAATTATTCCGTATAACTTTACCAATAGCTATTGTAAATTTTAATTTTGTGTTCTAGTGTTTAATATATGTACATGTATTATAATTGGAACCAGTGGTTGCTCATTGGTCGAAATTTGAACATACTTCTCTGCCATTAAAAGCGTAAGATACATTGATTCGCAAGCCGGGAATCTCCTATCAATATATATTTATCCAGACTACCACTAGAAGGTTCTAGAAGGTTCTAGATCGAGGAACTTCCTTACAACACGTGCCGTTGCCAGCAACATAGTATTTTAGATATGGTCACATTCCAATCGAAGATTGAGCAACGATAAACCTTTTTACAACGACAACATTAATAGCAGTCTGTAAATTTCCCACTGCTGGGTTAAGGTCTCCTCTCCCTTTTAGGCGATGTTTTGGAATATATTCCACCACGCTGCTCCAATGCGGGTTGGTGGATAAATATGTGGCAGAATTTATAGACACATGAAGGTTTCTCACGATGTTTTCCTTCACCGCCGAGCACGAGCTGAATTATAAAAACAAATTAAGCACATGGAAATTCAGTTGTGTTTTGCATGGCTTTGAACCCGCAATCATCATCCTAATCGTTTAAGATGCACAAGTTCAAACCACTGAGCCATCTCAGCTCTTAACGGTAAACCTTGGTTTAACATATTCCATGCAAGTTATTTATAGCTCTTCTATGTTAAGCGCTACAGACAATTCTTGATTAAATTATCTTTAGATATTATACAAAACAATTCTACGTCACCACTTATATTAACAATCATTTTACTTCCAAACATGATGATTTCGCGAATCCATAATGAATATCATATATAAATCGAGATCTCGACGACCGAAGATACCGCTTCAATTCAAAGTCAAATGTCTTGCTCAACTCCTCTTGTGGTCAAAACAGACTCTACATAAATATGTACGGTTTTAATCTAACAACCACGCGAAGACTTCTTTAGTTGTTGGTCGAAACGCTTCAAATCAAATCAAATCAAATCAAAAACTCTTTATTTGGACATACACATTGTACAAATCATAAAATAAAATAAAAAATATACAAAATGACAAAAAACAGGAAAGAATGTGATGCCCAAATTGGTAAACCACTCAGCTTGTGTTGAAACCATTGTAATTATTCATTGTAATTACACTTCGCTAATTATAATTTATTATATAAAGAATAATAAGAAATAATAAAAAACTTACATTTATATATAAACTAGCTGAACTTGCGGCTTTACCCGAGCGAAATTTATAAAACACAAACTTCTAACCCCCGTTTTACCCCTTAAGGGTTGAATTTCGTAAAATATATAAAATAAGGAAATTACTTGACAAATTTCAAATTTGTAGGTGGTTTTGTTTCTGAGATTTCGTAATTAATATGTAAGTGGTATTTCGTTTTTATAAATAAATGTTTAATATATAATTTATATAGAAATGTATATATGTAAATTAATTCGATACATACGTCCGAGGTGTACCACAAGACGTTCCAGGAGATTAAATGACACTATATCCTTCGCAAGGTCAGGTAGTAATATATCTTATATATTAACTAATGTATTCATTATATAACTATGTTGTATATCATATAATCGGTAACGATCATTGTATAGACACAAGGAGGAAAGATAAACTAATAAAACGTACATTCCGACTTCGCAACGGTAATATTCTTTTTGGGGTATTCGTTTCAATAATAAGATTCTATAGTTATATTTAAAGCTTATATAAAAAAAAATATTGATAAATAAGGCTATATACATATTATGTGCACTTATTTATGTTGATTTTTAGGCAGTATACTTAAAAAGAATGTACTTTATTGACATAATCTGTAATTGGAATGGTGGAATAAAGTAACTAGTGCGTTTCATTCCGGTTCTTCTCAGTAGGATCTACTTTCCGCGAGGGTTGTAGCTTTAAATTTAATTCAACAATGCTTTTATAATTCTTAGGATGGTCGCAAGTTTAAACAACGATATTCTTCGAGATTCATTTATTAACACTATTTACACATTTATTTAATCCAATAATCCAATACATCCCGTATTCTCCAAATCTCTCTATATTTTTAATTGTTAAAAAATATATGCATTATAACAAAACACTGGCGCCGCGTTCGATTTCTTGACATTATTTTTCTTACCGGACATTCGGCCAGTATTAATCGTGAAAAATTAAAATATTACATTACAACATATTCTAAAAATAGTCAATCGACATATTATTAATTAAATTATAGTTATAAAATGTGTAAAAAAATAACTCTAACATAAGCCTACATGATTAAACAATATTTTGATTTTGTTAGCTATAGGCTAACTGCATTACGTAAATAGTAAATCGCCGCTTCTTCGCTACAAGTAAAATAATATATACTTAACACATATTTTTTTTAAATTAAAAATTAATAAAGAAGATTGACGATTGACTTCAATGGCAAATTTTATTATAATGAAGACGTTTATTAGTGATTTTAATGACAAACATTCAAGTACACGAACTTTTGTTTACATTATAGACAGGTATCAATAAAAATTAAATTTTCCAGTGTTGTAAACGGCTTGACCGACTTTACCTTGATATTCAACCACTGTAATACTTAGTATTATTGTTTTCCGGTTTGAATGGTAAGCAAAATAGTTCCCAAGGTTGGGGATATGAGGAACGATTAATATTTCTTACAGTGATAATCTAGAGGCAACGGTGAGCACTTACCATCGGCACCTTTGTTAGTTTGCCTACCAATATGACATAAAAAAGTAACCGAGGGTTGCCGAATGAAACATGAGTACGCACCACTGAATTTTGACGTGTCGTTCTCTGACGTGGAAAAAATCACTATAAAATATGTACATATACATAAAAAATTCTGCCACATTTGTATCAACCAAGCCATAATGTAGCAGCGTGGCGGAATGAGCACCAAGCCTTCTTCTCAGCAGAAAAGGATCTCAATTTAGCAGTGGAACATGGAACAGCTGTCACTTTACCTTTACCCAATTTCTGAACTTTTGAAAATCCCATTTTATCCGTGTTATAAAACGAGTAAAGTTATATATAGTAATGATCCAGTACCAAAAGTGTTCACCGAACTTGAATAAAATCGGCTGTAAACCTGAGTTAAAATTTACACAATTTCAGCCCAATTAATTGTAATTTCTTTATATTCACACAAGTGCCATAACACATATTAAAAGGCGGAGTTTAATAGTCTTGTAAAAACATTAAATACATTATAAATTAAACTTTATATAATATTAAGTACCCAGTAGCGTTTTTATTGCTTAAACCTTACATAATGTATACTTGCTTGCGAGTTTCGTAGAATATACTATACGTGAATTTGCGAAAAAAACACTTCAAATGCTTGAGGGGAATCATTTCGGGATCGACGTTTTTAAATTGAAACGACCTCGTAGAGATCATTTATCCCAAGGTGTGTTAAATAGGAAGTCGTTCAATTTTAGTGTCGCTTATCACAAAATCGTTCTTAAATATTCCTAAATGTGTACAATGAAACTAGCTATCCGTTTCGACTTCGTACGTGGAATATAGTTACTCCACTCTTAAAGATGTTTTTTTTATTGGGACAAATGGATCAGGTGACGGTAAGTGGTCACCACCATTAGCGCTATTAACTATTTCTTACAACGCCAATGCCTTATGCCTGTAATTACACTGGTTCACTCACCCTTAACACATCGGTGTTAAGGGTGAGTGAACCAGTGTATGCCATGTGTGTGTATCGACACAACATTACTAAGTAATGCTAAATAATATATTGTATAATAATAATAATACATATATTATTTTTTTATATATGTATGAATTATTCCTATTAGTGTTAATATTTGTATGTAAGTTTATGGCAACAACAAATATATTTTTTTTTTAATTTCTATGGCTAATTAACCATAAGTCCGCCCGTTGTACAAGACGTCATTTATATTTGAGTATTAACATTCTTCTGCAATATATTTTTACACAATATATATAAATAATTAATAACAATAATAATCTATGCATATAATGAAAATTACTGCCTGTCCTAAAAATATATTAAAACTAACTTTGCTGTAAATATTATAACGTATCTAAAAGTATACCTTTGACAACAACACATCTGCACACGACACACGACACGTGAAACCACTAAATTCCCATTGTTTTATCAGCCGTTTGAAATGTTCACTTAAATATAACATAAATTTGCCAAATCATACACATTTGTGAGCAACCCTATTAAACGTAACATGCCCTTGAACGGAATACTGTTTAAATCCAATTAATAATAATCATATGTAAATAAAAACAGTTCCACTATACAAAGATATTACGCAATATAACGAAATGTCCGAATCTTTATTCTAAATGTAACTAAACTTGTTGAAAATCTATTTTTATGGACGAGTTATTTTATTAAATAATAAACCCATTAAATTTCCATTTGTAAGCCAAATATTACCACGTGACAAGAAACCATAGAAAACGACGTTGTTTCGCTAATAAAAATCCATAATCTATTAGGATGTTTGTTCGTTGAAAGTATAGCGCTATGTGTGTTGTTATATTTGAAGTATCTCAAAAATAAATAAATAACACAACTGGAAATCATAGAACATGACTCCTAGGTTCTCCTGATTAGTGGACCATTTTCTGTCATGTTAGTAATGGACCATTTATGGTTCTTTAAGGACCGCTAAGTGTTTAAGAATTAACAGACCTATAATAAGATCTTAGTCAACTCTCTTCCTTCTTTACCTAGTCAGTCGACTTCAATCAGCCTTGATCGTTTTGTCTGCTGCTGCGGAATTGATCAGATAGTTTTAAAGTAACTCAAAGTACGAATTGATCCAGTGCGATTTTCTTTACCAAATTTATGAAAAGGATGGATTTTTTCACCTAGTTCGTCTCGGTAAATAAGTATCATGCGTCGTCGTAAGTAATGTCCTGTCAATTTTGGGATTCAGATATGATATTTCTAGTGTCCATAATGTCCCTAGCTCACTCACCTTTGCACCGGAACACGACAATACAAAGGATTGACGTTAGAATACCGGATTGCCTGTTACATTCAGACGAGCTTGCACTGAACGCACCAGTTCAACTTGAATACGAAACATAAAATTCAAACTCATATAAAGAAAGATCTTGAACCGTCATGAATTGACTTCGAACGAGCACAAGTAGATAATGTTCGCATCCGGCTTCACTCTGGGAAGATGGACAATTTTGATTAATATAGGTATCTTCAGACATGACATGTTTGTGTAGCAACGACCGACTCTGTTACTGTATTTATTTGCTCGCGACTCCGCGTGGTTTTACTCACGTTTAACGGTTTAGATCGGCGACTATAACTTTCTCGATACGATAAAAACTTTTCACTAAGAATAGCCCGTTCAAATAATCAGACAAAGCTTATAATATTACTACGTACGGAAACAATTAACATAAAGTTTCTCTTTAAAGTTGAAATTTCCAAAAATTCTGACTAGTGAGTGTCTGCGAGGTGACGACGACGTTATTTATATATACATATATAAATAATTACCAACTTTGTAGCACGTTGATTTCTATCTTCAATTGTCCACTTGGTATTTAAGTATCGCTTTTTAAACTATAACTGTAGTTATGTTAGTTCTAAGAGATATAGTCCCTGAGGTAAATGCGACTATAAAGGCACTCTTTTTTATATTAACAACATTTGCCTCTATATACGCATTTAGTAAAATAAAACAACACATTCATGACACTGCAAAATATAGTTGAGACCTTGGGATTTAGATCTAAAACTTTGTCTAGTGACGTTAGTTGTAAAAACCTGCCTTTAAATCTACCGTCGCTGGACAAGTGCTCTATCCTTTAAAGAGGTAATAAATATAATTCCACGACGCTGCTGTTATTCGATTTGGTTGAAATATAATTAACACGAATTCAATCAATATGATTCGTCTTTCCTAATTACCATTATGTACAAACTATATAATAAGTGAATTAATATGTACAATGTTTTACTAGTGGGTGATTATGAATGACCTAATTAACACATTTACTAATTATTTATCGATAGTAATAATTGGTTATTATATAACTAGTTAATTAATTATTTTATTTAATTGTTTTTATGCTGTATTGCTTAAAATCGCTTCGAAAATAAGCGATTATTTCTCGTAAAAAGTAAAGGATAATAAATAGTTATAGCGGGGTTATCCCTGAGTGATAGACACATACAATCGCGGACTTATTTGAAGACCTTTTTAAGGTGTACAATACTGTACTGTTATTTTGATCTATCTCGTAGGGTTGAGACAGCATTTGCAATGTAAACGCAAAAGATGTGCTTATTTACGACATCACTTTGTAAACCTCTCAATTTATCTTTGTTTCTCTACTATATTGTTCATGCATTATACATATAAACCTACCTCTTGAATTAATCTAACTATTAAAAAAAACCTCATCAAAATCCATTGAGTAATTTTAAAGATCTAAGCATACACAGAGACAGACAGCGGTAAGCGACTTTGTTTTATACTATGTAATGATTTATGACATATATTAAAATTATGAACACATTAGTTGTGGATCATCACTAATGGACATAATAATATATTGAACAATGAATAATTAATTATATATTGGTCAATTATATATTTTCATAATCGAATACCGTTACCGATGTGTATGAGTAACACAATTCTGTTTTAGATTAGATCCCAGTTGAATCTTGTTTTGGTATTTGTGTGCTGTACTAATTATAGAGGTACGTATAATTATAATACGTTAGGCTGTAAATGTTATTATTCAAATAATATTTAAAAAATAAAACAGCACTTACGCACTTAGCGGTAGGGCTTTGTGCAAGCCCGTCTGGGTAGGTACCACCCACTCATCGGTTATTCAACCGCCAAACAGCAGTACTCAGTACTGTTGTGTTCCGTTTTGAAGCGTGAGTTAGCCAGTGAACTACAGGCACAAGGGACATAACATCTTAGTTCCCAAGGTTGGTGGTGCATTAGCGATGTAAGGAATGATTGATATTTCTTACAGCATCATTGTCTATGAGCGGTGGTGACCGTTTACCATCAGGTGGCCCATGTGCTCGTTCGCCTACCTACATAATATATTTAAAGAAAAATGATCTCTCATGTAACTATATCTACCAAAACGTGACGTGTCCTTATAATTTTATTCTCAATTCTCACCTATCGATTTTATCGAATCGGCGCTTAAGTCATTTTACTTCAATAGACAAATGTAACAGATCAGATGTAAACAGATCAAGTTGAGTACTATATTCCATAATTGCGCATCACTTACGAGACCGCCTGTCATGTATCACTCCCTGAAATATGTACCCACTTCAATTGAGCACTTATTTATTGTAATAAACGACATAATTCAAGATATTATAATCGAATGATTAGTGTTTATAATCATAACTATCAACCAGTAGTTTCCACTGCGATGCCACAGATGCAATTACAGAAAGGATAAAGATAAACAAACCTTAGAATTACGTATTATTTGAAATTTATAAAAAACTCATCTATACTACACTACTATTTTAATATATCTTTATTTACTGGCTGTGGCCGCGCTTCGTGCGCGTTTGAATTTAATAAAAAGCGTGACTTTATTATTATTTTAGATATAATTCTAAAATAAAAGTAGCCTAAGTTACTCCTTATTACATCAGCTATCTGCCAGTGAAGGTCCCGTCAAAATAGGTCGAGCCGTTCCAGAGATTAGCCGGAACAAACAGACAGACAGACAAAAATTGTAAAAAATGTTATTTAGGTGTATGTACGAGTACGGTGTGATTAATTTGTCTTTTATCCTCATATGGTTGGAATAGACTATAGAGAGTCGAGATGGCACAGTGGTTAGAACGCAGACAGGCACCACTGAATTTTCATTGGCCTAATTTGTGTTTATAATTCATCTCGTCGTCGGCGCTGAAAGAAAACATCGTGAGGAATCATGCATGTGTCTAATTTCAACGAAATTCTGCCACATGGTTATCCACTAACCCGCATTGGAAAAGGGTGGTGGAATATGCTCCAAACCTACTCCTCAAAGGGAGAGGAGGTCCTTAGCCCAGCTGTGGGAAATTTACAGGCTGCTAATGAGACTATAGACTATTTGCCGCGTAGTTTCACGGTCGAATATCTTAATGTCAACGTCTAATAAAGAGTGTAATTTAAAAATTGAATAATGAAAGCTGCGTCTAAGCAGCGGAAGTTTCAATTCCTGTGAGGATATTAACGTTTGTTCGCTTTCATTGACATAAGTAATTGCATTAATGCTAGATTACTTAATGCGTCTATACTTACGCTGGAGTTGTCAATAAACTTACTATTGAATAACATTAGTGTTCGTTTTGTGTGAAGTGTTGCAAATCAGCGTGCTGTTTTGATTTTTTATAGACCAAGAGTCAGTGACCAAATTTAGGTGTTCATTTTAAAAGTCACTAAACTTCATTTCAATTCATAGTAAAGCTTCAATATCTATAGATAATGAAAAACTACTTCTGGTAGCCCTGTGTGGCCGGGGTGGACTACCCCACTTTTTAAGGAGGATAAGAAATAAGACTTGTTTTGTTAAAGTATTAAGGTTTGTTACAGAAATAATCCAAGCCTTTTGAGTATGACTCTCGTATCCGTCTGTCCGTATATAATATTTTACTTTTCTTTTTAGTAGGCTAGCGTTTGACCGTTGTCTTGCCTGACGTTAAGCATCGACACGGTCAACTTAATAAGTTAACTCTAGATTTGAAGTCACCAAGGTTGTACCTATCGGGAAATGTGCTTCGAAACAATTGTATCTATTAGACATTTGGTACTTATGTATATAGAATTAAGTGATTCATTCAGGGATGATAAGCGTAAACAAATCGATTATTGATATTGAATAAACAATTTTTATTTATTTTTTGTTAATATAAGCAATTTTGAATTTCTTAATAGACGTGACGTAATCTTTAAAATTCGCTTTTTATTTTATTTACATTCAACACATTAGGAGGAACTTAGTTTAACACGAAACGCACGCACTTAACTATTCCACCACAAAACTCAAAAAAAATCGTAAACTATGATGACCATTGATTTATTTGGATTTGGTTAAAACCGAGAGCCTTAAAATTAAAAAGACATTGACCTTTACATGTTCAAATCAACGACACAACATCATTTCGCTTTCGTCGTAATCATCGTAAACAAAGTGTAAATATAATCACAGTGAGTAATCGTTCATCGGAGACAGGTACTCGTATTTAATAAAACGCAATACGATGTAATCAAAATAACTGCTACACGTGGCATTGACGTATTCAATGTTTTGTCTTCCAATTAATGTAACGTCATTTATCTTCTACTTTGTATGTTTTGTTTTTTTTTTGTTTAGTCGTGCTGTTTGCCCCACTGGCCTTTACAGCGTCAACGCCGTTGGGGCGAGTACTAGACTCAGCCTTGAAGTTTAGCCCTTTTGGGCTCGAGAGTGACGTTCGTCCTGAGTGTGTCTCCTATGAGATCGCACCTCGGCTGAGAACGTAGTCGGTAGGGAACACTTTGTAAGTGGGTTATCGGATTTAAACCGTTACTTTATAGAAAAACTGGTCAGATTGCTACTTGGTGGCGGCAAGTCCATCTCGGAAGTTTATCCCGCTTATCAAGCGTTGTTTAGTTCCGGTTTGAAGGCCAAGTCAGTTAAATATAGGCACATGGGACAACACATAATATGTTAGTTCCCAATTTTGGCGGCGCATTGGTGAAATAAGGAATGGTTAATATTTCTTGCAGCGGCACTGTCTATGGGCAGTGACAACCATCTGACTGACTGACTGAAGAATGACTGGAAAATGGGCCACCTGACCCATTTTCCAGTCTGTCTAGCTAATTTCAAATAAAAATGTAATCATTTTCGAGTAAATCCTAGAAAGCTAAGTTCATGTGCAAATCTTGATAAAATATTTTTATTCGACTAGGCCCACATGCGTAATTTCAATTTTCATGAAAATTTAATGAAAAGACCCACCGGTTCGGTAAATAAATTATTTCTCGAACAACCAACAAGGAACTCAGTAGCTGCAGTAAACACCATTTTAACCATAAGTTTATGTCAATCAAGTTAAATTTAATATATATATTACCCGGAAATCCAGCAATGCTTTTACGCATTTTTATTTCAAGCTAAAAATGTTTTATAAATGTTTCTGTACGAGCTAAGTAATTTGACCGTCGTATTATCCAACGATCACTTCTCTTCCCCCAGTATGAAATACTAAACATAGTTTTATTTTTCATAAGTTTTATTTAATTGTCTTTAAAGGTATGTTTACTTGGTTATAGGGCATTGTGCAAGACCGTTTGGATAGGTAGGTACCTCCCACACATCACAGATTCAACCGCCAAACAGTAATGCTTGTATTGTTGTAATCCGGTTTGAAGGGTGCGAGCCAGTGTCATTACAGGCATAAGGGACATAAGTTACTTCTCAAGGTCGGTGTTGGTAAGAAATGTAAAAAAGTCTTACGACGTGAATTTATGGGCGATAGTGTCCAATTCCCATCAGATGCCCTATTTCTGATTATCACTTTAATATACATATATAATTTATTTTCAAGAAAATTAATACGATTTATACAAGAGTATTTCGATATGTTAATTTAATTTTAATGTAAATTTAATTTAATCGTTTTCCTTGTAATTAATATTCAACTGTTAACATTAATTTAAATTTTTTAACATTATTTATATATGTTTTCTGGCATTCAGGAAAATATATCAAATTCTAGTCCAGTAATTCTCGGCAAATGCCACCTTTTCCCTTCCTAAAAACACCAAATATTTAAAGCTGTTAACGTTGAATATGTGCCAGTCGTACATACACGACTGTTGTTTTTACCAATATGACGTCACTATAATGAGTGACAGCGTTTTCGCGGGAATATATATATTTTTTTAATTTAATCTATTTTTATTGCAAGAAAGCATGTTTATTTTGCCGAATTATATTTTTGTGGCTTTTCATTATGAAAATCGACATTTTGAAATACTTTTTCACAAGTAGTGGAATTATTTCCTGGTCACTTGGACACCACAGTCTCGATGCCAATTTTTTATTAGCTTTTTAAATGCAAATGCAATAAATGAATATTGTTTAATAAAAATAATAACAAACAACTTCTTCGGCCACGGATTTAGTAACATAATATATTTGTGGCCATATTTATTCGTCTAATTAGATTATATGTGCTAAAACAATGACTTTAACGGTAGGATTTGGTGAAGACGAAAACTAAGAATATAAATTCTTACTATTTATATATTTTTTTCTAATAGGCATCGGGTTTGTTGACTTTGTAGAAACAGTTTCCACTTTTTTGCATTGTAACCTAAATAAAACCTGTTTGGTTGGAACATTACCATCATGATAGTATAAACACGAATGAGATTAATGAGTTTCAAGTACAAGGTGCACATTCAACCTTCTTTTTTATTTGGGTTTAGGATTTTGTGCAACCCTGACATGAGTAACCTCATGCCCGCTCATCAGCTATTCTACCGCCACACAGCAATGCTTAGTAAATTGTTCTGTTCTGGTTTGAAGGGTAAAAGACACGCAATGGAAATAATATCTTAGTTCCCATGCTGGTGACCAAATTCAAGTCAAGTCGCTTATTTGCGTTATATATCGAATGTATGAAAATATGATTAAGGTATCTCTGGTACGATTGAATTAAACCAGCTGCTGATCCCAAGTTACGAACTTCTGGTATGTTACTTAACGCGACAACAAGAAGAAACGAACACACACATTGTTTTTTTTATATAAAGATAATAATCATAATTAACGATTTATTTGTAATAGACTTATAAATTCACGGTTCGACTGATTTTATGAGACTATTTTAATAAAGAATATTATTAATTTGATTTTGACGGCGTAGAGCGACTTGCGGTCGTTTTGCGCGCCATTTTTATGTTAGTGTTTTGATTACGTTTACGTTTTAAGATATCATCTTTATGTCATCATCAATGGAAACAATAAATAAATAAATCCAGTCAATTATGTTCAAGTCAAGTACGACTCCCCCCCCCCCAACATCCTTCACCAGACTATACAAATACTATCAGGACTTCTTGACATACTACCGTGCTCCTATTATATACCTAACCGACGGTTGTTACGTTAGAATATTATATAAATAAATAAATAAATAAATATTGGACAACATCACATACATTACTCTGATCCCAATGTAAGTAGCTAAAGCACTTGTGTTATGGAAATCAGAAGTAACGACGGTACCACAAACACCCAGACCTAAGACAACATAGAAAACTAATGTTTTTTTCTACATCGACTCGGCCGGGAATCGAACCCGGGACCTCGGAGTGGCGTACCCATGAAAACCGGTGTACACACTACTCGACCACGGAGGTCGTCAAAAATAGTTCACATATACATATATAGTACTTCTGACATACTCAAACATCATCAAAACGCAGTAGTTGAAGAGACTACTACGCTAATCAGTCTTGAGAACAGTACTCATTTATACGTAGTTAATTAAAAACAGATCAAAATAAACATTCAATAGTAAAACGCTCACTCTATAAACGGACTTAAACGTGCCATTGTAGTAAATAAAATCGCCTGACTCACACATCCACGTTTCTCTGCCAAGGTTGAATGACAATGTTTGTTTGTGGTCACCGAAAACAAATGAATGGTATATTCATATCACGCACACATCAATAGAGCGGTTACTAGACTTCCGAGGTCTAAATAATGTATGCAAGCCATTGAAATATATCTGATTAAGAAAAATGTTAAGTGACTATTTGAAAAATACCTTGATTTTTAGCTTCGATATGACGTGTGTTCTCATTGACGTGACAATGGCGAAATAATCTGTATCCTATCGGCACAAATAATAGTATATATATATATATATATATATATATTCTAGTGTATTATAAAAAAGATATTAACTTTCTGCACTCATCCATATTCACTGTGTTAAATTTTATAGTCTTCCGTCCGCGTAATTTTCGCAAAGCAGTGGTAAACATTTTTTTACTTCGAGTCGGTATTAATAAGATAGTATCTCAGGGATGTAAAAAAATAATATATAATTTTTTTTTTTTTCTAGAAGGACCGGGATAAATATAAATAAACGGAACCCATTGCTTCGTATTAAAATACATCCTAGTCTTATATTATTTGTGTAACCCTAATTTGCAAATCAAGGAATGCTAAATTCTTTTTCGTTATCTATACAATCTTGATATTATAATATGCCTAGACTATTCCGTGCATAACTTTACATAAACATTTAATTTATTACTAGATAAAAATGAGACGATTAGTTAAAACATTTGACATACATTAATCAAATTTAAATATTTGATTGAATAATTCTTATACTATCAAATAAAAATAATACAACATTATTTCTACAAATTTAAATTTGATCAAACAAATTAAAAAAAAAATCAAATCGATTCATAAATGAAAGAGTTCTTATCTATTTGTTACATTAAAAAAAAATTAAAACCGAATTGAGAACCTCTTCCTTTTTTGAATCGGTTAAAATTGCGTTTTTCCTTGATCTCACCATGCTGATCGTTTTTATATTAAAATGGTTATTTTTAGTATCAGTATTTAAAACGGGATATTTTTTTATTTAGTGGAGCCCGATATTTCGACATTATCTACGAATGTCTTGTTCACGAGACCAAGACTCGTAGATAATGTCGAAATATCGAGCTCCACCAAATAAAAATATAAATCATGGCAAATATCCCGTTTTAAAAACTGATAGTAATATGCTGACCGTTATTATAAATGATGAGCACTTTACATAGAAAATAATAATATAAGCTTAACTTTGCAAAAAAAAACAGCGCGACTGGAAGGGACGACTTCAACGCAGCGTATAAAATTCACTACCTAATTTATACCAATAGCATTTTTATTATTAAATAAATGTATCTCTTTTATTTGACCTCAACGATAAATCGTAAATTATTTGATCTCGTTTTATTAACATAGATAAATAATATACATAGTATCGATAAAGTACATGGATTGCCTACATTCGTTATCTCGTCGAGCTGATGCACGTGCTTGCAAAGTACGTATATATTATGATAGAATAGGATTCATCCTTTTCATATATAATAACTCAAGACCGATCCACAGGTTCTGATTTGAAATTCCATTGAGTTTTTTTAGGAATTCTCATTAGCGGCCCGGGCGTTATACTGGCGTAGTTCACACTCCCGTGGCTCGGTTAGCGTCGGAATAAATTAAATGTATTGGCCGTATCGATATAATGTATCGACAGGCTTTGTGCAAGCCTCGATAGGTCCCATCCATTCATTACATATTCAACAGCTAAAAAGCAATACTCAGTATTCTTGTGTTACGGTTTGAAGGGTAAGTGAGCCAGTGTAACTACAGCCACAAGGGAAATAACATCTTAGCTCCCAGCACCCGTGGACCGGCTATTTGATTCTATTATCCCGCGAGTTATATCCCTTATCTTACCAGTAAAGATCGTATTAATAATGATTTTAAGATATTTCAAGATTGTTTCCATTTCAGCTTCATTCCTTCCCGCCGCCTGTACGCTTAGATCTTTTAAACTATGCAACTGGTTCTAATGCGATTTTTATCAATAACAAAGTAATTCTAGAGAATTATTTATTTGTATAATACACGCATATTATATAAGTTTGTTTTTCTTTTAATGTTTGTTCTTGAATCTTAAAGCTGTAGATACTTATTGTACCTAAAAGTTAGGACTATTTGTTAATTTTTATGCGGGCTGCATGGAAAACTGCCTAAGCGCTTAACGATTCTTCTCATTGGAATCTACATCATTTAGATTAGATAAAGATAATCCACTATAATATAAGTTATTATATAAATAAAGATAAAGTTCAGGATTGCTTTTGAACAAAAATTAAAATGTGTATTATATTTAAAAGAGCCTAAGCGTCATACATTTTTGAATGTAAATCGGTTCTAAATGCAGATTCTTCAATGAAAAGCCGAACAGAAATTAATTTTATTATTTTATATATTACAAAATCGTTTATCCTGATTGATTAACAATGCACATATAGCTAAAATTTGGATCATAATATTAGACCATCCCCTGATATGTAAACTCTCCGTCTGATATCCGTACGAAGTCAGAACGGGGAGCTAGTGTTTAATAAACAAGTGAAATTACAGACGATATTATTTCCATTTAAAACTTGCAATGACCGATATAATGTATCCCGAGGACTTTGAACATGAAGATACAGACTTCCCCTGGGACCTTTTTTATCTTTCGAGATAAAACATATAAAAAATTACCAGGATATAAGATAGTATATACGTTTGGAATGTATTACACAATTGTACAGACGAACTGGCAGTACACGCAGTAGTTACTCAGAAGTCCTCATTTGTTTTATTATTATAACTAGCGACTAAATATACTACAAAATGTCTTACATTATTCACAGCTTTTTTTGTCATTAGATCATACAAACCGCTATGTCCCTGCGTTTTAAATCTGTAATAACTTCGAAAATATTCATTTAAATTACATGCTGTAAAGAGCCATATTGATCTATATTAAATGCAAAATATATTTAAGGTACCTTTTATATCATATTTTAAATTTCATAAATATATTAATGCACTTTTTATCATCAATAATTTTGTTTATACGTACGAACTTATATAATTTAGAATTAGAGAAGAATATTTAGGCCACTTTAGTATGTTACGACACATTTCTCGCTCTTTGTACGGCGCTTGATATGAGACGGTTCATAATATGTCAAGAAATGTAACATTACATAATAAGCCAACCAGAGAACCAGCGGTTTAACATGATTTGAGACATTATTTAACACCGTCACACACAAACTCCGAACGGCACGTTGAATCCAATGCTGCTTGCATCTAGGGCCGAATCTACCATATGGCTTTTTGGGCTTCAGCCCAGGGCCCCGTGGATTCAAGGGGGACCCGCTAAGTAAAGTCAAAAATAGAAGATAATGCGAAAGAATTTATTAAATCATGCTGATTGAACAGTTGACAGCCCTGCGAGTTCTGCAATTAATCAAACCCATTCAATTAATTTAATTCAAGTCTACGTTCAGATATGTCTTAGGTGGGCCCCTAGGTAGTGGTAGCCCAGGGTCTAAACCTGGGTCTAACCAGTAAAACCAGATCTAAGCTTACGGTCCGGCTTTGAATGCAAGAGTTCCGTCGGTTGAATGATGCGATGGTGCACTAAGCTCCAAACATTCTACTCTGAATATGAGAAAGCCGGAGATCCACGTAGGCAGATGTTTTTAAAATTTAGAACTTTTGTCCAGCTGTTGAATTTGCGAGAAGTCTTCCTGACTAAAAATAATTTGGAAAGTAATATTACTTTCAGTACATATGTACTGTATATATAAATTATCACTAAATGCTTAAACGTGCTGTGTTTTAAGTATGTTTTAGGTATATTTAATACTCAATCAGTGTCAAAAAAACGGCACTAAATTTCAAAAATTTCGTTTCAATGTGTAACGTGAACGGCTTTTTACAAAAATACAACAATTTTTGATGAAGGATTTTTATCACCAAGTATCTAAGATGTGTAATTAAAACAGTATTTGAAATTAATTGTCGTTTCAATATCCCTTGACTTGAGCCCCACGAATACACTCAGCCAAAACTGTATTCAAATTTATTATTAACTTAATGGGCAAAATTAATTACCAATTACTCTTTTTGTAATAGTAATTTTCTGCCAGCTAAAATAGCCACTTTTTACTAAGACGCGGACGCATTAATTCCTAATCCGCATTTTTATATTTTAATTAGGTAATATAATATTATCAATTAATTCTGATGCTTAGACTATATGTGTTATCTTTTGTTCATTTTAAATTTAAATACGTATATAGTTAATTTTAGACGTAGGACAAAAACGACTTCGTTTTAGTCGGGCAAGCAAGGCAAAACATATTTAGTACGTAGTTTTTCTATAACACTTTATCTTTCATTAATATATCCTGTAAAAAAAAAGTTAATAAAATATATATTATAATAGATTATATTATGTTAATTATTTTTTTCGTATTATTTCATTCGACGTTGCGGAATTTGATAAAATAATAATATTTATAATAAACCAATGTTACAACGTGGTTTCGGTAAAGAGCACAGAGCTCTACTTTGATTTCTACGCAGTTGAAATTAAGGCCTCACCTTAACCCGTAAAGAGGTTTAGTAAGTGCGTCAGTCTTGTATTATTTCGTTAAATGGTTTTGGAAATTCAAAACTTTGTAAGCGACTTATAATGTTTATAAAAAAAACTCTCGTTACTTTGGTGGATTTTTTATAAGGTTTTAGATGCTGATTCCGAGTGTACCCTACACATGTGTATCGGGACAAAATAATTATTTGGCCGTGTTCCATTTTAATGTCTCCGAAAGCAAGAAAAACTAGTATGTAAACATCTGTATGTAAGTTTATTGGCTGCACCACCTACCCAGTTTAAGTTCAATGAATCTCTCTTCGTTTGGATTGTCTATATAAGGCGGCCAATTGCACAACACATGAAACAAATACTATATTAATTTTAAGATTTTGTATTTTGTGTTTATGGTGTACAATAAAGAATAAATAAATAAAAACCTGGTCATGCGAGTCGAATTGTCCTTTTATCAAATTACTAACGACCCGCCCTGGCTTCACAAGGGTGCAATGCTGATACTAAATATACTACGTAGTACGTATGTCTTTATATACAACGTTGACAGTTTTTCAGTCATTAGACAATATAAACCACAATGTCCGTGCGTTTTAAATCTGTAATATCTTCGAAAATATTTATTTAAATTACATGCTGTAAAAAGCCATATTGATCTATATTAAATGCATAATGTATTTAACGGATATTTAATTGGATAAGGATTAATGCTGTATTGCTTAAAATCGTTTCGAAAAAAAAAGGAATTATTTTTCGTAAAAAGTAAAGGATAAAAAATTGTTATTATGGGTTATCCCTAAGAAATAGACATAAACTATCGCGGATTTTTTGTGCATACAATACTGTAGTATATTATTTTAATCTTGTAGGGTTCAGCCAGCGTTTGCAATGTAAGCGCAAAATAAATGTGTTAATTTACGACATCACATTCGAAACCTGGGTGCGTCTGTGTTTTTGCACTCGCATTCGTGTACCATCAATAGCGTGGCTAACTAAACACTAAGCGATTGTGCCTAAAATTTAGTAAGAGAAATGTAAAGCACTCGCAGTTACAGACACTAATATTTTTTGCTCAAAACTCGTTAACTATTTATTTTTTTTACTTAATTTTTATTCCCTTTATTTTATTAATTTAAGTACATTAAAAACTATTATAATATTTAAATAATTATGTAAATTAAATTTTTTGATGAAAAACAAGAACATTACTCCAAACTGGATTATTATATTATTAACATTTAATTACATCTTAATGTATTGTTTTTGTTATGTAAATTCAAATAAAAAAGCACAAAAATTGAGCGCAATAAACAACAGTACCAACCGAAGATCACGTGTTCAAATTCAGTCGCGTACTTCTTAAGCATTGTTAATGATTGCGGGTTCAAGCCCAGGCGAACACCACTTAATTTTCAAGTGCTTAATTTGTGTTTATAATTCATCTCGTGCTCGACGGTGAAGGAAAACATGGTGAGGAAGCCTGCATTTGTCTAATTTCAATGAAATTCTGCCACACGTGTATCGACAAACCCATATTGGAGCAGCGTGGTGGAATGTGCTCCTAACCTTCTCCTCAAAGGGAGAGGGGGCTTTAGCCCGACAGTGGGAAATTTATAATATGCGCACCCGCCCCGACCTCTCACGGGTGCAATTTATAAAGAAAATATTATTATATAAATATAATTTTTACCTCTAGCACTCTGGAATGATGTAGATTACTATCAGTTTATTTTTAGAATTGAATTTTTAGTTTCGGAGATAACTAATACATAAAAAATAACTAACTAACTTACAGTTGCAGCGCGCGCCAAAACAGTTCGCAGATGATAAAACATAATTTTATATTTTGCTCAATTTTTAAAATATTTTTATATATTATAGCGTATGAGTCACTGTATCAGATAGAATTAAGCTATATGTTTACCGTTTATTCGTATTGAATCAGAGTAGTCGAATACATCAAACAAATCGTCTCCTTAAGATACGAGGTGCGTATTCCTGAAGGTAAGAAGTCTTATAAGAGGATAAAAAAAATGCTTTGCCTTGAAAATTATGATCAACTAAAATGGATATTCTTGACTATATACATATATACACAGTCAACATTTAAGCTAACAGTGAAATATTTATGGACTGGTACTTTAAGGTTTATTATAAACATACATCAAAGTAATTAATAGAAACGCATTGAGTGATTTAATACGATCTTTGACACAGATGTTGAGATAATGCAGACATAAAAAATATTGTATGTAGTAATTTTATAATGCCCTCTGCCACCCTAGGAACCTTCATGAGTGTACGTTTTTGTGCGGCTAAGCTTTATTCGGTATTTTCTCGATTCGTTATAAATTTTATAATAGATAATAGTTATTTCAAATTCATTTGTTTTTAAAAATAATTTAAGAGCGCCTGTCGTCATGCTATACCTTTTATTATTCGTAGAGTTCGGAATTCTATCCATAAGATAGCTTCAGAATTACGCCTCACGAAACGAATCACTCCTTGATTGTAGTAACCGCAGACGTTTATCATATATTCGTCTATCACACACAAAAACTGTAATACGATGCATCCAAAACCCAGACGAGTGTGCACGAGCCTTAACAGGCGGTTAATACCGAACCGCCACTAAAGTATTTTACACTCAAACAGTCTTTTTAAGGTTCTAAATTCTGTTTGTATTAAATATTACAGTAAATATAAAGGTGTTTTTTTATTTTTGTTTTCATTTGAAACTTTTTTGAGGCACGTGCGTGAATTCCTACAAGTTAAAGAATACGAAACGAAACGTTTTGAATTTTGAACAAAGGGGTGCTTGAATATTTTTTTTATAATAATGCATTATGAAATAAATTTTTATTGCAGAGATTTTCCAGTTATTTAAATAACTTTTAATGAAACAAAATTAAATACAAACCGTCACGGGACGCTTTCGAATTTGATGGTTATTGAAAGAAATTATAAAGAAAATAAATAAATAAATATGGAGCAAATAAGTAAAACCACAGATTAATAATTAATTAAAATAAATATACTTTGCTTTGCATGCAAAACATATGGACTCTCAACTCATATGACAACTCATATGGAGATATGACGAAGTATATCGTCAGTTAAAAGGAAGAAAGACTGAAGCGCCTAAATTTTAATTTTGGGAAATGACTTTTAAAGTGACGTTAGTAAAGAGACATCTTATATGTTAATAGCGTAAGCCGATTTATGTCCCAGCGATTATGGGACGGTAGCTGAATATAAAACTCGGTTATGGTCTCATTTTGAAGAGCTCCAGCCGCAGATGTGCAGAAAATTAAAGAGGATTCTCGATTGGAATTTAGTATATTGCTACGATTTAATAAAGAATTAATTTTAGAGAGCGGAAATAAGTTACTGGACTAATGTTAAACGTGCGAACAGACGTCATTTTGGAATTAAAATAAATCAAAACAAAACCTGATTCCACTCCCCTCCGGACTGCTACTAAAAAGTTTTCGATAGGAAAATCCAATCACTTTTTATCACTCCAAACCTGGGGTTTGAACCTAGGACCTCGAGATCTACGGCCTTCTTTTAACCACTAGACGTGACAGTCAATGTAAAAGTATTAACGTAGGTATACATTTCTCTTATTATCTACAGCGTTGTATTTATTTATATTTGTTTGTTTGTTACAACTTATCTTGCAAAGTAATTAATTCTGATGCTAAGTTATGTTTTTTCCTTGATCCAGTAAGGTTAACGGGGCACAGTTTTAAGATAACCTATAATAAAATGCTAAAATTAAAAATACCAAGTAAAATCTGAAGATGCAAAAAGTATCATATATAACTTTCTCTGGATATTAGCTGATGTAATAAGGAGTAACTTAGGCTACAACAAAAACTTTTTTGTTAAATTCAAACGCGCCCGGAGTCGCGGGCACAGCTAGTATAAAATAATATTGTCTACCAGTGTAGACTGCGACTGATTGTTTTACTCTGTTTTTAAGCTCGTTGTTTACTTCGATATTTCCGTATTCCATTTATAACTTATAGTTATAAAATTAAATTAACAGATTCTCTCAAAAGATAAAAAAAATATTTAAATTTATTTTATATTTCTCGTAGCTAAAATTCGAATGGTTACCAATTTTAATGTGTGTTTGTTTTATTGTATAGAGTTATCATATATGTGGGATATAAATCCGAAAGGGACGTTCCAAATTGAGGTGACATTTTAAAATAAATGTACCAATTTTGAACCTTAAAAAAAATCACCAACGACAAATAACGGAATATTCTGTTTATTTATGTAAAAGCTGCGTATTAATATCGAAGCGTCCGTTTCGGAACAATAAGCCCAAGTGTGTTATGTGTATATATTAACAAGTATGTATTTAAATTTAGATACTATATAGTATATACGTCCCTAAAATATTTGAACTGATTACTTACTTATGTTTAACCTTTAACATAAGAACTGACATTTTCATCATAAGAACTGATGATAATTTGTACGGTAAATATATATTTTTTTTGTATACAGGCTAGTACTTAATGTTATTTAAAAAAAAAGTGTAATGCTTTCATATTGAACAAAGATAATATTTGACTTAGACATTTGATACGAATTACCACGATACCGTAAAATGTTCGAGTCGAGTTGTTATAAGAATTTATGTCGAATTTGACTTTGAATCAGGATGAAAATGAAATTAAATAGAAACGTGATATTCGTATAAATTAAATACAAATATTGAATACTATTTCAATAAATTATTAATTTATATTTATTTAATCCTTTATAAGTCCTCGAGATAAAGTCTTAATACATATTCAACATACAAATAGGTCATTGGATTATACCTAAAAGTCTAGATTAACATAATGAATATTTAATTATATAGTATATTTTCATTAAAAATGACTTAATATCTTATACTTTGATAATAAATTTCAATCATTAAATCGTTTATTTTAGACAGAAAATTCTAAATTAGTCACCATTAATGTTTATAATTTATATTCAAAAATTAAGTATGTGTTATACGAGGAATATTTTATATGCATTATGTAATATATTGACCGTTTGTTTTTGTTTTTTAGGCAGTTTTGTGGAAAAATTTGTATAAGTTTTAAAATAATATCGTTTTCCGTATCGCATATTTAAATTTGAACCGATAATTATTGTTTTAGTATTGACAAATAACCATGTGTTCAATCGTTTTTATAAATCGGAAGAAAGAAATGGATTTTAATTGATACTTTTTTTTTAATAAATTTTTGAAGTTGCATTTTTGACAAAAAATAAAAAACGTGATAACTCAAAAATGGTTATCTTTTATATCATCAGGGTTAAAATTACCGCAAATAGTCACCCCTATTATCTCCTAACGTCGAATTACCAATAACTCTGTATATATTTATTTTTATGGCAACTTGTGAATTATTTTTTTATTTAATATTTAAAGAATTTATTCAATAATTAATACAATATTTTAAAAATATTGTTCTCGTAATAGATTTTTTTTGTCACAGGTCTCAAAGACCACTCAAAGAACACATTATAGTGGGATATGTAATAAGCGGATTATCTGTTCTTTAGAGTAATAATCTGTGTTGCTAGATATAAAAATGCCTCCATTTTGTGGGGGGGGGGGGGTGTAGTTGATTGCAAAGATTTTGGCATTCTGTTACTACTCTATTTGTAGAAGATTAATACTGATTTTATTTATTTACAAAGTATTTTTTAAAAGTCAGTTTCTTGGGGGGGGAATTCGGTTACGTTACGGTTACGGGAGTTTTGATTTCATCCAATAAAAACCATTGTTTTCCGTTCTCTGCGGGATCGTTTTCTCATGCACATAATATATCGATATACAGACAGAAAACTTTATATCGTTTATCAAATGAACAATACTTTCCTTACTTTCGACCTAATTTAGAGTCTAGCGGTACCTCTATGGAAACAAATAAAACAAGTAACTATTACTGATAAGCCAGCTGATAATACGTTGACCTTTGCATGACTCACCCTTTGGAAGAATCTTTTCTTATCAAACACAAGCGCGGATGATATGTGAATGGAACGGGGAAGGAACTAATATTCGGATAACATAAAGTTTCTTGATAGGAATTCGTGCAAGTACGTCTGAGTAGTAACACCCTTTCCACATATAATCAAACAGCAATATTTTGATACTTTCGTGGTCATGTTTGAAGGATGATTAGGCCAGTTAGTTCAAAAACTTGGTGGTGCAATGGTAAAGTATATGGTGAATATTTCTTACAGAGCCAAAATCAACATACCAATGTGAGTACACGTCTCGCACGTAATATTAACATTTAAGATGATAAACCTGTTAATTAAAATCATTAATTATCTGCTAAAATCTATACATTCTCGCATAATACACCGATTATGCAAGTCATTTGCCGTATTGGATTCAATACGATATCGCAGTTTATAATCATAAACTACACAAGTCTCATAGATAAAACTAATGAAATTGTATTTGTCAAAATATGTAATTTATTCTACTCGGCTATAAGTAACGGATGAACGTACTAACTCACTACTTCAACCGTAACTTATTTGTGTGGCTTAAAAAGTGTGGACTTCGAATTCGTTGATTACATGAATTTCAACATACGTATATGTAACTAATAGCTGCTCGACCCGACTTCATGTTATGTTACAAATTCTGTCGTACAAGATTTTTGCGAAACTTTAACCGTTTACGCAGCAAACGCAACGGAAGCTCTCAAAAGGCTTGTTTTTTTTTATTTGAAATTTTCGTTTTGCTACTTTTTTCATTGATTCCGTTCTGGTAAATAGTCTATAAATTCGATAAATGAGTTATCTAAAACTGAAAGATTTTTTCAAATCCGACCAGTAATAACTTTTATAAATACTTTCTACGAACGACGTATTGACTTTTGAAAGACGATAAGTTGGTATTTTTTTATGATATCGGCAGGCGGACGAGCACCTGATGATAAGTGGTCACCACCGCCCATAGACAATGGCGTTGTAAGAAATATTAACCATTCCTTACATCACCAATGCGCCACTAACCTTGGGAACTAAGATGTTACGCTCCATGTTTCTGTAGTTACACTGGCTCACTCACCCTTCAAACCGGAACACAACAATACTGAGTACTATTAAAAGCAGTCTGTTTGGCTGTAAAATATCTGATGAGTGGGTTGTACCTACCCAGACGGGCTTGCACAAAGCCCTACCACTAAGTATTAGTGCTTCAATGTTAAAAGGACGATAAATATCTCGTGTTTACACAATAAACTATTAATTTCCTTTTTAAACATCTTATTGATTGTATTAAAACTTGAATGCCTTTGTATATTAAGTAGTCTGTTGCTCAATCACCCTCGTTAACTTTTTTGGTAAGATTTGTTAAGTTAATTTAAAAGAACAAACTCGAAAGTAACCAGCACATATTCTTGAGACATTCGCCGTATTAATAAATAACGATAAAATGTATTTCAAATACTATATATTTATTATAAAAATATTGGATTTTTTTTAATAAAAATTATAAATGTAATTAAGATAAGATCATTAGCACTGCAAAGTTCATTATCGTTCATTTCTAAGCAATATGAACTTGGTTCTGGTTTGAAGGGTAAGTGACCCAAAGCTTACGGGCACAAGGGACATACCGTCTTAGTTCCTGAAGGTGGACGATTCACGGGGTCAGGGATGGTTAATATGTCATGTCAGTCAATCAGGTAGCAAATTTGCCAGTTCTTTTTTAGGCGGAAAAGCAAATGGGTCACCTGATGGTAAGTGGTCACCACCGCCCATAGACAATGGTGCTGTAACAAATATTAACCAGTCCTTATATCGGTAATGCGCCGCCAACCATGGGAAATAAGATGTTATATCCCTTGTGCCTGTAGTTACACTGGCTCGCTCACCCTTCAAACCGGAACTCAACAATACTGAGTACTGCTGTTTGAAGTGAGTCTGCCATATTTATAAACAGTAGTCGCTAGACCGTTTTATTGTTTATAAGATATATACCAAAAATTAAATTTACATTGAGCGTAAGAAACGGACATCAAATACTACTTAAATAGATAAATACTTCATAAATATTCATATCTTAATAAGTTATTTTCATCTCTTTGTCATTTTTTATCTTTTATACCAAATTTCATCAACCATCGGCATCAATACTCAAAATCAAAATATAGTTTATCCAAGTGGGCTTTTGAATCGTTATTTTACAAACTATATTAAGTGACACTACCACCGCACTGGTTCGGAATGTAGATTCTACGGAGAAAAACCGGCAAGAAACTCTTTTTCAACATTTAAAATACAACGTTATGTTAGTTAAATACAATACAGTTTTTTGGTTAGTCCTTTATTCAGACAGCAATGTATTTCGAAAGCACGGATCAACTTTATTGGTCTAGATGTGGTTTATGAGCCGGAGAATGACGTAAAATATTTCTAACCCTGAAAAATGAGAGACTGCGACTAAAATCGAGCTATTAAATGATTCCAAGGCTAAACAACGAACACATTTGCCTTAAAATAATATGTAAGAATTAATAAAATCATCATTCTATTTTATTCATTTTTCGTGTTATTTTTTTATGTAAATCTTAAAATCATAACAAATGCTAAAATAAACTTTGACGACCTGCGTGGTTGAGTGTGTACACCGGTTCGATTCCCGACCGAATTATTACATTATATTACAACAAAGAAAATTAAATTAATTTTCTATGTTGTCTTGGGTCTGGGTGTTTGTGGTACCGTCGTTACTTCTGATTTTCCCTAACACAAGTGCTTTAGCTACTTACATTGGGATCAGAGTAATGTTTGTGATGTAGTCTAATATTTATTTATTTATTTATTTAATTCTTCTGAATTGATTGAAAATATATATATATACAAATGCAAAATACAAATTTTAACACTCTACAGTTTGAGGACTTTTATTGCAAACCGTACAAAGATATGAATGCTCTTTATATATTCATCATTTGAAACTAAAGAGTAATAGTATATCGCTCAGTCGCTTAGCTTGTTCGCTACTGAATATTCCGCAACGCAATATCCTTTTAATTTTATAGACGAAACGCCTATATGATATGAAAAGACAACTTATTAAATTAAAACACACGAAATCGACAATATTTGTTTTAATTGATATTTTATATATGAAATATTTGGTTTTTGTTGAGAAGAAATTAAGCATATACAATTTTAATCAATATTTTATACATTAGTCGAGATAAGATCATTATAAAACATTTAAATTATCTCGTATTCGTTACGACTTAATAATATCATTTATTATAAGTTTCATATTTACTAAAATAGTTTTCAATGGAATGTATTTAAAAGTAGTAAAAAGTAAATTTTAATAAAATAATTTTTAGTGTTCCTTATTTTATAGTTATGTTAAATATGAGTAAAACTTTCAATACGAAATTTTGGGTAACTATAGTTTCATAGTCGGGTTTTATTTCGGGTTTGTTTATTTTACATAAATATCCGTACAATTGTTAATAAATAGGTAATATTTATCCCACAATATTCTAAGCTGTCAAAGAAAGATTGTTATCAATAATGAAATAAACGCAGTGTCTACCGTTGTTGTCTGACTGTGTCACACAGTGCACACACAGTAGGCGTGACACTTATTTCGGTGTTAGCCGTAGCACAGATCAACGATCACTGTTTTGACTTTCCACCTAGCTTTTTACATCAATACAACAACTATACCCTGTACAAGACAGCTTGATCTTTTTGACAGATGTAATTTTTTCTGATCGACATAACTTTGCTATTACTTTTGCTAAGACTTTTTCTATTATATATTATTGCTTCAAAGTAACATTTAAATAGAAACACTGAAAATAATAGACGCTTGTACAATGTTACATCGTTCGGACGGTAGGGATGCGAATAACAGGCACTAACTGCTACAAATATCGATTATAAAGATCATTGTTAAGTTATTGTTACGAACGGAGTTCCTTTTGGTTGGGGTCTCTTTGGCTAGTGGTTGGGTCTCTTTAGATTCGATAACTCTTTTTAGAAAAATAACTTAATTAAAAAATTGAATTCAAATTTGAATTACGCATTCCATCATTCCATCGACTTTTATTATGTTATATTTTCTTTTTCTCATCACTAGCCCGTCTATCAAAAACATCAAGCTTACTTGGACAGGGTATAACAACCACAATCATTATTTTAGCCTCTTCCAGTAAGTATTACAATGATGTCAACATAAATTATTCTGTATTAATAAATCGACTCATTAACATTTATCAACCGATTACATTGCTAAGCAATTTGATAAAATTTATTTATTAATTAATTTCAAGAAACGATTCACAACACGTACCAGTTAGTTTACAATCTTTCGTAGTTAGGTTATGGTAAATTTTTTTTATAATTTTACTAATATTCATTTCGATAGATTATTATCTACTGAAAACGAATTCGTTAAATTGTAAGTAGTGTGTTATAGTGCACAATCTTTCGAGAGTTTACAATCTCGAGAGATAGACTATAATCTAACGGTGTTTACAATTTTAAAGTGACATATATAAGTGATAGTGATAGTGATTTCGGTCTGAAGCCGATTTCAAGGGAAACCGACCGACTACGCAGGACGTGTTTTCGTGCACAAGTGTATGCGCAAATCCAAGTGCACTGTTTATTCCCTCACTCTCATAATAATTAGTTGGGGCGACAAATGTACGGGAGTGTACACCAGATTTGACCCCAGAACCTCAAACAATAGTCTAGGGTCTAGGCAGTCAAATGTATTATATATAGCATAGCTTTTATCGATTTCTAAGTAATATGACCCTAAATCTTAGATGTAAATTAAAATACTTTCAGACATAAAATAAAAATTAAAAATGAGTTTAATGTAAATACTTTAGTGACCTTGAATTTCGAATGTAATGAAGTTCGTAACCATCGAAAGTGAAGATCAAACTCAGCAAACGACTCCTTTCGGTTTAAAAAAAAAAGTAAAAGAGAACAGCAAAAATAATTAGTTTTATAATTATTGTGATATATGATAAAGTCTACAGACGGCCGATTTAAACATTTATCTTAAGATTACACAATCAATTAATTCAGACGTGTATCGCGTCTGACTTGACGACGATTTACTTAGCTAACAATATATCAGATCACAGATTAAAAATATCAATACAAAATTAATGACACACGAATTAATATAATTTAAAAAAAAAATAGATCTATCGTTTTATTGTGATATGATATTTTTACATGACATTACATTGGGGCTTTAACAGCGATCGTTCCTTTTTCATAACTAGGCTCGACAGATTTACACCTTTGACGACTCCCTGCCTACATTTAATTCAGCTAGTAACACAAATAATAACTTATTTAAAACAAAAAAAAAAAACAGTTTGAATTGCAAACTTAAAAAATTACATGTACACGCACGTTTAATTTTAAAATAAATTATTTTTAAATATACTTTATCTCACTATGTATGTTTTATAAAATAAATGACAAATATGTTAACTATATGTTACTGTAAAAGCTCGAACTACGGTAAATCCTAAGATTTTCCAGAAAAACCTAAGATTTACTAATTCTTAATGGTAAATGTAGTCCAAACCATATGTCCATAATGGTTTGCGATTCGAACTTTTACAACCATTCACTTGGTAAATCTTAGGAACCTAACCTAACTTAACATAGCACATAGTGAATTCTAATGGTAACAGCCCGAAAAAATCGACCCATTTTCAGAAAAACTTACATTTACCAACTCATGTCGGTAAACCCTAAGACTTACTCTTAAATCTAAAGATTTACCGCAGTTCGAGTTTCTGCAGTAACACATATAATATAAATTACAATTCAAATAATTGATTCAATAATTACATCAATGGTGTGTTAGTAGTTATAAATTTTAATTGTTTCAATGTGTTAATCTATTCGTAATGTTATGTATGAATTAATAACATTATGATGCAATTATCAAATGAACTATTTTAATTATAAATAATAAATACATTTTGAAAAATAAAGTTAATTATTGTATTACTATTTTGTAAAAAAATTAAAAGCAAGAAATAAATGTTTTTTTTTTATTTTTATTCTCCCATTAAAATATATTGCATTTTCATTAATAGTATTAAGTGAGTCGTCCCAGTAGTTAGAAAATATATTTTGATTTAGCTTAAATATTAATATCTATATATCTATATTAAATATATATCTATATATAAAGACGGTACTTCATTTGATTTAGCATATTAGCTTAGAGACATCGTGCAACCATTAACAACTAAAAATTATGCTAAATTATTGTTTATTCGATTTATTACCGTATTTATGCAAATTAAGCTTTTTTTATTAAAAAGGTCCATTAAAAATGGCATTTGAACAATTAGAACAAATACCGCCGAAACAAACTTAGTGCCGTTGTGCTCCGGCTGAATGACGCCACAGTCTGAGAATCTAGTAAATTACCTTTGGGTCTAAGATGATAATTATTTGGTGCATTTATTTATACAAAAAAAAAACTCGACGCTTGACAAAAAAAAAACGCATCCGAAACGCGTAGTAAAGTTATTATTTTATTGATTAATTATAACTTTTTTTTTAATTCTAGTTGAACTATTAAGATATAAAAAACTCTAGTTGATGACGTCATTTACTTCGAAATAACAAAATACGATGATTCGTTGTATTCCTGTTATTTACGACAATTATGAAAATTGCAATAATCGAAACAGTACATTAATTAATTACGCTAGCCCAGTTGTCATGATATTGAATAACTACAAATTGCATTAAAAAAAAACTAGCTGTAATATAATATAATTAAATAAACGTCACTAGTTGTAATATATATTTTTAATTGGAGTGGGTTACGAATGTCATGTCAATCTATTTTATTATAAATAGCTACGTGCGATTCACGTTAACGCTACGCCCCTGTGGATCGTAGCGTGTTAACTAACGCTAATATACTTTTCAGTCGTACTTGTAGAACCTGATATTGAAAGACAAAAATCGTAAGCATATTAGTTTAGACCGCTGTTAAAGTCCCATCGTAAAAAAAAAGTTTTATATTTGATTGTACAGGCGGCAATCCCTGATCGAATAAATTAAAAAAAACTTATTTTGTCTGTTAAATGATTTATTGCCGGGGAGAGCATGTAATTTATATTATTCCTGTGCCTAATTCCTCTCTGGCCGAGTTATAAGGGCCGATCGTACCTTTATTTACTGATACACTTCGGTATTATATTTTTTCATAAATCGGTCAGCTTTATCACTAAAACCACTTTATTACACAGTGTGACTGTAGCTTTATATTTGATTAAGGTGATTCTATTTTACACAATCCCTAAACTATTTGAGAGAACTATAAATCTTGTCATCCGGTTGTCATTTTAAAAAGCTAAAAATCATCAATTATTTAAAATGAGTTAAATATAATTTAATTAGATATTCTTTAACAATATCTTATTTGCAGCTATATGTCCTTCTTTTCTCGTAAATTGTATCTTGTAACGATTCGTTCCCTAGACTAAAACAAGTAGAACTTCAACTAGAATATATATATATGTATGTATATGTTTAAAAATTAATCTAACTATAATAATAATAATAGTCGTAATCACAAAAACCTAGTAAGTTTCTAGAAAGATCTAGTACTTGTGTCTAGTGGGCTCGCTCTTCCGTATCCCAATATTATGTATGCACGATTAATTCCAAGTAACTTTATTATATATAAAACAACAAATTGACAGTTCGGTTTAAATTAACTTAAACTTCATAGAAGTTTTGTTTATCGTTTTATCATTTAATCATTTTTTATTTTAATAGTGAAATGTGTACGGTAAGGTAAAGAGCGTTCATTCCAGTAACTACGAGTATCTATTTTTATATTCTTTTTCGCGTCAAATGGTATGTTGTGTTGTTATAACGTTGTTTGTGTAATGTTTACAACAACATCACCAATATGACAAAGTCTACGTAACAGACAAGCAAATTCTAAATTGTAAATGTTTCACTTCGATTACAGTTAATCCTTATTTATATTATAAATGCCAAGGTAGTTATTTGTGTCTGTTGACAAATTAACAATAGGGAAAAAGTTTTGTCGAACAAGTTCTTCGATATTGAAACTAAAATATATATAAGTATGAGTATACGTATGTACAATTTTTCCGAATTTTCGCACCATATATAATCCAAAAATGGATAATTTCGACCAAAAAGTATTCTTAATTTAAAATAGAATGTATCAGCCTAAATTATTTTTTGTAAATGGTTTCAACGTATTTAAATATTACTAGATGTAAATCATCGTGAATTTTCTATCGTTTTTAATTATAGAAATTTGAACAAACATAAGTGCTTAACTTTCATACTTTAATAAATAATATATACAAATAAAAATTACAAACTTATGATGACATTACCTAAATAATAACAATTTGGAAATATTCGATATTTTTATAATTAAGTACAGAATAATTGAATCGTGATCTTTTTTAAAATATTATCACATGATAGCATTATCATAATAGTTGATTTTTATTATAAATACAACGATTGATAAATAATTTCGAAAACACCTTACCTTCCAAAATTGTCGATAAAAACAACACTGGCACAACAATACAATGGTAATTTAAACACGAATATAACTTATCGATTCAATAATTAAACACACCACGAAAACGGTGAAGGATTTTAACATAGTTTATCATATTTTACGAAATTTTATCGTAATTTTTACATCTAACGTCAATAATATGACACGTCTGGTGCGTAAGACGGACGGCGCGCTACTGATATGATACACTATTCCATGCTCCCTTGATAAGTAATCACATTAAACGAAACATGTGATATCATTTAAGTTTACTAAATAATAGCAACATTGTAAACCAATATTGAACTATTGAACTTCATTAATAATTGGTATCGCACCAAGAAAATGAATTAATATTTAAAAAAATATTTTATAAATTAATTATTCTGTTTAATGGACGTTCAACTACGATTGTATGGACTGGCAGATCTATATTAGACTGGCGAACCGACTACCGGGTGGGAAGTGGTCACCACCGACATTGGCACTAAGAAATATTAACCATCACTTACATCGCCAACGCTTCACCAACCTTGGGAACTAAGTTGTTAAGTACTTGTGACTGTTACACGGGCACATATCCACACAAGGCCCTACCACCAAGAGTGGTGAATTAACAACACACTAAACCACAAGGGTATTTATAGCTATTGCTTTCGATGTAAATTAATTGATCGAAAAAAGTGATTAGGTTACAATTAAGTTAAACAAAGACACAAACAGACGCCAAATCAGTGCATTTTGATTCAAAATATATAAAAAAATACACATAATGGACGATTTAAACGACTCCGTACCGACCACCGACCACCCACTCAGTAGATATACTACAGCAGTACCTTTTATTGGCGTGTTCCGGTTAAAGGTGAATGAGCCAGCGTAACTACAAACTCATGTACGTAAGTAGGTACAAAAAAAAGGTCCCACATAGGTCCCCGCCAATCATATCTATGGGTAGAGGTGACCCCATAGCAATGAGTGACCCATTTACTCGTCTCCCTACCATATCTCACATTAAATAATATTTTATTTAAGAGACAAGTTTGAATAAACATATAAACTCACAACCTCACAATATAAACCATAAACCAAATGCAGCCCAGAGATAACTAAAGATAACCAACAAAGACGAATAGTTTGCCTCATCTATAACTTTAATCCGATAATGCTGTCGACCTCGCCAATTTCGGTCTCAGTGGCTTATTTCAAGGAAGGCCCGCTTGTAACATGGACGGGAAAGACGACGCGACCGGAAAGAGTTCAGGCGCAGAACCAACGGCAAAACGTGCTTTCAGAGGCAAGGGAATGTACAAACTTTCAGAATCCGGGCTGCTACTGAGAATTTTTCGATAAAAAAATATCAATAACTTTTTGTCGGACATAGGATTTGAACGCAGGATATTGGAATCTACAGCCTTATATCTAGCTCCTAGACCAACTAGGCAGTCTAAAATCTATAAATAGCATAAAGTCACTTTCTGTTTCTGACTGAATCCTCACTAATCCTTCTAAGCCAGTCAAAGAATCTTTACTAACATACAGAACGCTTATCAAGAAAGGCTTGTATATCTGGTAATTTAAAATGTTGTACAAAAAGAATGAACTGTCACGATGATTTTTCCAATAAAATATTTTCGAAAGCTTACATGGCGCTGCCTACACCTTAGGAGATACATCAAACCTACGTCATGTGGTTGTTAATTTAAATATATCAAAGGTATCATTTAATTGATCAGTGTTATCTAAGGCATTACAACCGCGAGTGGGTTTAAGTCTGGTCGAGTAGATTTTTTCAGCTGGATCTTTCTTTGGTATTCTCCCTCTAGTTCTTCATACCGAATGGCTAGACATATCTATCATCCAGCCATCTGAACTTAGGCCTATGTCGTTTTTCAATTGGCTAATACTATTAACATTAAAGTATCATCATCCTTACACAATTAAATTACAACTGCACAAGAGCGTATCCTACACAGTGATTGCAATATCGCGTCATACGGAAACCTCCATAAATGACACCGACAACATCGATGGCGTACCGAGGACACTCGTGAAGAGAGCACAAATAACCACGAAAGAAATTCTGGATTATAATCTAAAAATGACGAAGCAAATAGAGACAAGATCAGCTGAGCAATCCAGAATCTCACGAAGATTAATAACGCCATCTTTGGCGTTATTACAGTACTCAACAAAGACATACTCAGAATCAATGAAGAAGTCGTCGGAGTTCTGTGATCAATTTGCAATATAAAAAATTAAATTCTTCTCATTCCTGACAATAAAAAAGCGTGCACATTAAAATAACAAAATAAAAACATTAATAAAATATAATAATGACATGGTCAGCACATGTGGATAAATTTCCTACTGGGCTTAGGCCTCCTCTCCCTTTGAGGAGAAGGTTTAGGGCATATTCCACCACGCTGATCCATTGCCGGTTGGTGGATACACATGTGGCAAAATTTCGTTGAAATTAGACGTATGCAGGTTTTCTCACGATGTTTTCCTTCACCGCCGAGCCCTACATGATTTATAAACAAATATTAACCACGTGAAAATTAGTGATGCTTACCTGGGTTTGTACCCGCAATCATTGGTTAAGATGCACGCATTCCGACCACTGAACCATCTCGGCTCTCTTAAAAATCCTTAAAAAATAACATATTTAAAAAACTATATATTTTAAACTTAAATAAATTTTATCAGTATAATATATTTTTAAGGACAAACTCTGCAGACTTCGATTTTGAAATATCAGAAAGTAATGTGACATTGACTCAAATTTAAAGGATAACATTTAAAGGATACGCGCCGCAAATATCGTCGTAACGTAAAATTTTATCGGGTCATTTTCGCGAGAGCTAAAATCTTATTTAACGTCGACAAATAATTTCAATTAAATTATAATTTAACATTTAATATTCAACAACCATGAAATCATTACGCAAGTCTATGTTTTTTCTTTAAATCAAAATAATTTATTCAAGTAGGCTTTCGCGAGGACTTCTGAATCAACGTTTTGCAAGATTACCAGCTTGGAATGTAGATACTATCAAGAAGAACCGCCAAGACACGAATTATTTATTATACATCCCTCCCCTTAAAACAGAAGTTATTAATTGCACGCTTTTGAACCTATATTAATTTACTAACAGTATTTAAAACGAGACTGACGCAAGCCGCAAACGTCAGTCTCGTGAACAAGACATTCGTAGATAATGTCGAAATATCGAGCTCTAACAAATAAAAATAAAAAACATGGTAAATATCCCGTTTTAAATACTGTTAGTAATAAAAATAACCATGTTAATTTAAAATCTTATATATTAATTTAATCGAATAATTTCTTTATTAATGTATGTTTTTTAACATAGCCTTAAAATTTAATAATTCAAAGGCAGTTATTTAACACATGTTAACAAGTGTGGGTCAAATCTTGCAGCCTAATTTAAACCAGTTCCAAACAGATTAAGCCGAAATTATATATTAAAATGTATATGTTTTACTAATAGAAAGTCGATATATATAATTATATATTGTCAAGCTAACAGACAATTGGTTTGCTGATGGTGATAACTCAGCACCAACAGACATTGGCCCTGTAAGAAATATTACCAATTTCCAACATCGCCAATGCACCAACCTTGGGAACTATAAATATAAATATTGGACAACATCACATACATTACTCCGATCCCAATGTAAGTAGCTAAAGCACTTGTGTTAAGGAAATCACAAGTACGACGGTACCACAAACACCCAGACCCAAGACAATATATAAAACTAATGAACTTTTTCTACATCGACTCGGCCGGGAATCGAACCCGGGACCTCGGAGTTGCGTACCCATGAAAACCGATGTACACACTACTCGATATACATATATTATCACTAAGTTATTGACCCATTATATATCTTTATTAGGGTGAAAGTTTATAACCGTTTTATTGTTGAAAATATATTGATTTTAATTAAAAATGATTAAACAGTTTATACGTTTAAATGACCTATATATAATAAAATATTGAAAGATTGTCGGTTTGTATTTATGTTTTAATATTTTGTAAACTCTCGTGCCTCGGAATGCACGTAAATCGCGCCTGCGCCTGATCTCTTTTTTTATGTTATTAGTTGGCGGACGAGCAAATTTGCACCTGATGGTAAGTGGTCACCACCGCCCATAGACAATGGCGCTGTAAGAAATATTAACCATCTTCGCCAATGCGCCACCAACTTTGGAAACTAAGATGTTATGTACTTTGTGCCTGTAGTTAAACTGGCCCTTCAAACCGGAACACAAAAATACTGAGTACTGTTGTTTGGCGGTAGAATATCTGATGAGTGGATGGTACCCAGACGGGCTTGCACAAAGCCCTACGACGCCAACGTTACCTACGTTGACATCGTAGGGCTAGAACGACAACATCGTAATCATAGATGTTGGAAAAGCAGAAAGTTTCTAAGGCGGTGCAATTAATCATATTACCAAATATTTTTTAGCTTATCAGCCAATCAAATCAAATCAAGTTTATTCAAGTAAACTTCACAACGAAGCGTTTTTAAATCGTCAATTTTAAAATACTACCACCGCTTCGGAAAGCAGCCTCCAGCGAGAAGAAACGGCAAGAAACTCGCATACTTGCTCTTTTCAAATAAACAGATTTACAATGCTGTTTTTTTACAATAATTAGTGTCTTGTGATGGAAACCGAGCCTAAGTCCAGGCGTTTTTTTCTAAAAAGTACTCTTTTAATGAATAATAAGACTTATTTATTAATTTAGTCTTAATAAACTTTTTAAATTTCGTAAATGGTAAATTGGCTACATTTTCCCGATATCTTATTACATAAGCGTATACCATTGCCCAAAAACGTTCTCTGTACCGTATGCAAACGGAAAGTAGGGGTTACAAGTTTATTCTTATTTCTTGTATTAATTGTCAATCAAAAAGGAAAGCTGATAGGGTGTTAACTATTGACAGTACCAGAGTAAGAAGTACAGTAATAAGTTAAACCTTTAAATGAATAACCATAAATTATGATGTATCTAAGGCTTTAAGATGTTATATCCGCTGTCTGTATTTTTTTTTTTCGAAAGCTACCCGGACCCTCATGTGTCCACTCGAAAATCTTTATTCAATATGGAAGTGTTACGCTACTTTATCTATAGTCAAAAATCCACCACCGGTTCGGAGATTAACACCTCGGAGAGAAGAACCGGCGAAAGAAACTCAGCGGGTTTTTGTTTTTTTTTATTTCATTTTTACAAGTATTTATTTCATGTACAATAACAATAAACAAATTTTCGTTATTTGAAACAGCCTGGAGGCGATCATCTCATTCCCAGTGCAGGTGTGCAGTCACCTAAGAAGTCATTAGTGTTGTAATATCCTTTAGCAAACAAACTCTCTTCGCATTGGGAGATATTACGCTTCCTCAGCCCATCGTGTCTGTAATTTTGTTAGCTCACCCTTATAGCCGGATCTGATGTTTCAGCCGAGATGGCCCAGTGGTTAGAACACGTGCATCTTAACCGATGATTTCGGGTTCAAACCCAGGCAGGCACCACTGAATTTTCATGTGTTTAATTTGTGTTTATAATTCATCTCCTGCTCAACGGTGAAGGAAAACATCGTAAGGAAACCAGCATGTGTCTAATTTCAACGAAATTCTGCCACATATGTATTCCAACAACCTGCATTGGAGCAACGTGGTGGAATATGCTCCAAACCTTCTTCTCAAGGGAGAGGAGGCCTTAGCCCAGCAGTGGGAAATTTACAGGCTGCTAATTATGCTAGCTTGAATACTTCAATCGTTGCACTAAATTAAGATTCGAAAAAAAATATGTGACAAATTAATAAATAAAATATAAAAAATTATGTACGTTATTAGCATAGATTAATAATATCTAACGTCAAACAGAGTCACGGGATGAGAACTACTTCGAAACACATACTCTCACTCAATTTTGTGAGCAATTACATTATAAAAAAAAACAAATAATATAATAATTTAGCCACAGATAAGAAAATTTGGATAAATACCTTGCCACTTACCACCCCGGTCACTATAGCGACCCGTTACTCTGCGAAGTGTGTTTGCTGTCAAGTTATGTAATTGTTATTTGTGGGTAGTACTAATTCTACTTACATTTTAATGAATGTTAGTAAGCCAATGTCAACGTGAACCCATTCGCTTGTCATGTTAAAGGCATTCCGTAAACATTATATTTGATAAAGATTATTTAAAAGAGTGCTTGTAAGATTGCAATCGGGATTTAACAGTTTCAGAAACATTTCGGAATAAGGTGAGTTAGTTTTATATATTTTTATTTTTAATAAGTTTAGCTTTTTTCCATATCATATTTGCCATTCAGACATGAGCCTTCAAATATATAATATGACAAACAAAACAAAGCTCAATATTAAAAAGTTAAAGTGATTTTAATCAAGTAATAATTTACTTATTTATTGCTAATAAATATACGATTTAAAAGAGGCTCAGCTGAACGATACCTTGACATGAAACTTATTATCACTTGTTATCACCAATATGAACGCTCCTTTTCTATATAAACTAGACTATACCAAATCGTTTATGGCATGAATAGATATATTATTTCCCTTGTGTCTTTAGTTACTCTATTACCTAAGTATTACCGCTTAGCAGTAGAATATCTTATGAGTTGTTGGTACCTACTGAGTCGGGATTGCACAAACAAAACGTATAACCACGTATAAATATATCTATAATAAATACTAATGTGTTAAATAAATAAAATATATTTAAGTGAATTAGAATTAGCACTTAGCTTAACAAAGAAATAAAACAACCCAGTCTTGTAAGACTGGTTAGTTTTATTCTTGTGTCCGCCAAAAGGAATATCCATTTAGTTTTCTTGTGTTTTGGAACGATTTGTGAGCCAGTGTATACAGGGGACATAACATCTTAGTTCACACGGTTGATGGTGCATTGGCAATACAATACATGGTTATTTTTATCACGGTGATCACCATCAGATGATCAATCTGCTCGTATAAAAATAACTTCTGGTTTTATAATAGCAATATTCCTAAACTAAGTATTGCCATTTGTAATTGTTTTTATCGTGTCATACGACCACTGATATTCTCTGAACGTTTCAATACTTATGTATTTAATTAAAATAGAAGAGCCTAGATGATTCAGTGGTTAGAACGCGTACATCCTAATCGATGATTGCGGGTTCAAATCCAGATAATCACCACAGAATTTTCACGTGCTTAATTTAAGTTTATAATTCATCTCGTATTCGGCGGTGAAGGAAAACATCATAAGGAACTTCATGTGTCTAATTACAACGAATTTCTGTCACGTCTGAATCCGCCAACCCGATTTGAAGCAGCGTGGTGGTATAAGGGAGAGGAGGTCTTAGCCCAGCAGTGGAAAATATATATATTGTATGTTGTCTATCTATACTAATATTATAAATGCGAAAATAACTCTGTCTGTTACCTGTTGACGCTTTGACATGGAGATAGTTTGAGTCCCTGGAAACGACATATGTCCCTTATTAATTCGGCCTTCGAGCAAAATGGGTATGACGGCTTGTGTGTTATGGTTTTTTGAATTTAACGCGGTTAAAACGTTCACCTAGTTAAATAATATATATTGAATAGTTTTTTGATAAGGCAAGTATGTTTCTGGGTTTGGTACTTTTAAGAGCGCGATTTATTCCGTAGACGAGTTTTCGTTTTTAAACTTATTTTAGTTACTTATCCTTAAATCGCGTATCACTTATTTCAATCGAAGAAATAATAAAAATAAACAAACCTTAGCGTAACCTTTACATATTCCATGCTAGTAGCAATATTTTATAATAAAAATCATATATTATCATAAAATGAAAAAAAAAAAATAAGTCAGTGTGGGCCACGTCTTCGAAGAAGACGACAAGCTCGAAGTCCAGCGAAGATGAAGATCTGCTGGTGTATCAGTAAAATGTAAAAAATGAAATAAAAAACGGATAAAATGTAGCAATATTGTATCTATAAATATATGTAATACAATATTATAACACTTAACTACTTATATCCACTTTAATGTTACTTCCAAAGTATTTTTTTAACTGACAATACTGAGTACTGCTGTTTGGCGGTAGAATATATGATGAGTGAGTGGTACTTACCCAGAGCCGAGATGGCCGAGTGGTTAGAACGCGTGCATCTTAACCGATGATTTCGGGTTCAAACCCAGGCAGGCACCACTGAATTTTCATGTGCTTAATTTGTGCTCGGCGGTGAAGGAAAACATCGTGAGGAAACCTGCATGTGTTTAATTTCAACGAAATTCTGCCACATGTGTATTCCGCCAACCCGCATTGGAGCAGCGTGGTGGAATATGCTCCAAACCTTCTCCTCAAAGGGAGAGGGGGCCTTTATCCCAGCAGTGGGAAAATTTACAGGCTGCTAATAATAATATATAATAGAGTGGTACTTACCCAGACGGGCTTGCATTAGGCCCTACCACATATAAGTAGTAACAATTTCGACTAACCATACTCGATACTAAATGAACGATTTTTAAAAATAATTGATAAGTCATTAATATAACTTCTATTATGCACTATTATTATTTATATGTTTTTACTACATATAATATAGATCAATATTTATTTTGTAGATACTATGTGTGTATGTATGTATATATATATATATATATATATATATATATATATATTTTTTTTTTATAGTCTTATATATGTATACTGTTATGTTTGGTCAATTATTAATTACCGCTGTCGTGGTTTTCTGTTTGACCTAAAGGCTGACTGGCAGAGGAGGCCTTCAGGCATTAAGTCCGCCTTTTGTCCCATTTACTTTGTGGTGATCAATTAAGTATATAAATAAATTAATAAAATAATGGACCTCATCCGTCACCCTTTCATTTTACAAAAAATAAATTATCGAATTCATTTCGTTCGAATTTAAAATCCTCATTTTATAAACATTAGATTTATTATAATTAATAATGTATTTATTAATATGCAAATGTCAAAGGATTATCTGTTACAGGAAAATCTGGTATTCTGGTCGTTTTTTTTAGGAAACTACGTGTTTATACAGCGTGTATTTAAATATAATTCATTTCATAGGGGAAACAAATCAGTATGATATAACAAATAGTTGTTTGTTTTACTTAAGAACTCACAAAAGCCGTTATGGTTTGTAAGCGTAGTGGCCACTGTGACGGACTATACCATTTACAGTTTCAAGTTCGATTTCCACTTAAAGCGTTAACAACATAATTATCTAAATGTACCTAATTTGTGTGTGTGCTAAGTAATGGTAGTATTCGAAACCTCTGGGTAGATAACTATAAAGTTTGTGTTTCAGCTTTATTTGTCGCTTCCACGTTTGAGTGTACCAGTGTATCAATACGAAATGTACTTTATTCTTACGAATTATATAAAGATAATATTTTGTATGTAGCCAAAACATCTTTCTGTTTCTTTAATAGTTAGATAAGAATTAGCTTTAAAGAATAAATCTCAAAAATAGTATAAAAAATCAATAGCTTCAAACAAATGTTTACTAAGTAAAAATAAATAAAAAGATAAAAAAATATATATGTATATAATAAAATAAATAATATATAAATGAAATACAATACTTATATTCTTTATTGGATACCATATTTAAAAAAAAAAACCGATCTTTATCCGACAGCTTTTAAGCATAGGACTCACCTTAGTAACAGCGGTGTGGAAGTATACACGTATATAATATATTTAAACATATAAATCATTGAGATAAAATATATATACATAAATATATACTATCTATATTATATACCTAGCTACCTGTGCCGACATCACACGGGTACAATGACTTTATCTATTCAACTTTTATATTGAAAAAGAAACATGTATTTTTCCAACCGCGAAAGTTGAAATTCTCGGCTTTTCTCTTTTATAATACGCCTGTATTGTTAATGTGAACCTTCCCCTTAAATCATTCTGCTTGTTAATGGAAACCATATTAAAATTCATTGCGTAGCTTAAAAGAGATAGCGTACAGACGACAGAAAGCGACATTATTTTATATATAAACTAGTGACCCACCCCGGTTTCGCACGGGTGCAATGCTGATATTAAATATACAACAGAATGTCTTCAGTTTTTCAGTCATAAGATAATATAAACCGCGTCCCTGCGTTTTAAATCTGTAATATCTTCGAAAATATTCATTTAAATTTCATGCTGTAAACGGCCATATTGATCTATATTAAATTCACAATGTATTTACGGTGCTTAATTGGATAAGGAATAATGCTGTATTGCTTAAAATCGCTTCGAAAATAAGCCATTATTTCGCGTAAAAAGTAAAGGATAAAAAATGGTTGTTGTGGGCTATCCCTTAGAGATATACATATGCTATCGCGAACCTTTTTGAAGACCTTTTTAAGGTGTACAATACTGTAGTATATTATTTTGATGTATCTCATGGAGTTCAGCCAGTATTTTCAATGTAAGCGTAAAAAATGTGTTTATTTACGACATCACTTCAGATACCTCTAAAATTGTCAGTGTTTCTATACTATATTGTGCTTATATTATACATATAAGCCTTCCTCTTGAATCAATCTAACTATTAAGCAAATGCGAATTCAAGTAAATAGTTTTATTTTCATTGAAAATTTACATTAAATATAAAGATATAATATCTATGTTTTAATAAGTAAAATAAAAGTTGAAAATCAACTAACAAATAATCAAAATATTTCAGCAAGTATTTAAATTAATTGAAATTGTAATAGTTCTCGCTTATCAAATAGGTATAATGTTATAAAAAAAAACTAAACCAATACCTGTCAATTAAAGGTCACTTTAGAGAATTATTGAAATTGGTGTCCACCATATGAATATTTGTGGTAAACCCAACATTTTTCCGGTTTCACGCAAAAACTAATCCTATCAGATTAGATAAAATAAAAATGTTAAATATGTAGATATTTATATCGATGTAATCGTAGAGGCATTTGCCCCGTCTAGGCGGTTTTGAAGCGGACTATGTAAATCTTCGTCTGCGAGATTTGAAGATAGAGACCAATTTAGAGAAAATATTAATCGTTATTAACAGAAACATATTAATTTTGAACGCTTTAAGTGGATTAATATAGTTTTATAAAGGCACTTGTTTTATAAATAAAACCAGAAAAATGAGCGCTTGAAAATTCGCAGGGTGTGTTACACACTTAACGGATTTTAATACGGATTTTTCTAATAGTAAGCGCGATAAACGAGGAAGGTTTTTATATATAATTAGCAAATATTTTGTTAATAATGGCTAAACTATGACTGATTTTTTTAAAACTGTTATCGTGCGCTTGTAAGGCGCTCGGCTTTGCTTGGCGGTAGGGCTTTGTGCAAGCTTCTGGGTCATTACCACCTAATCATCAGGTATTCTGCCGCCTCATTGGGAATTTAATGTCGCTTAAAATTGTCTTTTACGCTATGGATCACCAATTCCAAGTAAAGTGCAACCAAAAAAAACATTCTCCGCAAAATTGATGTCGGATAACTTGCTATAATAATAAAATTCTTACTTTATTACACGCCGTGGATAAATTTAGATCTTCGTTTCATAATATTATTTAGTAACATACACACTAATTAATAAAATTCAATGTTATAAAATAAATATACGTACATTATATTTTGTTGCTATGAGCACTTTTCTTTATTCATAAATTGTACCCAAGCAAAGCCAAGGTGGGTCTTTGAAATGTTAAATTAAGATTGAAAACAATTTTTGGAAAGAAGTTCGTTTACGCGGCTTAAAGTAAGTAGAATGACCTGGCAGAAATCGTCACGGAAGGAAAAAGCGTTACGCCTCCTGCAGGCGGCCTTTCCTTCTCTCTGTTTCTATTTAAACTAATTCTATCAAATTTTGATTGTTGTTTTATGCAAACGGCATTTTAATAACCACTAAATAGCGAAACACTAGAAATCCAAATAAATATTTTGAATTTATTCAAAATATTTAAAAAAAAATCTATGAAAGGTTTTGTTATAATTTCATTTCATTGTAAACTGCATGTCACTCGTGTAAATTTGGCGCCAAAATGATGAAACTTTTATGAATGAAATTTTTAATGTCAAATAGTATACATTAGTTCAGCCAGAATTGGAGTTTGTTTTTATTACAATTTTTTTTCTTATACAGCCGTAGTACTCGATCTCTAACCGACCAGTAACTTCTTTCCACTCTCTAAAATTTAGTATTTTATTAAATCGTAACAATTTACTAAATTGCAATCAAGAACCCTCTTTAATTTTCTGCACATCTAGGCTGGAGCTCTTCACAATGACACCATAACCGATTTTGTATGTGCATCTATCGTCGTATAATCACTGGGACAAAAATCGGCATACGCTATTGTTGTCGCTACGATTTTTGAAGCGGGCAACATTAATAAAAAAAAGAAAACATTGGCGGGATATTTAAGCTCTCTTCTGGATACGCTGGAAGCGGGAACGTTGTTATAACATTATTTTACATTACTGTATTGTTTTACTTTAATTCTTAACTTAACCAATAAAGAGAAAAACGTTATTAAATTATTTCAAGAGTGATACATACAACTTATATAAATATACCGTACAAATAACTTGCAGCAGTTAATTAACAAATAACTTTCTTTTACACTATTAATATTTAAGTATTCTCAAACATTGTTAATTTATTTTATGTTAAAATACATAATATATAACTAAAGCAATGTTGTCCCAACCGTTTTTTATATATTCATATTTCCGATTTATGATATACTTCTATGAACTATTAAATAAATAAACTTTACAAAATAAATATACCTAAAATTAAAATTTAAAAACTGTACTTAAATTTTTCTTGCTGAAAGCAGTTCTCGTTTTTTTAATAAATAAATTGCAAACTTGCAAAGTGAGTTCGGCTCGTTGGTAATTTATAAATAATTAGAGGTCGATAAAATCCTTTGACACGTACGAGGACAGGACGTGAAGATGAAGATTATTTATGTCAGGAAAACAACAGCATATTATAAAAAAATATAAACATATAATACAGTATAAAGAGAATAGAGCCAATTACTTTTTTCCATTGAATTATGCAAACTTAATATTATTTAATAGAAGTAGCAACACAGAGTTTTGATATATAACATGCGAAATTAATAACAAAACAATGAATTAAAAATAACAAAAACTAAGTAATATTGTGTTGATTGTGCTATTTATGTGTAGATTTAACATAATTATATATTTATACATGTTCGTTGATCGGTGGCTTAAGGCTGTATGCAACTTACTTTTTTTTTATTATATTAAAATTAGCATTAATGTCGCATAATGTAGAACGATAACACTAAATCATACGTTTTAAGTTGAAATATATATTTACATAAGATATACTTAAAAAACCTGTGCATAGATTATGATAATATTATATATAAAGATTATTATTTTTTTGGATTTATAAGCTTAGTAAGTTTGTTCCGGATTGTATGATTGTGATGTATGTATGTATGTATGGAAAAACATACATACGTATATAATATTATACGTACGTACGTACGTACAGATGTCCATGGTCGGTGGTAGCCACTTTCCATCAGGTAAGCCTTCTGCCCCTTTGCCACCTGTAATATAAAAAGAATTTAAAACATCATATTCCATTACGGTTTCGGGTAGATTTTTATATCGGAAACCCGATGGTTTCGGTTACGGTTACAAAGTTCCATAACAAAATTACAATCATAACATAATATATATAGCACGGATCGAGGGTCACCGGCAAAGGCAGCATTACTGGTTGAACTAAAGCAATTTCGTTGAGATATTATTATGATAGATAGATAGATAGTCAGGCAAACGCAATTACACAATTACAATACCTGGTCTAAATAATAACGGTCATAGAAAACAACCGTGACTCAGTCTCAGTACCATCAATCCCAACAGGTAATAACAGAAAAGGCACCTACGAGCTCACCCAATACATTTGCTGAAGCTGTGAGCTTAAATGCTAAGCCCACTCAACCCAAAAAGATCACGAGTAGCCAAAAGACCGCTAAAAAGAAAAATGTCAATACCAGTGTGGCCACTAAATCTACGGTACCGTCGAACTCAGAAGAATGTTTCTAACGATTCGGTGCCTCATATATTGTTGGAACAAGGGGAAGATGAAGAAACAGCTCAAGGGGGATGGACTATCGTACAAAATAAGAAATTTAATCGCGTATCTAAGAATGTGAGTATTGGCGAAAATACTGAACTAAAGGCAATACAAGCCACAGAACGCAAGAAACATCTGCATGTTTGGCGCTTACATCCGGAAACAACCGAGGAAGCTGTGACCAACCATATTAAAAGTATTTGTGGACAGGATATTACTTTGAAAGTTTAAAAAATTAAACACAAAATAGACAGAGACTATGCGTCTTTCGTAATAGGTGTACCAGAACGTATGTATGATGATCTAAATAATCCTGAAATATGGCCAGTCAACACAGAATTCAAGCAAAAGCAAATAGCAATGAAATAGATAATAATAAATAATGAAATATTTTAACCTTCAGAAATAACCTAATATTATTTAATTCGGACCTATATGCAATTACTGAATCTGGCTGCAATGAATCCATACAAGATGCTGAAATTGTCCCACTAGGGTATAAAATACTACGATGTGACCGAGTCGATAGACGCAAGCAGGGCGGCGCGCTTCTAGTGGCCACACACCGTTTTGAGCTGAGACAAGTACATGTCGCGGACGCGTCGATACCTGCGTATTTGTAATTGTTAGCGCAAGTCATTTAAACAATAGAATTCTGTTTTTTTGTTGTGTAGTTTATATACCACCTGGGGGTACTGAAAATGTTTATATGATTTTGTTTATGTTATTAGAAAATATTTGTGATAGGTATAAGCAAGTATAGATATAGGAGATTTTAAATAATTAGTGTCCCGTTACCACTACTAATTATTATGAAAATTTTATGTCATATTGTGAGTTCACACAAAATAATATGGTACCTAATGTTTTGGGTTGTCGGCTGGATTTGGTTTTGAGTACGGGTTTTAGCGGGGAGGTGGCGGTGGCGGCGGCGGACGACGCGCTCGTGCCCGTTGACCCGCACCACCCGCCACTCTCGGCGTGCGTGAGCCCCGCGCCCGCGCACCCCGCGCTCCCGCGTCCTTGCCCGCTGACGGTGCCACCGCGCGCAATATTAGACCACAATGGAATTTTTATATAAGGATGTACAAATAGCGTTGCACAATCTCAAGCCAAAACGGTCATCTGGCCCGGACGGTATACCACCATTTCTTTTCAGAGACTGTGCCAGGGTTCTAGCAGATCCACTACATTACATCTATAACACCTGTTTACAACATTCCCAGCACGATGGAAGATCACGCGCGTCGTTCCAGTATCTAAGGGTAAGTCAGGTCCAGATGTCAGCGGTTAGAGAACAGTGGCGGTGCTGTCGACACCTGCAAAAGTTTTTGAGTCCGCCATTGAAAGTTGTATACAGGGGCAGGTCTGAGCGAAACTATCGGATGCACAGCAGGGTTTCGGCCGGGGCGCAGCACTGCCCCAAACCTGCTTAACTTCATGGCACAGATTATACCGGCCGTCGATGCTGGGGTGCAGGTGGACGCGGCGTATTTTGATTTTAAAAAGGCTTTCGACACCGTAGACAATGATGTCTTATTGAGGAAGCTGGCAGATATTGGCTTTACACCACATTTGTTGCAGTTCTTTGTCAGCTACATGAAAGACCGTCAGCAGTATGTTGCCTATAATGGGTACGAGTCGAAGCCATACTACACAAGGTCTGGAGTAAGCCAGGGTAGCAATTTGGGGCCTTTTGAATTTATCATAATGATAAACAGCCTGCCGGAAGAAGTCAGATATGGTTCATGTATATTGTTCGCAGCTGACCTCAAATTGTTGCTCGAGGTAAGGAACGAGTCGGACTGTGCGCGGCTCCAGGATGACATTGACAGAGTGGTGAAGTGGAGTCATGACAATAAACTATGCTTCAATGTATCCAAATGCTCGGTAATATCCTTTACACGTTCGCGAAGCCCCATCTGCTATGAGTACAAAGCAGAGGCAACACCCATCAAACGCGTAACACATTTGCGTGATCTGGGGATCCACCTCACTCCAGAGCTCACATTTCGCGAGCATATTATAAATATATGCAAGAAGGCGTTCAGAAACCTAGGCTTTGTACTTAGGCAGTCGCAGGGCTTTACGAAAATAACAACAGTAGGGGTATTATACGACGCACTAGTTAGGAGTCGCTTGGAGTATGGTTCTGTCATATGGGCTTCTCATGAAGCCAAGTACTCTCTCATGCTGGAGCGCGTACAGAACAAGTTCACGCGCCACTTGTACTGGAGGCTATATGGAGTATATCCTTTGTACCCGCTTATGTGCTCAACATTGTTCGTGCTGGGTATGGTCGTGTATAATCAGTTAAAGGTGCGGCGAGAGTTTGCACTTATAGTGTGTTCAGGATTTGTTTGATTTCAATGCCTTCACGAAATATTCCATGTAATATAATAATAATCCAATAAAATAATATTCCATTCCACAACATGTTGCACATTGGCTTCACTAGATGGCGTTGGGTTCGAGTTAAATCGCGATGATGTTTGTTGTGTTATGTTCACGGAAAAGTAGATAGTTAATTTAGTTTAAATTAAATATGTCTTGTTCTGAAGTACGGTGTTTAAATATCCTTAGTTATACTGAGTTCGAGGTACTTTCGTACGGAATTAGTACATAGTGTATTTAATTAAATTACACCGTGGCAAGGACCACAATCCTGGATTATTACGATGCTTGAGTTTTTGTGTTCCGGACCGCTACGTGTGGAGACGGTGGCGCCCGCCGCTGCTGTCAGTGCCTACCGTCAGGACCAACTTACTGGCCAAAACGCCTCTCACGCGAGCGAAGAACAATAGATATTTTTTCGAGTCAGTTCAGTGAACTCGCAAGAATTATTTTATTTATATTATGTTATAAGCTCGTATAGGCTAATTACTTTATTAATGTCTTTTTTATTTTTGTCTTGTTTTATTGTTACATTTTTAATTTTAATTTCGTTTAAATATGTATCTCAGGTTTTTTTTTTTTTGTAATTATATTCTAATTAGATAAATGACTCACTAACGCATTAGGTTATAAGTACCTGCAATGTTAGCGATAAGATTGATAAATAAATAAATAAATATGTATTTGCTAACATTTGCGGGTCAGGCCTCTTTTAACGTTAGAAGATATTTGTTCTTACTTACGGCCGCTACATACGACAAATAAGTATCGCAGTGATTCGAGATTGCACACTTTGTTTTTGTGGGACGGCCCTATGTTCTCACGTTACCGATATTTACGATGATGGTCAGTTTCGTCACCCTCTCTCGCGTAAAATTTGTAATTGTAAAAAACGGAATAAGATGAAGTACTACACGGTGACCACTTCGATTTCCATCCAAAATGTTACGACCTCCGTTATACGAGATTTTCGCACGCATCCCCTAATATTATATACTATAAACTACCCTTCATACATATACGAAAAACTGAAAACGATATCTCTCTCGATTTATCGTATAAATACAACCGAACAGTTGGTAATATAGCTTTGTGCAAACCCAGCTGGATAGGTATCACCCATTCATCAGAAATTCTACCGCCAAATAGCAATAAAATTAGTATTGTTGTTTTTCGGCTTGATGGGTGAGCGAACCAGTGTAACTTCAGCCAAAACTCAGTTAATATCTTAACTCCAAAATTCGGTGGCGCATTGGTGATGTAAGGAGTGGAGTTAATATTTTTTTGCAATCAGATATAAACTTTGGCAATTTTTTTTCGTTTTTTTTTAAACACGTTCTCATCGGTACCGAAATGCAAAGTGTAAAATATTTATCTACATAATAAAAACGTTTGTAATGTTATTTATTTCGATAGATGAAGAAAAATGATTAAGAAAAAGAGAAGTACTAAATTTGTCGTCCGTTTTAACAAATAAATTGTTTAACAAAAGTTTTTTATAAATAACGTCGTGACTCTGCATCTGTGAACAAGAATGATCCAAGGAATTGTTTCGATTACTCCCGGCTGCTAAATTTTACCTTCAGGCATAAGTATATACAATACTGTGGCGAGTGCACAACGCGTCTAAACGCAGCACAAACATCACCTGATAACTACGTCTTGATCAGGTGATGTTGCAGTGGTCTGATGTATGTCGTCACACTTATGGATACACCCCTTCGGCAATATGGTCGCTTGCGCATCTATTGTCCTCGCAGCGACGTCACACGCTTGACCACACCCCCAGCAAGATGGCCGCATGCATCGCTTTTATTTCGCCTAGGAGGAGGTCCCAAAAGTGGCAAGCACGCGTGGTGGTCATCGTGAGCGGGGGAATGCCTATATAAGCGCTGTTGTTGTTTATTTTTAATTAATTAATTATTTCAATTATTTTTACTGTACGCTCTAATGTAAACTTTGTTGACTTGTCACATTAAATTATTCTTAAAGTCTGCCGGAGTTTTTAATTGGTGGTTAAGCTACTACGCTCTTCAATACAAAACAGTCAGTAGGTACTAACTGTGACTATTCCCTGCCTAGCTTAGTTAAAATATAATTTTACGTTTAAATTTCTTATATTTAAATATCGGTTTGGCTCGTGATTTCGTCTAGTTAGTTAGGATCCATATAACGTTGACTTTGTGTAATAATCGTGTTCTTTTAGAGCGTCAGAGATTATAAGTTCAATCGACTATAGAGGAGTCAAATAACCGCTACATTGCGTAGTTTTACTACGAGAAATTGTCACACTCGGTAATAATTTAACTGACAAGGATTTAAACAGCGCGTCGATTGCATTTATATATATACCTTGATACTAGGTGAACGTGCGGCGTTTCAAAAATAACACTAAATAAATTATGTAAGTACTAAGCTATAGATTATATTTATGAATATATTTAAGCGATTAAAGATTCATTTATATTTATGCGATCAATTAACCTTTAAAAACAATTAACTATTGAATAAAGACTTAATTTCTTGTTCATGAAATTAACAATTATAACGAATTAACAAGTGAAATATTTTTCTTAACATTGATCCAATAAATCCTCACGCGTACTTTTGTAACGTATCTAGATAATATTTATATTTTTCATTCATTTTAAAAGCCGTAGCCCAGTGGTTAGAAGTAGTAAATCTTAACCGACATTCATGTGCTTCATTTGTATTTATAATTCATTTCGTGCTCGATGGAAAGTAAACGTCGTGATGAAACCTGTGGCGGAGTACGCTCCAAAAATTCTCATCAACCTTGCCCAGTTTTGTTAAGTTAATATGCTGTAAGAATTAATTTTAAAAATAAACGGGTTATTACAATGAATAATATAAAAAATATTAATTACACTTAACTAATAATTTAATTATTTCAAACATCACATTATGCAATAAAAACTACATGCTATACATACTATTAAGAAAATAAGTTTTTTTTTTGTGTCCAGCGTGTATAATAACACAATTGTTTATTTTTTAAATTTATTATCTTAACGTGATTTCGTTTTTTTTTACTTTCCTATGGGGCCAAGCGATATTTGATTTATTGTTATTAGGTATTTAGGTGGTCATATAGTAACTGCAGACAATTTTAACTTTGCCGTTTCATAGATTCAAGTCATTTGTAAAAAATACATCGGTAAAGAAAGGCATAATATTCGATAAAAGATTATATAGATGATAAAAAAGCGTGGAGTTAATGCTTGTTGACTTCCAGGCAGGAGACATAACATACATATATAATTGTATTTAACTAACATGACTGTATTTTTAGATGTTGAAAAATAGTAACTACTGAGTTTCTTGCCGGTTCTTGTCGGTAGAATCTACATTCCGAACCGGTGGCAGCGTTATTTTAAATAGTTTGTTAAATGACGATTCAAAATTGCTTGCAAAAGCCTACTTGAATAAAGTATATTTTGATTGATTTTGCAGTAAATACTAGAGTAGAGATGTACTGCGTTACGTTCTATAAAATATATTCTAATGGAATTGTATTTTACTGACATACCCTGTAGTTATAATGGGGGAAAAGGTAACTACTGAGTTCCTACTTGATAAGAAATCTACTATCCGAGCCTCCTTGAATAAAGAACGTTCAGATTTTTTTTTTTTTTTTTATTTTGATTTAGTAAAATGAATACTAGTAACGGAAACATAAAAAATTACTTTATCTGTATAAAAATGTATTATTATTTAATGCGTTGTTACCATGATGTTCTAAATTATAGTAATCATAAAGATTACGTAGGTAATAATTAGTTTCGTGTCTTATGGTAAAAAAAAGGAAAAACCCGCTGAATCATATTTCATCATATTATTAAACTAACCGCTCGTCCCGACTTTGGCCGGGGGTCCGAGTTAAATAAAAAATCTATGAACTTTTTAACGCGGTTCACCCCAAAATTTCATCGAATTTGGTATAACCGTAATGAGTTCAAATACATGCCAATTCTTGCTTACAGCGTTGCTTGAATTAACTTGTTCATTTTCGACGACCTCCATGATCGAGTAATGTGTACACCGGTTTTAATGGGTACGCCACTCCGATGTCCCGAGTTCGACTCCCGTCCGAGTCGATGTAGAGAAAAGTTCATTCGTTTTCTATGTTGTCTTTGGTCTGGGTGTTTGTGGTACCGTCGTTACTTCTGATTTTCCATAACACAAGTGCTTTATCTTGGGATCAGAGTAATGTATGTGCTGTTGTCCAATATTTATTTATTTATTATTCGGTAAAACTTATAAATACACGCATATTTTTTTTAAATGCCATCTTTAGTTGTGTTTTGTTTTTCAATTTAACATGTAAAAATATTTTCCATATTGCATATACGGCCGATTCTTGCAACTTTTAAGAATTTATTTTTTTTAAATCAAAACATTAATTAACTTGTCAATATTGGAAATGTGATTAATATCAGCAGCCGCTCTTGCAATTATTGATTAATTTACGAAACGACTCGACTCGATAATAAAATAAATGAAGCCAAAGGATGAATATGTGGAGATATACATACATATATGTATATTTTTTAATATGTATATCAGATGAATAGTTTATTGTTTAGATTTTAAATAGTTTCTCTAATTGTATATGTATTATTATCGTGTTAAATCTTATTAATGTATACAAAGTTTCTATTATAATATTGCGTCACACATCACGGCCAATCAGAGTCGAGGATAATCCACGAGCGGGGACCACGCGCCATCTTAACGTTTTGGCGGGAATTACGTAGTGGTTATGTAGTCTGTGGCAACGTTTTGGCGGGAATGTTTAGGAATACGAAATAAAAATGGCGGCAATTTGGATCGAGGATAGATCATTGGATCATTATTCAATAATATTATTTTTAATTGATTGATATTTTATATTACTAACTGTGTAGTGATTAAGCATTGTGAAACTTTATTTATATTGTACTAAACAATTTATACTTTGTTTTAAGTTCGCTTTCAATCCTAATGACATCCACAGAACTATGATGATGTCGAGGAGGATAACGGTATTTTTCTTCGACATACATACTAGTACTTTAAAAATTAAGTAGGCGGGCAGGCAAATTGGCCACGCAGGCGCTGATATGTGGTCGGAGCTGTTCTTTGACATTGGTGCTGTAAGAAGTATTAACCATGCCTAACCTCACCAATGCGCCGCCAACCTTGGGAAGAAAGGTGTTACGTTTATCTGTGTGTGTGTGTTCATTAGAGCCTGTAATTACAATGGCTCAATCACAATTTAAACTGAATACTGAAACTGTGATCAATAGGTGGTACCTACCCAGACGAGTAGCACAAAGCCCTATCATCAAGTAAACTCTTCTAAGAACAATCGACATTCAGTAATCACTATGTTCATCAATCATAACATCACAATTATGATAGAATGAAGTTATTCCAACATGATAATCAACGACAACCAGCGCCACGCTTTTTTATCATCGTAATAATCTTGTATATGTCATTAATATGACATTAAAAGTTACTGTTACAAACGTTCCGCTAAATATCTTCTTTGCTGCACTTTTCTTGTGATGATTAGGATGTATACAATCACGATAGTCATGGGAGATACCTATGTCCAGTGGATTGGACTAGGATTTTATCTACTTTAGCAGACAAACTAAACGTATTGGGCAAAGGCATCACATTAGAAGGCTTGGAATTTATTCCGCTACGCTACTCAAATAAAAGACAAAAAACATTGCTTGGTTATATCGTATAAATATGCGGTATAATTCCGTTAGGTATATACTTGCAGAATAAAACGGTATTATCGATTTTACATTTTTTTTAAAATAACATCACTTGCGATAATTATTGTAATCGGTAGTACGGCTTCGTGCCAGTCTAGATGAGTACCACCAGATGATCAATTAAGCTACCGCTAAACATAAACATTGTTGATGTAATCTAGCTTAAATGAGTGAGCCAATGTAATTCTCAGATTCCATTATATGTTTAATTTCAATGCAAGATATTGTTTTTATTACCTGTTTATATTTACAAAGCAATAATAAAAAAAAAATAAGATACGCGCAAAATTTCTCAGAAATAATAAACAAATTGAGATAATTTCAATTTAGCTTTGACCTCCATTACATTATACAAAATGATCAATTTATTCAATAAAAACAAATGAATACATGAAATACTCTGACTTCGTGCGCGTTTGAATTCAATTTATTTGGATATTGCAGCGTGATTTTATTTTTATTTGATATATACTTCTAAAATAAAAGTAGCCCAAGTTACTCCTTATTACTCCTGTAAAAGTCCCGTCAAAATCGGTCCAGCCATTCTTGAGATAAGCCGGAACAAACAAACAGACAGACTGACAACTTCGACAACAATTGTAAAAAATGCTATTTTGGTTTATGTACCGTGTAACATACATATTAATTATGTATTTAGTCAAAAGCGGTTATTTTAATATTACAAACATACACTCCAATTTTATTATATGTATAAAAGATATAAGTGAAAATGACCTCTATTTTCATTAAGAGTTCCCGAGTTGATACAAATGAAGCATTTTTGAATAGTTGCTCACAAAACATTGGCTCTAAATGGGTGATCTGGCGATCCCTTAAATGTTAGGTTTAAATGTTAGGTTTGTAATTTGTTGTGCTATACGGCCCGGAAATTCGTGCCTTAAAATGTATATCGTTACCCGAGCTGTGCTAGCAGTTGGTCCGTCCTGCTGGAACCTACAATGCTCAAAACTCCATTTAGTAACTAACGGTAAAATAAAACGTCGAAAAAATTCATGCTGTGTTCAAACTACAGAGCGAAAATAGGCGAAAATAGTCTTGTATAGTTCTATAGATTGTTGTCAACTAATTCTCTAATCTTATAACTACAACATAGATGTCAAAGCACAATGACATTAGACGCCATTTGCAAAAATAAAGGCACATTAACATTATGCCATCACTTTTGCGCTAACCTGTTTGTTATCTTTATTTATGAGGTCACTGTGAGTAATTAAATTGTGTTATAGAGAGCTATTTTTTGTAAAATTGCCATTGATCCTGATGCGCTTTTATTTTCTGTCGTTTTATTTGATATTCAACAAAGAAAACTACAATAAAACCTTAATAGTATGTGCATCACCTTATACAATTAAGCTGCAGAAATAAAAAAAAATATTAATAAAATATTGCATATCAAAAAGTAATCAGTCCTTTTAAAGTGTATAATTACACAATTAAATAGTTTACTTATTATTATAAATTTTTTAACTGATATTACTTATGATTTCAAGTTTACATAAAATTAATTGACTCTTAATTTTATTTAATAAATAATTGGACTTATAAAGTGTGACCGTGAACAGTTTCCTTCCGACTCATAATTAATTTTAATGCAATAAATGTGTACATTAAATCATTATTTCTATATGATGCAAAAATCACTTAAAACTCGAATAAAGTAAAACACTGTAAATATCTTACTGAAGGCCTCGGATTTCATTTATTTACCGTTTGGTGTTTATCCCTTGCTAGTAGGGCTTCGTGCAAACTCGTACCCATACGAGGGGTAGCCACTCACTCACAAATTTATTAAGAGTTTTCAAATATAAACAATACATGTATATATTGTTTATTATTATTGTATTTAATATTAATATAGATTATTTTTTTAACTTGAATAAATTGAATATCCAGTTTCAACTAGTTTATTTGGCCCTTTTTGGCTACTACATCACATATTCTAACTCCCAACACTCCTTACTCTTGGCTCTTAGACTATAACTAACAGTGGAATAATTTCAAATCATCAAGCCTCTCAAGCCTAACAAACTACGATACATATGATTGAAACCTATCCTCAATTATAGATCGTTAAAAAATAATGTTTTTTTAGTCGATAACATGTATCCGCAAAACACGTATAAACGAAATATTTCGATATTAAATTCATGAAATTCAATTCAATGACATGAAGTTCAACGGGCGGCCATGTTTGACGTTTGCGGGTGCATTCAGTGAGCGTGTTCCAAATAATAATTAATAAATGATAAACCATATATGTTTAGTTCTACTTATCTTACCCGAGCGAAGCCGAGTTTTCCTCTAGTTATATAATATTTTTGATTAAATTCAATGAACAACTTCAGTGACATATATTTTTATATGATAAAAATGCAACATAGTTATATTATCTCTATAGGTGGGCTAATTAATTACATTCGTTATCAATTTGTTGCAAATTTATTATCTATTTCATTTTATTGGTATTTATGCATCTCATATAAATATTTAAAAATGCTGATATAAAGTGAACCCGCAGGTCATCATGCTTCCAATAAAAAAAAACTGTCTTGACAACTATTTAAAAAAAAAAACATCTCGATATATTTCAACGTAATAATTTATTCTGCCACTGAATTAATTATTTATCACATCATCAGCATCATCAGCAGCCTGTAAATTTTCCCACTGCTGGGATAAAGGCCTCCTCTCCCTTTGAGGAGAAGGTTTGGAGCATATTCCACCACGCTGCTCCAATGCGGGTTGGCGGAATACACATGTGGCAGAATTTCGTTGAAATTAGACACATGCAGGTTTCCTCACGATGTTTTCCTTCACCGCCGAGATGAATTATAAACACAAATTAAGCATATGAAAATTCAGTGGTGCCTGCCTGGGTTTGAACCCGAACTAAGATGCACGCGTTCTAACTCACTGGGTTTAGTTATCACAGTTCAGTCATATTTAAAATTCATACGATAAATATTCTTAAAAAAAAAAAAATAAGACAACCTGATTGTTTTGCATTAAAATCTTGTGTAGAACATGTGTACCCACCGACATAAACAGTCTTGCTGCTACCCAAAAAGACATGTCCTAAAATATTTACTTAATAACATTTTAAAATTACTGACCGACGAACAACACAAACCTAAAGCCCGTGGTTCTAACCGCATGAAATTTTGCACCGGAGTTCCTTATTGAACGTAGGTGGACAGTTAAAGAGGAATTTTCAAAATTCATCTCCTGAAGATATTAAATGAGGGATGATGGTTTGTATGGATATTTGTGATTATTTAAATGTTTGAAAGGATTCTGCATTTAGACTTTCTTTTACTCATAATAAGAAGGCAGATCCTTCTGATTATGGGTGAAGGAAAGCTATTTGTTAAGTCATGATCCAAGTGGGTGGAATTGGGTATGAGAGTTTCTACGGATGTTTGTTGTTCGTTTTTTATATTTCTAACGACGTTCGTCATTCGTCGTTAAAAACATAGACGTACTTAGACTTCATTTAAAAAAAAAAAGCTTAAGAATAAAATTATATATGTTTAAAAAGTATTACTTGCGTGTGTGTGTGTATGTGTGTGTGTGTGTGTGTATTGTGTGTCAATATAAAGGTTTTATGGAGAATATTATTACGCGAGCGAAGCCGCGACGGTTAACTAGTCAACCATAATTATAGCTCAGTTTTATAAGAACATGCAAGGGAATAATTTCATCACGAAGATTATTCCAAGTCAGAATGAAGTAAGCGGTTTTATTAACATATTATTATTTTTTTACTTTAACAATAATTAGATTTTATAACTCAATTGTTAATTATGTAATTATTGTATGCCTGCTTAGTTATAATGCTGCAGATCTGAAGGCATACAAACCCCAAGTTCTCTGTCTATATATTCTTAGTAGCGACCTAGACTCTGGTAGTGTGTATACTCGGAACGCACGTAACGCCTGAACTATTTCCCATCGAGTCAGATCTGTCGTCCAATCGGATTATGATAGTGAGGGAATAGGGAGTCCACTTGGGTTGAGCACTCGCTTGCTCACTATAATATGTCCTGCGTAGTTAGCTACTCCCCATTGAGACCACCCGCTGTGACCGAGAACGGTCAGCACGACTGGCATGTAATAAGAAACTTCTAGATCAACGAAAATATATACGAGTAGTTTATAAATCAAGTAAAAAATATGCTTTATTCCAACCGCACAACAAATACAAAAATACAAATAGACAATTGTGCTGTGAGAAATATTAACTATTACTTACGTCACCGATGCGCCACCAACTTTGGGAGCTGAGATGTATTTTTCTTAATTCTGACATTTATTTGTATTGAGAGGTTATTTCGCCAATGTCACGTGCGAAACTTAGATGTTATCTGTGCCTGTATTTACACTCTTTCGCCCTTCAAATGCTGACAGCTGACAGCTGTCCGATCACAAAATCTTAATTCGACTTAGTGTGACCCAGTCTTCAATCTGGAGTCCTACTAATTTAATGTGAAGCTTAATAGCTTAAAAATAAAATTAATCCAATCCTGAGCCGTTGTGGATTGTACCCTTACAAGCTAGCTACCAAACTAAAGGGCTAGTCGAAGATGAGTAATTACTCTGAAATCTCTATGACTAAACGAACGGGTGATAAGAAATCACAAATATTTTGTGAATTCATCATAATTTTAATTGATATTATCAATAACAATTAATTTAAAAATAAAACAATTCATTAAATTAAATGACGAATTCCATTACAATTCTACAAAATTATGATTACGATAAAATTAGGATATTACACATGACACAATTTATATATATTGAAATTCTGACTAGTGACGATCGAGCCGATAACAGATGTAGAATTTTTCTGTAGAAAAAATCTCAGGAACTGAAGTCTCTGAAAGTCAGAAGTGTGTACACTTCCGTGTCTCGAAAAGCAGGCAAATCACCCAACGGCTGTACCTGAACTCTTCCCGGTCATGTCGGATTTACGACAACATCAACCATGATATCAACAATAATATTATTATATATTATAATAATAAAGTATAAAAAAGTATATATGTCAGTGTGGGCCACGTCTTCCAATAAGACGAGTCGGTCGAAGTCCAGCGAAGATCTGCTGACGTTCAGTAATAATATAAGATATAAAACGCTGAAAGTATTAAAGTAGAGTGTAAAAAAGGCACGAGCAACGAGCCCGTGGATGTTGTTAAATTAAATATATAGACATTTTGTTAGCAATACCAGGATTATTCAAGATAAGTGGGCGTATATTCAAATGATTTTAAACATGAACGATCCACACATTCAGTTAGTTTTTAATTACATATATATATTATTTATTTGTATAAACTTATGAGAGTTATTTCATACACATATATAAATTCTAGAATCAGTATATAGTGATATAATAAAAATGAATATTGTGAAACGGTCACGCACGCGTGCCTAAGCAGATATATAAGTCAAGGATTAGATGAACATGCAAGTATTTAAATATAAATATACGTATATCTGAAATATTTTTCATAACAAGATAATATCAAAGTTATCGTGATAATAACGATAAAAATGGGATCCCTTATCGAATATCGTACGATATTGCGCGCTATCGTCATTTTATGGCTATTTATTCGAAACTTCCGAAACATGGATTTTTTATATTTGAGTCAAGAACGGGTGTATTATATATACACTAGCTGAACCTGCGGCTTTGTCCATGCAAAATATTTCAAACTTTGTAGTACACACTTTCACCTTCCATTTAACGTCCAGGGGTGAATTAACAAAAGCAGCCCATGTTCCCCGCGACTCAACCTATCCTCATACCATCTAAATCAGTTCATCGGTTAAGAGTGAAGCGGAACAGACAGACTTTCGCATTTATAATATTAGTAAGGTTTATAGATAATAAGATTTAGTAAAAAATAGGAACCAGTCTTGCAACATAGCGTTACAAAAAGAAAATTTGCAATAAAAATTTTGGATTATGTTATTTAAATAATAGTAATTTTACAGGATAATATTACACCTTCTACCTATTCTGGAGAACTGAACAAAGCCGGTAGAAACTGTTTTTGAAAACAACTTATAAACCAAGATTTCTTATTGAATAATCTTGTACAGAATATTATGCCTCGCTTATTAATTTTTTAACATAAGCTTTATTATAATTATAAAAAAAAAATATGTAAATAATAGAAAAAAAAAAAATCCAATACAACGATTTTCTTATAAGCTGTAAAATCACCAAATTATCGCTTACGAAATAACCAAGTTTTCTGACATTCTATAAATAGTTGGATTTAATATTTCAGTTGATAAACAGATGAAGAAAAATAGAAGATAGAATGAAACAAGATGGTATTGAGTTTTGTATAATAATCGATACCGATCGATGAAACATACTGTTTCAGTTAGTAATCTGAAAATGTTCTTATCTGATAGCTATTTTCTGATATAAGGCTCAATGTAGATGAAATTATGAAAACTTAATGTACAACGTTGAATTATATAAAAAATATTCGGGATGGTTCTAATTTCGTACAGCGCCGATATCTAAAGGCGGTGGTGACCAGTTATGGTGTGTTCAAATTTCTTATCACGATAACTGAGTCACATCAATCACAAGATGGTACGTCAATAAACTCCAACATAACAAAATAAAAATCATTTAAATTATAAAAAAAAAAACAATTGTTAAGCTTATTTTTTTTTTTAATTTACATACATTTAGCATTTTGTCTCAAAACATATGGTTGGAGGAGAAGGTTGTGTAAATAGGAAATTTCTCTTAAAGTGGTACAAACACATGATATAGGCCTTTACAATTAACAATTTTAATGGATACCTTACTATATCAAAAATCTTATCAATATATTTTTTTTAATATTTAATTCGTCAAACGTAATAAATATCTGAGTTTCAAATATTTAAAAAAAATATTAAGGAAAATAACTGCGACGGTCGTGCCGCTATCGCTAGTTTAAATAGATCCTAAGCCCAATAAAATGTACGTTAAAATATCAGTTACGGAATTACTTAGGATGTGTAAACTCGCGTTTTAATAATATTACTGGCCATAAGCCATTTGTAAGTTAACTTTAATTTTTTGTGAGTGATTATCGTACAAAAACAAATCGATTTAAAAAAAATATGTACAGTTTTTCTTGATCTTTTATCAAGTTATATTATGTATTTGGGTGCATAATAGAGTGTATTTTTGTCCAGAATTATGGTGGTCAGTAAGAAGAGTGAGTGGTGGATAGGATGTGGGATGGGGCTCGTGGGTATTGGGATGCTCTTCAGCACGACTTGGTCATCAATTTTCCACGCAAAGATACAACAAGTAAGTAACTTTATTTTATTAATTAATGTACAGTTATAACGTACATAATAATATTTTTAAACGGAATTGGTCACGGCGCTCCATCTAAACATCAAATCAATCTGATAAACTAAAAACATCTCTTTTATGAAGATTATCTAGGAGGAACTAGGAGCTATGTAGGTTTCTTAAAATATATTACTTCATCACCGAGCTTGAGGTAATCAATAAACTCACTTAAAATGTCCTTACACGGATTTGAACTATCTTTGATTCAGGTTGCTCTGACCACTGGACCATCTCGGTTCTATTACTATACTATAAATAATAATCAACCAATCCACTACAGAGAGATAGGTTGTCCACAGTAAAGGGGGTTTACTTGGTTTTAGGACTTTGTGTGTTCCGATTGTAAGGCTGAGTGAGCCAGGGCAACAGTGTATAAGTACAAAGGACACATCTTAGTCCCCAATGTTAATAACGTATTTGTATTGTGGAAATCGTTAATCTAGACACGCGGTAGCGTGTCAGCCAAGTTCTGACCTTAGGCAACAATATATTACCCCAAGTTATAAGAAGAAATGATATTTTATGTAGTTATAAATAAATTTCAGAAAGGACTATTTAACTTGGCACAAATTTAGATCTCACTTCTTTTGTCGTTGAAGACAACAACCAAGGTATATATCATAATATTTAACTTGGCTCTCATTTTTACATTTATGTTTTTGATGGGATGTTTCTTACGGTACTAATTTTTACGGACGGTCGTGACAACTTTATGAAAAGAAGACTAGACAGTCTTTAAAGATCCCTTTGCAAACGACGATCTTTATCCATTATTAATGTATAGGCTAGAACGCGTGCTTCCTAACCGATGATTACGGGTTCAAACCCAGGCAAGCACCACTGAATTTTCATGTGCTAAACTTGTGTTTATAATTCATCTAATGCGCGGCGGTAAAGGAAAACATCGTGAGGAAACCTGCATGTGTTTAATTTCTACGAAATTCTGCACATTCACATGTGTATCCACCAACACGCATTGCAGCAGCGTGATGGAATATGCGGAAACCTTCTCCTCAAATGGAATGGAGGCCTTAGCCCAGCAGTGGGAAATTTACAGGCTGTTAGTGTAATATTTATTGCATCCGTGCCAACTAATGGCAAATAGTTTTTTTATAAAAACATACAATTCAAGATCGTTGTTTACTTAATCAATGTAACGTAATGTAATTAATAAAGCGGTATAAAAATACATATTCAATTAAACGTGACAATAAAGAACAATTATCATGAAGTGTTTCTGTTAATAACGAAATAATAACGTAATTATTGCGTTTCAATTAGATTTCTCTCGCGTAATCACGTAATTACTGAAAAGGTGTTAAGGTTGATATTATACGATTGATTATTTGTTTAATCTTTGGATTTATAAGGTTTTAATAAATGAATCTCTAAAAGTACTGAGAATGAGGAAATATGTATCGTACGCACATGTGTTTCTTATTAAGTATTATAATATCTCCGTTCGATCGAACACTGTGACCGAAAATCGGTTACGAATTAAAATTTAATAAATATCTTGGGATAGAAGTTTGAATAAAATTGATTCCAGAATAAAGTTTGTTCGTTCGAATTTGTTAAAGATTGATAAATTATCGAATGACGATGCAGTTTTTATTGTTTCTACGGGAAAACCCATCGTAAACATAAGTGTATTATGATATACATAGTACTAACAGTGGTTCACTGGCACGGATATAAACATTCTTTGATTCATAAAGATGTGAGAACTTGGGGGACAAATATATGATTCTGTTATTATGTCACTAATACATTATACTACCCGTTGGGGTGGTCACAACTACCCATAGACAATGGCGCTGTAAGAAACATTAACTATTCCTTACATCGCCAAGCGCCTCCAATTTTTGGATATAAGATGTTATGTCCCTTGTGCCTATAGTTACTCTGGCTCACTCACCCTTCAAACCAGAATACTACCATACTGATTACTGTTGTTTGGCGGTTGAATAACTGATGAGTTTGTACTCAGGCGAGCTTGCACAAAGCCCTACCACCAAGTAAACCAAGCACTGTGATCATGGGGTCAATTCTACTAAGATATAAGGGCTATGATACGTTCCTGAATGTATTCTGATCCAACTTGGAGTATTCCTTACGAGAATAAACCTCAGCTTAATCGTAACTATGGTGCAATTCTACTTATTTATATCGGCTATGATACGATCCTAATTATATTACGATCCAAGTTTCCGTTAGTAGAAAAGCAGTGCGATTCTGAGAAAATTCACCTCACATATCACTCGTGAAATGTTGACAACCGACTTACGGTGATTCGCCATTTTGATACGTGTATTCTATTAATGTTACAATTATTAAAGTGAATGTCGCATATCACATTCTGATATTCCACGCTCGTTTTTTGCGGTGAGATTCGAGTTTTATGTTACAGAATAGCTACAACTACGTTTCGATTCTAATGCCATAAAGTGGCAATTTAGTAGTAGAATTGGCCCATCCCGCACATGCACTAATCCTTACAGATTCAGCAAATTTTCGGTACTCTCAAATCAAAATATTATTTATTTGAGCGGACGAATAATCGTCACGATACGGTATTGATGATTTTTTACGAAACTAAATATTTATTATCATTCCTAAAGTATATCTATTATTTTCAGATGATGATACTCAAACCCGGTTCGACCTCATTCAATATCTGGCGAGAGATCCCAATACCGATTTATCTAGAATGTTTTCTGTTCAACATCACCAACGTGGACGAGATCCTCGCTGGGAAGAACGTTACGTTAAAAGTACAAGAAATGGGCCCGTATGTATTTAAAGAAATTAATACTAAGGTAACTATAAGACTTATAGACTTAAATTAAATTAATTTATTTGAAGATATTCTGTAAAAACTCGTAACTCATTAAAGATGTGTAACGTTTGATATTTTGTTGATAAAAATTAAAAAAAAGATTAATTAATCAAGGAGGGTCTTAAAAGCACTTTGGAATCATAATTTTATAATGTCGCTACTGATGTATTTTTAAAAAAATATTTGACGAAGACGTAAAAATGTATGTCATGATTTATAAACTCGGATAACTAAGGTTACGAAGATTCAGAAAGACGCGTTATCTGTTTATTGGATTGAGAGGTGGATTCGTCGTTGACCTTGCTCGATTGGGCATCACCGATAAACAAATAGCGCGGAAACCGTCATTGTCACAGGTTCGCTCAGCTCAACGACTCGTCGCACACTGATATTATTGACGACAGAGGAATACAGATATTTTAGATGTCAGAGTATAGATGACGTAGAAAAGGTCGTTAAAAAATATTGAAAAACATATTATTCTGCAAAAATAAATCGAAGGGTCCCTTCGTATTCTGTTACTTAATATTCTAATTAATACAATTTATATTCCCTCACTCTAATGTATCCGTGGGAAGACAAATCTAACACGACGGTAATAGTACAGAGGCACGGGAGTTTACAAAAAGAACTTTCAATCGGCCCGACCTTGGGTTTGAATCCAGGACCTTCGGTTTTATATCTAGACAGTTGACAAAGAGGCATTTAAATTTAAAAAAAATATATAAATTTCCCCCGCACCACTTAGATGTCCGAAAATCCACAACAGCGAGATTTTGAAGGCATTTTCTGCCTCGCATAACTAGTCTGTGGAACCATCTTTCCCCGGCGGTTTTTCCGAACCGATACGACTTGGGAACCTTCAAGAAAAGAGCGTACTCCTTGCATAAAGTCCGGCAACATACCTGCAAGCCCCCCGGTGTTGCAGATGTCCAAGGGCGGTGGTAGTCACTTTCCATCAGATGAGCCTCCTGCTCGTTTGCCACCTATGACATAAATAAAGTAGATAGTTTGTATGACTGAAGGCCGACACTAAAAGCCCGATTTTAAAGTTTTGTCATTGAAGAGGTTGTCTAAATTTATATTATAAATGCGAAAATGACTTTGTCTGTCTGTTACTCTGTCACAGCTACCCCACTGATCCAAATTTGATGAAATTTTGGTATGAAGCATGCTTGAACCCCAAGGAAGAATATACCCCCTAAAAAAGCGAGGATACGTGCGAGCGACAATATAGGTTTACGTGTTGACACTTAATATAGATAAACACACACTTAAGAAAGGAACGCTGAACATTTTCTTAAGGATATCCAGTATAAAACCGACAAAACTTTACACAATAACCCACCTTCGAAATTGCCTTCATCATTTATCATAAACAAAATCATTCTTAACAAATATATATAATCTTGTTGAGTTTCTTTTGCCTGTTGTTCTCAGGGATGTGGTGCCGTTGATGGTGCTGTGGTGACATAGTTTTAATCAACTTACAACTGTAATGCAATCTATAGACAAAGATTCGACCTTTAATTGAAAAAATATCATTCGAAACCAAAAATATTTTATGTTATAATTAAGGATTCGTGAAATAATCCGTTTCTAATGTCGGCGAAGCTGTTACCGGAACTTTGGATGAATAATTAAAGTGGATTAAAGTAGTTATGCCGAATAGTGTCGTATTATAAATAAAGATATATTCATCAAGGATTTTTTGTATAGGATAATATAGTGGAGCTATTAGCAAATCGCATGGAATATGTAAATTTAAGGTTTTTGTATTTTTGAATGTAATAAAAGGCCATAAAAAAATTGCAAATGTCAACTGGTCTGGCATAGTAGACATAAATATATTAGTTGAATAAATTTATCATGAAAAATACATAAATAATTCAAATTGAACGCATGTAAAATCGTTCAGCGATCTCATGAATATTAACCGTAATGTAATATTTACCAACAATTTTAGTATGAAGTCCCGTATAGTCCGAGTTGAACTCATACAGGGAACAAAATACTGGGAGTATCTGTTCTAATTGGTCGATGCACGTCGCTAGTAACTGACATGTCAAATTATTCTAAGAATTTTTTTTTTGGATTATGAAAAATAAAAAATTCTTATTTGGATTATGAAGGTCACGTGCCTAAGCCATTAAGCGTACAAGGGCACCTTGGTATATTATTACGAGTTCGTTTTTTTTGGAATACACTTTAAAGAACCTCATTTTATCTCTTCTAAGCTTTAAGCAGATGACGCCATTATTGTATCACGTCATGTAGAATAATAACATACAGGCGCGACTTTTTTGGAACCATCCGAATTCTTTTAAACTTTTAAACGCTCCTAAGTAATCCGTACGATAACAAGATAACAGTGATGTTACGAAGTATTTTCTTATCGATAGTATTTCCGTCATTTCGTCAGTATGAGGAAGTCGTCGAGTCAACTCAACTTGTCGAGTTCTCATTTGTGTAAACCCGACCTGGTAGTAATAGTTTTACAATTAACGTATTTAAAAAAAAAAAAATCTTTACCGCTTGTAACTACTGCCTCAATATAGACAACAATAATATGTAAAATCATACAATATTATAACAAAATGGGGGCGTTTTCTATTGGGAAATCTCAGTATTTATACACTTGATTCGGAAAGAATGTAGAGCTGTTGGTCTTGCGTCTGAACTTCTACCAGCGTGCCCCATCCCGAGAGTGAGGAGTGCACTTGTGTTAGCACAAACACTTATGTATTCTCACTTTTATGCAAAGTTCGCTAGTTTTACACGAAACCGGTCGCGGGGTCGAAATCGGTCAGGAAGACTATCACCAACAATAAACTACTAAAAAGATTTTTGTAAAATTGCAATGATATGAAATTTTATATAGATTTCTTTTACGCAAATTCACTACACGTCTTCCAATCTATTCACATTTATATCATTAATCACTATTAATTAGTAATTATTACAATTATATGCAGAATTAATTAGTGTTGAAGATTATATATTACACAATCAAGATTAATTGGTTTCATCTGATTATAATTGCAAATTTGTTATTGTTTATTTAATTATTTAAAAATAAGACATGCTAATGGCCCACGAGGATGTCTTTCGGCGGTAGACATTAGAGCTGTGACAATATAAGCCCTAATTACACCATCGCAAACCATGTGATCTACGTTGTCCCTTGTGTCTGTAATGACACTGGATCATTCACCATTCATTGTAAAATATCAAAATCAAAATATACTTTATTCAAGTAAGCTTTTGCAAGCACTTTTGATTCGTCATTTAACAAACTATATTAAGTAAAGCTACGAATGGTTCAGTTCAGTTAATATGTCAATAAATAGTATTGATTTACGATAGATGAGTTTTAGAGTTGGTACTATAGCCGAGATTGTCCATTGATCACAAATCCTAACCAATGATTGCGGGCAAGCTTCAGCAGCAGCATTAATCTTGTGTATGGTAACATAAGCTAAGATCTTATCCACTATGGGAGAGAGTTCAGTAACAATGTCAGTTTACTCACTTGAAAAATGATGACATAATTTTCGTCTTTCTAAATAATTATTTCGTCTAAAAACGTTTTTGTTTCAGGTTAACATAAGTTGGAACGATAACAACACGGTGACATTTAGAAATCAAAGGTTCTGGTACTTCCAGCCTGACATGTCGAACGGGAGTCTCTCCGATAACGTCACCAACATCAACCCAATTATAGCGGTGAGAAGAGTTGTTTTTTTTTTCGATATGAGAATATGGTTGTGTGTTGTTCTCATGTGCTTAATTCGTGTTAATAATTCATCCCGTGCTTGGCTGAGAAGGAAACTCTACGAGGCATATTTTACCAGTAGATCTGCCGTAATGCGTTTCGTTTCGTTTGACTTTGTCTTGCAGTGGAACATTGACATACTTAAAGTAATACTTTGTACTAAAAATTTAAACTAAATTATAAATGCTGCAATCGCTTGACGTAATTGACCCCAAATAAATAAAACCGTTATATTATGAAAAATATATCATTAATATATTCTTGTATAAAAATATACACATACGAACACAACGAACAACGAATTGTACATAAATTTATTTCTGACATATTGGAAACTAGTTAACGCTCGAATGTTTTGCAATGCATCCACAATTTTTTAACCGATATCGGATACAACTCGCGCACCGCCTTTTGTTTCTACGCCAGAAACCTTCACGTCATTGCAGTGGCATAGCTAGGTGGACAAAGGCCCCGGTGCATAGTAAAAGAAACGGGCCCTCACCCCCTCTTTAACTTATATTGCACTTCAAAATTATAGATAGGAATAAAAATAGAATACAGGATACATTGAGATAAACTTATCATTAGTAGGCTAAATCCATATGTCATCTCTATTCAAAGCTTAGGTTAGAGGGCCCCCTGAGCTCCGGGGCCCTGGTGCACTGCACCACATGGCCCTACGATAGCTACGCCACTGCGTCATTGTTAACAACTGCCAATGCCAAAACCAAACTATTTTAAGGCTGTTGGTAAATTGAGGGGAGACCATTTAAATATAGCCCCTAATCTTTGACAGCATAGGGCTACGGCGTTTTGAAGTATACCATAATGAAGAACCAAGGCACAATTATCAGAATCCAAAGGTAGAAATATACCAATTATAAGTGTGATCTAACTTCAATCAATGTCTGATAATTCGAAGCGTAATAGCGAGTACTTAAATATGACTTAATTCATATTAAATAATTCACAGTCAATAAAATTATATCTATGAAATATTTTTTGTAATCTTATCGTATTTCTTATAATCACGTTAAATCCCTGGACTGCAGCAAGAATATGTGAATTTGCTCCAATATAATTTATATTTATTTGATTTAAGTTCCAATATTTTTGATATATTTCCTCAACATCAATTTAATACAAAAAATTATAAAAAAATATTCATTTTTATAAATCGATCGAAAGTAGCATAGCCTGATTTTTGTTTGAGGTAGCTAATATAAGCGTTAATTACTTGTATAGTGCTAATACCTGCAATTAACCATAAAATAAACCCGCAATTTATAACCTGTTCTCTATAACTTCACTGAGAAGAAAATTTAAGGAAATTAAAGTATTGACTGTCGCTTCTCAATACATTACTAGATGACGTAATATATGTTTCAAAAAAATATAAATGAAGATACAAATTAACATAAACTTGTTACTCTTGTTACATAGGGTTAATATTTTTTTTACAACAGAATCCCATAAAAACGTTCAAAACTGTAATTGTGTAATCTTTAATTTGTGAGGTTACTCTTCTTATTTACTAAGCTGGTCTGGATGCTATTCGGCCGCCATATTTATGTTCAAGTCATTTATATCATAGATCACCTTTATGAAGTTTCTAGAATCTTCTTGACTATCGCCGTTTTTGCCTTATCAGATTTTTCATCGCATCGTCATCGCTGTCGGCGTATTAACATATGTCGTTTGACGCTATTGTCAAAGTCAAAGTCAAAGTCAAAAATCTTTATTCAATATAGAAGTGTTTACACTTGCTTATTGATAGTCAAAAATCTACCACCGGTTCGGAAATTAGCACCTCGGACCTGAGAAGAACCGGCGAAAAAAACAAAGCGGGATATATTTTTTTTTTTACCATTTTGCATGTATCATCATTGGAACCTTTGCTTAAAAACCAAGTGATTTAAAATTCTACAATTTTTTTTTTAGCATTAGCAGCCTGTAAATTTTCCCACTGCTGGGCTAAAGGCCTCCTCTCCTTTTGAGGAGAAGGTTTGGAGCATATTCCACCACGCTGCTCCAATGCGGGTTGGCAGAATACACATGGCAGTATTTGCATGGCATTGCATGGCAGAATTTCGTTGAAATTAGGCATGCAGGTTTCCTCGCGAATTCAGTGGTGCCTGCCTGGGTTTAAACCCGAAATCATCGGTTAAGATGCACGCGTTCTAACCACTGGACCATCTCGGCTCTTCTATAATTTAAGCGACGTCAAATTATGTCAAAGAGATTACTTTTAATTTGGCACATATTTCCTTTGTGATACTAATTTCTTTATTTGTTTTAGACAATCGCGTATACGTTGCGCACGAACAGAGTGATTTTAAAAGTAATAGTAGATATGATTCTTCGCACGTACCATACGAATATGTTTCTGAAAGCCAACGTCTCGTCGTGGCTGTTCGATGGCGTCGGAGATCCTATTCTGGATCTCGTTGGACATATACCTCATCTACCTTACACAATACCATTCGATAGATTTGGATGGTTTTATAAAGTAAGTAATATTCTTTCTTCCGATATAATATTGGAGATAGAGAATTTCTTTACTGTAGTCAGGTCATGGGTTTATAATTAGTTCTTACATTACAAATAATACTAGTTACAATTCTATAATTAAATAAAAATTGTCCAGAGAAGTACTGGCAGTCGAAATACTCCCAATCATAAACCTTATGGGTTATAGTGTCAAATAAATACTTTGTCTAACTTTGCAGCGCAATGGTTCGATAGACGCGGACGGTCTATTCGTCACGAACACTGGTGGGGCGGACTTCAGTGAACTCGGTAAACTCGAACGATGGCAACAATCCAATAGAACTGTCTACAGAGACCAGTGTGGGGAGCTGAAGGGGACCACTGGAGAGCTCTGGGCGTTGGAACACGAACAGCCAGAGATACAGATCTTCGCTGCTGATCTTTGCACGTAAGATAGAAATATATTTTTAAGTAATTATTGCTGGTCATTATTGCTTCAGTCAATTTAAGCACGCGCCTCAGGTAAATTTCAAATAATAATTATGTTAATGTATCGCTAAAACTAATTCCTTAATAGGCAAGTTTTTCTTCGAAAAATACTTAGAATATATATATATATATTATTGGTGAATGGTAGATTATAATATATATATAATTCTTCTAATAACATCATTATCTCTATATAAGATTTTAAATTAACATGGTTATTTTTTTTATTACTATCAGTATTTAAAACGAACTTGTTCTCGTGAACAAGACATTCGTAGATAATGTTGAAATATCGAGCTCCACCAAATAAAAATAAAAAACATGTTAAATTTCCCGTTTTAAATACTGATCATTATCTCTGCAACTAAATTGACATACTAAGCTATATTCAAAAAATATTGAAATATTGAAGACAGTTTATTCTTTAGGATATCATAGGGCGAATATCATTTACGTCTTATTATTACAGACATATGTCCTTAGCTTATTCTGGGCCGGTGGTGAAGCAAGGCTTGCCGGGCGTGGAATTTGCAGCCAATGACTCACTTTTTGATAACGGCTACAAATACCCAAATATGGTAAGTTTTCTTACAAATTATTTACACTGAGTATATAGTACTTGCTATATTACTGTTATTTTCAAGTAGGTAGAAAAAATATGTGGTAAACTGCAAATGCAGCCTAAACAGATCTTGTCTAGAATTCGTGTACTTTTTTCAGGTGCGATTGAATCGTAGGATTATGAAAGCCATATTGTTTTCTCGTCTTTATTGGATTTTTTTTACCTGTAATCCAATATTAAGAAAGTATTACAGTTAACTCGCGATAATCCAACAAAATTTGGAAGGTACCGTATGATCGAATTTATCCGAACTATCGAGCATTGCCACCGACCCCTTCTAGTCTAGAATTATTTGTGTAGGAATAACTTGTAACCATAAAAATTGGATTGTAACGAATCAGACAGAAGCCGAATTACTGCGGGTCAACTGTAAACTGGTATACTTCTCTACCGTACGAGTATGTACGTTGATATGGATCTTGACGCAAGTATTATCAATATGGGAGGCGTCAACGTTTCATAAATTGTAACAATCTTTAAATTTCCAATAACTGATCTAAATCCATAAGTGTTTTTGAGAAGGTTGGGCGTTTATTTCAGCACGCTATTCTAAAGCGGTTAGTGAATACACTAATCGATTTGGAATAAATATTTGAAGTGGCAAAAGAAACTGCTGCGTGTTGCTGCCAGTTCTCTCGGTAGATAATTGTATCCACATTCCTAAGCTCAAATTTAAATTAAATCCTTTCATATGACAAATCTGTTCATTCCTTACCTTCTCTGATAAAGAATATTAAAAACATCAGACCCATATAAAATTGTATTTACATAGAAATATTTCTTTCTTTATATGTACATAAAAAGTAAGATTTTCACTCTTTCCAGGCGTGCTATTGTGATGAAGTTCGAGATGAAAACTGCATGGCCGCTGGAGCTTTAAACGTGTCCGCTTGCAAATACGGAGCCCCGGCCTTCGTGACTCGGCCACACTTCCTGGGCATGGACCCATACTACCCCAGCAAGATCGAGGGGTTGAAACCAACTGAGTGAGTATGCTTAATGGTTAGCAGCTTTCCCACTAAGCTGTTCCAATGCGAATTATAATAATTATTATATTATGCCGTTTCTTATGTAAAGCTTTAATATACATATATATGCTCAATTAATTAGTAAAATATTATCATTTATAGGAAGCACAATTTCAAAATGGCGATCGAACCAGTCACCGGCATGCCCCTAGCTATCTCGGCGCAGCTGCAAGCCAATGCTCTAGTCAGACACATACCTGGTATCAGGTTCGTTGACATTTATTCTTGTTTATTAATCATCGCTCATCGTCATCGCTGTCATTTTTTTAAAAGATCACGTTATTCTAATGACTTTAAGCTGAAATAGAAGTTGTACATTAGATAGATAATTTCTAAAGCACGTAAGAAAAATAATGATTTTTAAAGAGAGAGTTTCGAATAAATCCATCTTTTATTGAAACACAATTCTTGATAAAGTTTCCTAAATAGATAAAACATGGTGCGTTAAGATAGTTTATTCAGATTTGAATAAGTGAACGTACAGCTTAGAGCTCCTTAACATTTGTCCGGCGCGCCCGCAGCCTCAATAACCAGCTGCCGGACCCGGACGTGCTGGTGCCCATGTTCTGGTTCCGCGAGGACATCACGGTGGACGAGCGCTACGCCAACTTCGCGGCCATGGCGCTCGGCGTGCGGTACTGGTTCCCCTACGGTTGCTACTTTTTTATTGTAAGACATTTTCTTATTAAAACTTTAACTTTGGTGATTAAATTTAATAGCTATGTAAAAATATTACATTAATGATATTGATGTCTTCGGCCGTAATGTTGGCTGTTCTCAAAGTAGATGGACCAACATAGCGACCAACATATGGAGTTCACATTACATTACATCTCTTACGATTCCATCGGATGGCAATCCTCGTGGAGAAATTTAGCAAAAGAACCGACGGCCTTACTTCCTATCTGAGGGACAGAAATGTTACCACTGGCAACTTTCAGACTTTAATAGAAAACAAAAATCTGACCCCTGATCTGCTTTTTGAACTAGCAACTTCCAAACAGTCTATTGATCAAAGAAGACACAAGAAACACAGATCTTAACACAATTATTAGCATTAGCATTAGCAACCCGTAAATGTCCCACTGCTGGGATAAAGGCCTCCTCTCCCTTTGAGGAGAAGGTTTGGAGCATATTCCACCACGCTGCTCCAATGCGGGTTGGCGGAATACACATGTGGCAGAATTTCGTTGAAATTAGACACATGCAGGTTTCCTCACGATGTTTTCCTTCACCGCCGAGCACGAGATGAATTATAAACACAATTTAAGCACATGAAATTTCAGTGGTGCCTGCCTGGGTTTGAACCCGAAATCATCGGTTAAGATGCACGCGTTCTAACCACTGGGCCATCTCGGCTCTCTTCTTCTCTTTACACAATACCAATAATAATATCAGATACTTAATAAGAAGGGTCATGTAGTTTGTATTCTTTGATTTTCAACAGTGTTACTTGCCGAGAAGAATCGAAAGCAGTAGTCACTCTTTTGTCTCAAATTTATACGTAACGTCATTATAGAAATTAGTAAATACAAACTCCGAAAATATTCCAATTCCTGTAGTCACGTGGATTTCTCAATTAAAAATGTATTTTTTTTTAATAGTGTTAAATAAACACAATACAATTGATTTGTGATTATCGTCCATAATTTATATTTTACATTCTCCTTTCCAGACACTCGGCTTATGCCTGATCGTTACTGGCGTGTGCAGAATACGAAAATACGCGCTAATGAGGCTAAAGGAAGCGGATATTCCAGCGTCGCAGAAGTTTTTGAGTCACGGCGACAAGAAGCACGACTTCGCTTTGCAATTGAAAGAAAACAAGTTATGATTCTTATTGCTGTATAGAGAGAGACCATTACTAACCTTACACCGCCATTACGCTCTTTCGCTTTCAAAGTTTGTCTTAAAACAGGGAGTATTTTAGAAGTGCCATAATATTGTGAAATTAACACCGTTTGTTGGTGCCGTCTGAACATGACCTTTTTTTTTAATAGTTTTGAGGTTATAATAATGAAAATTTATGTTTTAACAAGTTTAAAATATTATCTTTATGTGTGCAGTGTACTGTGCGTGTTGTTGCCTCTGGTGTGTGTTTGTCCTTTATTTTACACTGTACTTAATTTTATTCTAAACGGTTTAAGATTTAGACGTTAAAGTTTTCGCGGTAGCACATACATAACGCACATTATATTATAATATTTGCTTGACATCGCGACCGAAGTTAACCTTCTAATTTGTCTCTTTTAAATAATTATTAGAAGGTGACTGAGAAAAACACAAATATTTCATTATTTTAATCTCAAATGAACAATAATCAAATAAACAACGCGACGAACTAGAATTACACTTGACACTTCCACTAAACTCCCTTTTTGAGATTCGAATTCGAAATACGAAACTAACCTCCAGTTTCTGAAACCTTCGTCAAAGTGAGATTAACTACTGAACGCTCATTGGCCGCCCAGCGCCACCGACCACCAATAGAAATCCAACTGACGGAACGTTAAATTGTTTGTTAGATTGAGCAGCGTTTCGGAAACCGAAGTGTTTTAAATTCAAATTATAATGTGGGTTCATAGTGATGTTTTCTTTATGACATTGTCAGTCGGATTAAATAATAAGTTTGCTCAACGAAATTCTTAAAGAATTTGTCTCTGTGGAAAAATAATCGGCTATTGTTTTATTTAAGTTAGGCCAAATGGTCATAACATCTATGATTTGTATCTCCATCGCTCATGTGATTCGTACAACTATATTATGATAATAGCATTTAGATCATAAGACACGGTTCCTTTCTAAATAGCCATAGGATCTAAGTTGTGATATTCCTCGTGCCTTAGTATCAATGAATGGCGATGCAATAAACAGTGATTTCTTGATCGGAATTTAAACTCAAAGCGTGCCCTGAACCGAATGTTAAAACTCGATACGGTATCACGCTATTTTGAATTCGTGTGACCTTTAAATGTATAGTTAATCGTTTCTATGTGGGGCCGAAGCTACCCCTATGTAGTTTTCCGTAGCCCTGACAACGTGCAAATTTTCATGAGGATCGGTTGAGTTATTTAGACGTTAAAGTGATACCAACAATCACACACGCTATCGCATTTATAATCTTAATTGGGATTGTATAATCCTTACTTATTATTGTAGTCATTTTGTGGAACACTTTCTGACATTTTACGAATGAGGTCTACTTCGAATTTGTAGTTTGTTCATAAGGCTCCGTAAAAAACTTTATAGTCCATTCTAATGGCAGGACGAGTCAAAAAATCAAAACCTAAATATACTTTATTCAAGTAGGCTTTTACAAGCACTTTTGAATCAAGTTGTTTTTTAACAAACTATTTTAAGTGAAGCTACCACCGGTTCGGAATGTAGATTCTATCGAGAAGAACCGGCAAGAAACTCAATAGTTACTCTTTTCAGCATCTAAAAATACAGTCACGTTAGTTAAATACAATTATATATGTATGCTATGTCTCCTGCCTGGAAGTCAACAAGCATTAACTCCACGCTTATTTATCATCTATATAATCTTGTATCGAATAATATATCGAATATAACACATTTGATTTATAAATAAGCTATGATATTCATTGAGGTTTCGTCAAAAGTGTTTTCGAATGATGAGTACTTAAGTTAAATAAAATCGATTTTAATCAGGAACTGTATGAGCGGTATATAGCAGAGATATTAAGCAAATCGCATGGAATATGTAACTATTTAATCGGTTTGTTTATTTTTACTCCTGCTGCCATTGGAATACATTTTAGGCCCTCTAGCTTATGATTAAATAAATTGATTGAATTTATGAAGCTTGAATGAAATGAGTACGTGATGTTTGTAATAATATTTATTACAAATAGCGTAAATTTATTTATTTTAGTTATATTGAATGTATAGTTTTAAAAATAGTTTTATAATTGAGATCCTCGTTGCGTAATTAATTAGTTTTTAATTTTCTATAGACTAAATCATAAAATATATTTCCTTCAAACACAGTAAAGATTATTCAATCTTATATTCAATCTGTTGACATTTAATAACGTACGATTGACTTAACTTTGCTCCTTTTTTTTTAATGTATTATTATACACATTTAAATAATTATTTTTTAATTAGGTTAACTTTTTAAAAAGTTAACTTTGAATCAGGGTAGCGGTCTGCGCTCTTGCAGTTTATATGAGCTGGATTCAATTCGACTTTAATAATTAATTATTACAACAGATTTAATGTGATATTGAATAATCAGGAGGCATGAGCAGTGAGCCGCCAAGTTGCTTTTTCAGGGTTATTTTTTTCGCCCCTTGGCTTCTGAACAGTAAAAGCAACGTAAATACTCATGGATAATGTATCAGTAGTCACTTCGAATTGCCTCAAGTTTTGTTTTTAAATGTTAATGAAAATTATAAAATTTATTTATTCGATTAGTGAAGTTTTTTAAAGTAAGATTTTTTTAGTTATTAATTAAAATTATTAATAAAGGAAAAATGAAAAAATTGCTCCAATTGTTACATTTACACTTGCTATGTAGATCATTACGTATTTTATTTATTTATAATCAAATTACAGCAACATATATTTTTTTTTCTTAAATTTAAATTTATTCTCAAATGCAAGATGATTAAATACTACCAAACTTTAAGATGAAAATTCTTTTCAAGTTTTCTAATCTTAATTTTTTTTATTGTTAATTGTCACTTGACATTGAGCTTGAATTTATTATCATTTAATATGATAGTTTTTATATATTAATATTTTTTAACACAATAGGTTTTGTCTGTGGTGCCATCTCAGTGGACGAGAGAATCGCGGCGATAGTGCCACCTAATTTAATATCATTTCCTTGGTTAAACCGCCGATATTATAGGTTATACGGCTTGACTCTAGACGAGCACAAACCCACGTTTTGCATTTCGCACAACGATACCGCCATTAAACCGTCATTACCGTCACGCAACGTGCTCACTTTGAAAAATAATTATATAAGTAATAAATAACACGAGTTATTCCATTGAAGTTGAAATATGGAATGATCTCTTTCAATAGTTTCGATCACGTGGCGACCCGTTGCGGAATTATCGTTGTACCGTAGAGATTATCCGACGGTAGTAGAACAGACTCGTTGCGACTCTCTCGTACGCGATGATGTTGCCTATGTTTTATATTTATTATTTATTTTTATGTTGTCAAGTGAAAAAATGAATAAATAGACATTATTCAAAAGTAAATGTGTTTTAATAAATTATAGTCCCGGCTCGCTTACTTTACACTATATGTATAAAGACTGATATATCTTTAATAGTAATAACGAAGAATATAGAAACTTAATGATGAGCCGAGATGGCCCAGTGGTTAGAAGGCGTGCATCTTAACCGATGATTTCGGGTTCAAACCCAGGCAGGCACCACTGAAATTTCATGTGCTTAATTTGTGTTTATAATTCATCTCGTGCTCGGCGGTGAAGGAAACCTGCATGTGTCTAATTTCAACGAAATTCAGCCACATGTGTATTCCGCCAACCCGCATTGGAGCAGCGTGGTGGAATATGCTCCAAACCTTCTCCTCAAAGGGAGAGGAAGCCTTTATCCCAGCAGTGGGACATTTACGGGCTGCTTATGTATGTTTTATGTTATTATAGAAACTTAAAACAATTTACAAAAACACAGAGAACTTCGTCATAAAAATAAAATCTATAAATGGTCATTTCTGGACGTAACAACGTCTGAATTGGATTTTAACTCTCAGATTAAGTTAAGATGGTGATAGATTTCAGTGGCGCCCAATCAACAACATCACTATATCATTAAATATTATCAAGTCAAATGTCATTTAAAGCTGGTCGAGTTCCTCCCCTTATATGTATAATTATATTATTAGTTATATTAGACTGACCAATTACTATGTTGTAGCGCACAAACTTTTTGTAAGCTAAAATATTACGGCGTTATGAAGGAAGTTAAGCTTATTGCTGGGCTGATGTTGAGGATAATGAAAGTCACTAACTGGTTCACGATTTATTAACGAGACGGTACAATTATACGGACTGTGACGCACTGTTTTACATATGCAATGTTTCGACTTTTATACATGATATCAAAGAGTAAGAGATACACAGATGTGAAACATTTTAGTCATAGAACATGTGAGCTTTATCAATTGTTTACTTTAATACCTATGTGCATATACGGCACAAGCTTTTGATCTCATTGCTTTATCCTATATATTACTTGGTGTAAAACCAGCTATGTAACACTCACTCATTATATGTTCTACTTCCAAATAATATTATTGTTATGTTCCAGTTTCAAGGACAAGTGAGCCAGTGAAACTAAAGGCACAAAAGACATAAGATCTTAGTTCCCGAGGTTATTCCATGATTACTTTTTAGAGGCGCCAATGTGTATGACCTGTGAGTGACACTTGCCATCGGATGGCCTATAGGCCACACCTACCCAACTTTCCTATAAAAAAATCCGAGTAAAACATTCAAGAAGTTTTTAATGAAATAAAACTTTTAATGTACTACGGGTGTTTAACAAACATAAATATTAGAGCCGTTTATATTTTTAGTATATATAAAGGATCTTTCTTTCCGTGTATTTTTTTATTCAAAAACTACTTACCTATATAAAATAAAAAATGATTCGTAATGTAAAATTTTATTAAAATCATACAAACAGTCGAAACATCAGTAAAAATATCCACACATGATAACAATCTGAGGAATGAAGTATTACATTAACAATTAATAAACATAAAAATAACTATTAACTTAATTATAAGCTGCATCACCATCCAAAACGCTAGTTACAGATAATTTACCTAAAGTTTTGTGACGAGACATCACAAGGAATTCTTATTCAATTTTATTACACACCGGTATCATTGTTATATATATATTATTTTTTTATTTGTTTATACAGGTCATACAAGATATAAATATTACATAATGCACCTGAAAGTAGTAACAGTGTTTAAATTTTTAGCATCTCTTACAAAATAGATACATAAAACGCTATTATGTTCAATAATAAAAATGAATTACCAGTTTACAAATATGATTGCACGCAATGGCATTATCTCCAATACGGTCTATTACAGAGAAGCTCGGACATTGTGAGATTTGACTAACAGAAGAAGAGTGCAGATATTACATTAATATATTCATATATTTGACAAAAACTTGTTGTAACAACTCTATGTAAATTCGTTCCCCTCATTTTAGGTAAATTACCCCTACTTCCTTGATAATGATCATGCTTTTTGTCACCCACTCATAAAATTTAATGTAACCAATATAAAATAAATTTATTTACAATATTCAAATATTATGCATCGAAATCAATATAACAGACAATATAAAATACTTTAATTCGTTTATTTATTTACAATATGTCTTAAAATAGGAATGGCAGAGATAAAGATGATGATTTATAAAAAAAAAAAATATATGTACATACATGTCTTAGATGTAAGTGAAACCTTATTTGATCATACATTAGATATATTTAATTATAAATTATGTTTTGGAAGTATTTAAAGTAATGAAATGCAATAAAAAAGTGGAAGGTATTGTCAATTCTTTTTTAAACTGTCCATTTTAAGTCATTGCCTGCTAACATTAATGTCATCCCCAGTGTTGCCTGGAAATCTAGCCAATCTTACTATGTGAAAATTTATATATATATATTATTTCCCAGTGGATATAAGTCCATATCTAAACTATCTCATTAGCACAATGTGCTGAAATTCTTGAAAATTTGTAACAATATTAAATATATTACATCATAGTCACAGTCTTTACGTCATTAAATATTTTCCACTTATTACTATCACATTGTATGCAATTAATTACCGGATTAGCCGCATCGTATCGATAAAAGTTTATGACAGCTGTGATCAATTGTTGCCAGGCTAAGATAGGCATCAACTATGACTTCTCCATATTCACTAAACACGAAGTTTGAGAGTGCTTAATGAAATTCATATGATTTTTTTTACCTTAAAATTTACTTAGTACAGAAGTTCAAATAAAATTTTATTATTTATATAAGAATTTTTCCCGCAAAAAGTTTTGATTATTTGGTGCAATGATAATACAGGACTAGAGTATTTTATTACTGCAAGGCGTTAGTTACCACAGTGGCGGGAAACATCGAGCGTTGACAGCTGTCAAATTAGATACGTTTTTAAAATAAAATTTGACGGACCCATCGTCGGCTAAAACCGCAGTACCAAATGCTATAATATAGAAAAAAAAAATTGAATCAGGTAAGACAACTTTCAACAAGAGATAAAAACATTTAATACACTAGTGTCGTTATTTGTAAGGCACCATCAATCATTATAATATTTTTTTTATGATTTTACTAAAGCTGAAAATGTTTTTAACATTATTAATAACAGTATCTATGCCCATAACAATAAGTCGTCATTTTATAATTAAAAAGAGTAAATTTAATCTAGCAATCATATAAAAAAGAAGATTATTATTGTTATTCTTATGCTAGTATATAGCACCATTATAGTATCAATATTTTTATATAATCTTTATTTTTACATATAAAAATATTAACAGTAAAGTTTAAAATTAAGTAACAAAAACATTTTTGATTGATTATAAAGAAAAATAATATCATGTCAATCAAATTAAACCTCAAAGTTAGAAAACTTCATGGTCTATGGTCAGTATTTGATACTATATTACTTATCACTATTTATGGTAACAATTGACATAAATTCATCCACATCTACCGCCTCGATCACTGTATTTCTTCATGTGGTGACTCTAGAATCGGCGAGGTATCAGTTGACTTTAACAATTTTCTCATTAATATAAATATACCACCTACAAGCAGGAATACCCCGATTACCTATAAATAAAAAACCAAAATTAGCCGTGGGTCGACCGAACACTTATTTAAATTTTAAAGAATAATAACAAAGCATGAACGGAACTAGCATAAAGTTTTCATATCTAACGATAAGTCTATAAATAACTAGGCTGGCGACATTTCAAGTTGTGCTAAGAACAAAACTAACATTTTATAACATTACATTAAAACCAAAAAAAAAATAATATTTAAAATAAAAATTACTAAAAAATAAATGTAATTTATACAATTATAACTTTTAAATATTTATCCTTGTATAAACTACATCAAAAATAATATATTAATGAATATACGTGTATATACATCGTTACTATCATATAATTTGTACGTATTATAAAATAAAAATATATCGACGAGGATGGGATTCGAACCCACGCGTGCAGAGCACATTGGATTAGCAGTCCAACGCCTTAACCACTCGGCCACCTCGTCGCTTGAGCATGTGATCAAAAGATACGTACTTATTACGATTTATAAAAAACTTAAAATACCCTACATATAAGTTTTGATATTAAATTGAACTCAGTTATAAATAACGTTTCTCTATTATTTGTCTTGCCTTGTTTGGAAAAACATCCTCGATGTATATTTAACTACATTTAAAAAAAAGGTTTTTTTGGAACGTTTTCGCGCTAAAGGTAATTTTAGATCTCAAACAATTGAATCATTAGGTACATGATATACAATTCTGCCACCAAGCAGCCATAATTACTATATTATTTTTATGAAATATGTAGGCGGACTGGCAGTTGGACCACCTGATGGTAAGTGCTCGTTATACAATATTGAATCTAGTCGCGTATTGCTCTGATTCGGTCGACAGAGGGGGGGGGGGGGGGTGTGTCGCGCTCACCGTGAGGGCGTAGAACCCGTAGGGCAGGCCGCTGCGCAGGTTGAGCGCGAACCGCGCCAGGCGCGCGTACTCGTCCGTCACGCGCACCTCCTGGCGGAACCAGAACATGGGCACCAGCGTGTCGCCGTCCGGCAGCTGGTTGTTGAGGCTGCGGGCACACATGTGGAATCTCGGTGACCTGGTTCTGTTATGAATCAGTATGCTCTCCAGTTTTATATTTAATGAGACTCCATTCTACTACACTACTCGTAACCACTATAATTTTACTTCCAAAGTTCCGGTAGCAACTTTTTCTCGAGTCCCTAGTGAATATCACAGACTATACGAGATCTCGACTAGATCTATTATGTCCTTAGCGAGGTGTTAAAAAAATGTTATACTGCAAATAAATTAAGCTCCCAGTACTGAACGTATATCTCACCTGAAACCCCGGATATGTCTGACTAGGAGGTTGATTTGAAGCTGCGCCGCGACCCGCAGGGGCATGCCGGTGTACATTTCCAGCGCCAGTTCAAAGTTCATGTCCCTAAAACATATTAATCCAATTCAAATAAACAATCACTACACATGTAAAACCTTTATCACCATCAAAATAAAGTTTATTAAGGAATTCTTTGAATCGACAATTTAAAGGTTAAATTAAATGTAATCCTAACACCGATTTGGAATATCTTCTTGGAGGTGAAAGGAATCTCCAGTTTACACCATTACATAATAGATAATTCTACCACCAAACATCAAATATGTTTTTTATGAAAAAGTTATGCGGACTGGCAAATTAACCATCTGACGGTAAGTGGTTATCACCGCCCATTGACATAGGTGCTGTAAGAAATTGCTTGGCGCTATAATATATATGGCAGAGACGGGCTTGCCCAAAGCCCTATCGCCAAGTGTTGGTGTGATTTCATCGAGTCATTCATTCGAGTGAGCTAGTGTAACAACAAGCGCATCAGACGTAAATTTAGCTTCCAAGGTTGGTAGAGATTGCCGATGTGAGGGATTTTTAATATTTCTTATGGCACCAATGTCTATGGATGTTGGAGACGATTAAAATATGGTGGCATTACGCGTAACTATTTTAAATTTAAAAAAGTAGTTACTATTAATTTTTTTTTTTGTAATGCTTATTTTTTCTTTTTTATGGTCATATTTTTAAACTCTATGATGTTTTTAAAGTATAAAAAGCATAACCATAATAAGTTTTTACGAACTAAATATATACGATATTAACGAATTGTTACTTGCACTCACTCATTAGGACTAAGACCCTTAATCTTTTTGGGGTAGTATGGGTCAGAGTTCAGGAAGTGCGGTTGCGACACGAATGCCGGCGCTCCGAACCGACACGACGACACGTTCAGGGCTCCGGCCGGCATGCAGTTTTCATCTCTCACTTCATCACAGTAGCACGCCTGGTGAAAATAATTAATTTACTTGAAATGCAATAAATATACGGAGACTAGAATAGTACACTACACACAGCGACTGATAGCCAATTGTAATGGCGTCTATAGGTGTATACCACCATTTTTCCCGGTAATCGTTATCGAAATAACTTTAAAATACTTATTATGTTAAGTTACAGCATTGTCCTCCTATCCTCTTCGTTTCACAATTTAAAAAAAATAGAAATAAGAGAAATGAATAAGCAAATTAGCTGTCTACGAATTCGCTATTTGTTATTCGCTTTTTGCTCCTAAACTACTTGTCACAAGATTTTACTGTTGATTGTATAATACAAATCCAAGAGAACCTTCGGCTTATTTTTGGAATATATATTTCAGAATATTTTTAACGATTTTTTAAGCAATTGATTCGCGCAAATCGCGATGCTACTCTTCGGTCGCCGAATAACGCGGGACGAGACGTTGTGCCGAACGGACCTGTAGCTCGGTAACACCCAATCGAGCAAGGTTCACAACGTATATCTTAAGGTTCCACTGATACTCTCTTTTAGGCAGTAGTTTCCTCATATTGTTCAATATAGTATAGTTAGTAAAAAAACGTGACTGGCTCACCTTATTGGGATACCTGTATCCATTATCAAAGAGAGATTCATTGGCCGCGTACAGCATTCCGTCGATGCCTTGTATCCTAGTCGGGCCGACTTTAGCGAGATTCATGTAACTGAAAGTATAACGCAACGTATTATCATTATCATCTTTCGAATTTTTATCCTAAAATATTAAGGAGTCAATATATGTATGTCTCAAATAGATGAGATAACATTTTTAAATAGCCTATATCTTGCTTGAGTTGACAACGACACCAAAAATATACACAGTCCGGAAATGTCCTAGTGGTAAACATAGATTTCTTCTCTTTGGACCTCATACCCCCTAGCTGTTATAAAAGATTTTGGTAAAAATACACGTGGCAGATTTCATCTGACCCGTTCATTAGGATGGCTTCTTTAATCGCTTAACACGAGTTGTAATCTCGATGTGATCTCTTAAATAATCCATTAGAACTGTTTACTTGGTGGTATGGCTTTGTAACTAGCCCGTTTGGGTGTGTAACATTAACTTGTGCCATATTCCACCGCGTAACAGCAATACTTGTTGGGTTTCGGTTTGACGGGCGAGTGAGCCAGTTTCACTAGAGACACAGGGGATATAACTTCATTGTTTCCATGTTTGGCCAAATCTATATGCAATGGTGACCACCACTTACTGTTTAGTGTGCGTGTACTCACAAATGGTGATGCTTCCTACATGAAATAAAAACCATTAGAAGTACTAGGATAACATAACTCACGTGCAAATATCCGGAGCGAAGATTGTAATCTCGGGTTGTCCAAGCTCAGGCGCCCACAGCTCCCCGGTCGACCCCTTCACCTCCCCGCACTGATCCCGAAACTCTGTTCTGTTGGAATACTTCCACTTCTCCAAATTACCGAGCTGCGAGAAGTCATTCTCGCCCGTGTTCATTAAGAAAATACCATCGTACTCTAGAGAACCGTTACGCTGAAAATAAGAAAAAAATATTTATTAACTAAAGTAACACCTTTAAATGTACTTTTGGGCTTGGTCGTCGCTTTTTTTGATGAGAAGGTTGAGTGTGTATTCCACCACGCTGTTCCAATGCGTGTTATCAGCCTATTAAAACAAGTGTATTCTATTATAAATAGAACCCACGAAAGTTTTTACAGTATAACGCACACATTGACACCAGTGACATTATATGTAAATTCGAATTAAACAGACAGGAACCTAATAAAAAATGAGCTAAAGCCTCGGATACACTAGAGAACAAATGCGACTACCATGATGTGAAAATTTGTTTTCAAAAACTAAGTGTGGAAATGCCGAGACAAATACGGCGGAAGATTTTGTAGGCCACACTAGTCAGGTTGTGGCCAATAATACTGGTTATATACTTATAAAGACTACACTCTGAAAAATGGCGCGACAACGACGCGGGTGCGCTCGCTCTCAGAACAAAAGCAAGCGACATGTTCACGTGACGTAAAATGTTGCGGAACACTGTTCAACGTCGCAACGTCACGTAGATAAGTGTTGCGGGAGAAAAGGTAAATCAATGTATTCGCTGCTTTATAAGATATTCGAGAACAGAAGAACATACACATAACAACGTGCCAAAGTCCTCCATAGTCGGGTTGCCATTATAGGTTTTGTGTGCTGTTTATTTTGATTCAACGACCGATAAGGGTTTACGATAGATTTCCTATGCGCCATATTAAATGAGTCACATCGACCCGACCTACTGCGCGAGCGTCCGCTTATCTAAATCTTTTGTTATTCGAAAGAATCCAGGTATATATTTAAAATATTCGCTGAGTTTTCTTTACGTAAGTACAAATAATGATTTTTCAATGCAATGCGTCTAGAAATTCATTAAGTGTATTTAATAGTCGAAGCGGACTAGTTGCATTCCTAGGCTGCCCCCACAGTTTTTAATATCGAAAATAGGTAGGCAGATTTGCAAATAGTACTGTAAGAACTATAAAATGAATTCCTTATTTTAACATGTCACCAACCTTGGAACTGAGATGTTATGTCTATTCAAATAAATACACTGGCTCACTCACCCTTCAAAACGTGACATAACCTAAATATTTCTGTTTGCTGGTAGAATATATGTCGAATGGTACACTACGCTTATGCTTGCACAAAACACTACCTACAAAGTAAACAAAATTATAAAACACGAGACTTTATCAACATATAAATACTATATTTACAGACAAACCCATAAAAGTTTATCGTGCCCTAGTAATAAATTTTATGACAGGATTTATTGAAACGAGTCAATAACATTAAGAAACAATAAATATCTGAATAAAGTATATCGTTAAGTTTTATTGTTATATGTCTGTAGGGGTATCGACCAATTACCACCAGGTAGGGCTTTGTGCAAGCCCATCTTGGTAGGAACCACCCACTCATCAGATATTCTACTACCAAATAGCAGTACTTAGTATTGTCATGTTCCCTTTTGAAGGGTGAGTGAGCCACTGTAATACATACATACATATGTATGTCCACGTATTCCTTAAAAAAAAATCTATATCATGATTATCGTCGTTGATTTACTATAGGGTAACAAAAATGTACGATAAAAATATACAAAACAATCAACGCTATTCCATTTGACGATCTTAGCGACAATATTGACCTACTAATGTGTGTGTAACTATCAAAATAAACATTATTAATAATGTTTATAATATGTATTACAGCTGAAAAAAGAGCGATTTAACAAAAAAAACCTTTCTTTTTATAAATACAACGTTTTTGTAATTAATAATAACAGCTGAATCGAATTTGACGAAAACATAATTAAAACTTCTCCATACAATTACACGTCGGATGTAATTAGTTTGGCGTCGATATAATCATTTGTACTTGTGCAAGTGAGGCAAGAAAGACGATCACTTACGTGTAGTCCATTCCAAGGGCAGGAGGACTGAAGATAAAAAAACCTTAGTTTTACATATTCCATGCGATTTGGTAATAACTCAGCTATATTATGCACTACAAACAGTTTTTTATTAACATGTCTTTATTTAGAATACAACATTATTCTTCTTTAGTATGAACATTATTTTAACTATATTATCCACTTACTTTTAGTTCCGATAAAAACTACACCGACGTTTAAAACGCCATTTTTACTCGAATCCATAATGACGTATAGATTATTTTCGAAAATGTGTGAATTTGAAATCAAAGTCATAATTTATACACAGAATTTCACTATTTAAATATCGAACACCCCAAAATGAGAATCAAACTATTCTTTATTCAAGTAGGCTTTTACAAGCAATTTTGAATCGTTATTTTTACAGTACCTTGTACTGTTATTTTTACAGTACAAGTAAAGTTACCACCGTTCGTTGTACATTCCACCGAGAACCGGCAAGAAACTCTGTAATTACTCTTTTCCAACATTTGAGATACATTATGTTAGTTAAATACAATTATAAAATAAAGTCCTGTCTGATAGTCAATATGTATTAGCTCCACGCTTTTCGTCACCAATGTAACCTTGTGTTGATTATTATACTTTATTAATGTTTTTTTAACAAATGATGACACTAAGAAACCGAAACGAAATAATTATTTTTTTCATATTCATGGTCGAATCAATTGCTAATTTCTGTACATCGTTCATTGCAACATTACGATGAATTGTAAACTCATTAAAAATTATTTAAAGGTGCATCGAATTATACAGTAAGCGAAAGTTACTGCGTTCCGATCGAAGAAATATCGTAAGTATTTTGTAACGCGTATTCAGTCGGCTGAACGATTGCAACGAAATCAATTTTATACTGAAATATATTTTAGAACGACGTGGTTTAAAAAAAATATTACAACTATTACTATGACCTTATCATTTGACATAATTTCTGTATTATAGTTTCTTAAAAAAATTTAGAGAACGACCAAATTAAAACACCAGAAGTCAATAAATTGTCATTTTCAAAATTTTCATTTCAAAAACATATAGTAGTATATTTAATTAATATTAAGTTTCGATTATGTAACCTCATTTTGTTTTCAATTGCTATTATTTTTAATCTGTATTTCTTAATGTTTGTAATATTTACAGATATAGAACTTTCTTTTAATGTTTATTTGTATTGTTTCAAATATGATTGAATCACTTCGGTTCAAATCGAACGGACTATCCATAATAATATTAAGGGGTATAATTTGTGGGGGGTAATCTGCGGAATTAATGATCTAATTCTATTTTTTTTTCATCCATAAATTAATTAAAAAAAATTCTGGTACTTTATACAGTAATGTAGTCTCCTATGTTTCTACATATATAGCGCTATAGACCATAATACAGTTTATATACAATTGAACTCAATATAAAAATATATCCAGGGACAAAATCAGCTTAGGTAAGTACTATTTCATCTTTTTGCGTAAAAATACATCGTCCACGCGAGTGTATGTGGCACGACGAACTGCATTGAATATTAATTAAACGAATACGGTCGAAGGTTAAATTTGTCTTTATGTAATGAACGATATATATAGAGAGAAATTAAATGGATTCATTCATTGTTGTCAAGTCGTAATCGAATTACAAGCCGCGCGATAAAAGGGCCATAACACATTAAATTTGGCGACGCGATTTTGCGTTACACAACTAAAGGTTCTGCGACCATGTGTGTAGATACGGGTCTAATGACAGGAGGATTGAAGATAATTACATAAACAACTTTAACCTTGAATTGACAGAACATCATTGGTCGATCTATTACATTATATACGGATTCATATATAGTGCATAATCGTTTTAACTATTAGCAAACCCTAATATGTACAAACTCAAACTCAAATTCCTTTATTCAATATAGAAGCATTACACTTACTTATTGATGGTCAAATTAAACACTACCACCGTTTCGGAAAAAGGAACACCCTGACCTGAGAGGAACCGGCAAATAACGTAAATCTAGTAAATCTAGAGTTGATGTATTTCTAGTTATTCCAGCTCGGATTATAAAACAAAGCGCAGGTAAACGCAAGGAATTTTAGAGTGAAGAAACAAAATCGAATACAAAAACAAAAGCGATTACAAATTCTCGATAGTGTAGTATTTTGTAATTAGATAATCCGTCAGTAATTAATAGCTATTATATTCGTATGAATGAAGAAAACACATGAGTTCGTCATTAACCATGTAATTCCGTATATAGCTTCATTCTGTCATACACAATATTTTGTACACACCCACTTAATTAACATTATTATTTAACAAAGTAAAAAAGTACCCCACAATTTTTAATCATAACATTGTACATAACAAAAGCGTAAGCCGATTTTTGTCCCAGTGATTATGGGACGATGGCTGCACATAAAAAATCGATTGTGGTCTCATTCTGAAGAGCTCCAGCCGTAGATGTGCGGAAAAATAAACAAGAAGATTCTCGATTGCAAGTTGATAAATTGTTACGATGTTAGAATTAATTAATTTTAGATAGCGGAAAAAGGTTACTGGCCGTCTAAAAAGCGCTATGGATGCAAAAGAAAACAAATACGTAAAACGTGCGAACAGACGTCGTCAGTTTAAAATTAAATTAAATCAAAATAAAACCTGTCGTAGGTTTCGAAATTCCTAAAAACCTGTTGAATAAACGCGAAGTTCGGCGATGTATTAACAACTTGTATTTGCTTCTGCTGCTTCAAACTCAAACTCAAACTCAAATTCCTTTATTCAATATAGAAGTATTACACTTTCTTATTGATTGTCAAGTTAAACACTACCACCACTGTGACATTCCGTAGACTCCATCTGTCTTTTCTTTTATTATCTGTATCTTCATTAGAATGGGCTAGAGTATTGTATTACCAGGCATGAGCTAATTTTTTATCTACGCATAATGTGACACATTTCGTTTGATTCATCGGGGTTCAGAGGTCAAAGGTCGAAGCGATATGATCACAAGTAATGAGGATGCGAAAAAATACAATTATCTCTCATGACATATTTTCCTGTTAGAATTTATAAATAAACACAACACACGATTGCATATTAAGTAACATTTTAATATTTGGTAATTTGCAATTCCGTTCGGACTTCGCCGGGCCTAGATAGTTTATAGCGGTTGATAAAAATGATTGTTCGAAAAGGGTACTCAGTTTTTTTGTTATTTATAGTAGAAACTACATTCCGAACCGGTTTTACATTAAATACTTTTTTCTAAAATGACAATTCAAACGTTTTGTAAAAGCCTATTCGAATAAAGTACATTTTGCTAAATTTCGTTTGAAGAAAAGGAAATTAAAAATCGTGGAAAATGGTGCAAAAAAACCTTACTCGTTTAAAAATCATCACAGCAATTTTTATCATCTTAAAAGATTGCAGATGAGCTGATATCACATCTCAAACGGGTCAACAATTACTAACTTTTAATATGACAGCTGCCGCCATTTTAGATTCCCTATGACGTCACAATTATAAAATTATAAGTGTTAATGTTGTGAGACTCGGGAGTCATTTATATGATAAACAGATTAGTCTTTTCCTTATAAGACTAAGAACATATGTACCTACATACAGTAATTAAGGTTTTTAGTTAGGTCTAAGTTTAAGTATTATAAAATGATAAATTAAACATGTTCGTACTCAAGGTCGGTGATGGTTAATATTCATTTTAGTACTAATGTCTATGGAGTGCTAATTGCCAGTTTGACTACCTATTTCAATAAAAATAAATATCAAAAGCACTGCACTCCGTATCCATGTAGGTAATACAAGTTACCTGATTAAATACTCACGTCAACAAAATTAATTTCGTCGACAAATATTGTCGAAAACAAAACAAAATGATTACTAAGATTCAGACAGTCAGCTCAAATTTCAATTGAAATGTTTATTTGAACTAAATACAAGTCGATTCGAAACGAAAGCATATCATCGCATAGAACACATACAAAATATGTCCACTGACATACATTCATCTATTTCAACAACATTTATTTAAGAAATACTATTCCCAATGTGACGTGTACGTCGAAATTATAAGAGTAATTACCGCTTTTTAAACGATTTCAAGATTTTAAGAGAATACGACAAAGTAACATGACGATTCACAAATGCTTTTATGAGCCTACATATTCATATTTTAATGGAATTACAAATATTATAAAGAATATGTTCATTTGAATTCATTTGAGTCTACAGAAAGGTGCAATTATTATTTAAAAGACAACAAATAATTTGAGGCTTTCTGCAAGCCCGCCAACGTTATTCGTTGGGGGTTCTCTGTACCCCGAGAACCTCCTAGGAATTGGAGGCCCGCAGAGGTGGGCCAACCGTCGGGTCGTCACGGTAGTATGCGCAAGCGATGCCGTGACGTTCACCGAAAAGACGTAATGGGTACCGCTAGTTTTTAGTGGGTATTCTGACGCCCGGGGAGCGTATTTCCTCCCCAGTCATTACATATTAAACTGCCAAACAGCAATAGTGAGCATTGTTGTGTTCCGTTTTAGAGAGTGAGTGAGTCAGTGTAACTACAGGCACAAGGGACAGAACACTAAGGTTCCCAATGTTGATAGAGCATTGGCGATGTGCGGGATCAATCAAGATTTTTTATAGTATTCATGTCTAGGCGGTGGTGATAGATTACTTTAAAGACGAAAATAAACTGCGACAGCCAATAGGAATTTACGTCATTCGTGTTAGTGAGAGTGAATTAATGAATGAATCAGTGTATGAACGATTGAAGTGCATAGATATTCTGGTTACAATAAACGTAAACAGTTAGACTGTGCGTTTAGCGTTACATACAAAATAAAATATCGACATTTCTGATAATTTTTCTCTTATATCTGGCACATACTTTATCATAGTATAAACCAGTCGGCTTTCTCAAGTAAGGCAAGATGGAACAGTGGATGGAAGGCGTAGATTTTCATTGAAAATTGAAGATGGAATTTGGTTCCAGGTACAATCACTAGTTATTTTTGACCTGGTTAACCGTCGTAGGTAACCTCCAATAACTCGTAATGGAACAACGTGGTGTAATATGCTTAAAATAACGTTCTAACTCCTATCGGGATCAACTTTAGAGAGAAATAGCACACTTACCGTATAAAACCATCCGAACTTGTCATACGGTATCGTGATTGGCAGATCCGGGAAGCGCTGCGCGATGTCCAATATCGGATCATCGATACCATCGAACAGCCAATCGGATACTTTCGCGCTAATGAACATATTCTCGTGGTACATCCTCATGAACACGTCCACTGGCACTCTGAGGATAGTTGGCTGGTGCCGCATCACGTATGCAACCGTCTGCAGTGAAATTTGTTTAATGTTGTTATTTATATACGAATTTATTTCTTACCGAAGTTTCACCCGAGGGTGAAGGCAGATGTTAAGTTATCCAATGAGTCTTTATGCAAAATTTCCCAATGATTGGTTGACTATTTAAAACGTTAAAGCGTAACTAAAAAATGGACAAACTCACATTCGCATTTATAATATGCAGCAGATATAGTAGTGTATAATTCAAGAGCAATAAATCAGTACTTTCGATTGCTTGCCAGGAGGAGGACTATCTTATCCGACACGCTACTAACATGCACACGATAATTGAAATAAAACTAGTTTTTAACGGATTTAATCGCGTATATTAATTATTTTAACATCCCGACGTTTCGAGCACTTTGCAGTGTTCGTGGTCACGGGCAGACTAAGGTGACATTTGTCTGTTCGAATTAAAAAGAAATATTATTTACAACTACCGCCAACGATTTCTTAATTGGTATCTTGAGTAGCGTTCCGGTTGCACGCAGAAGGCACTAACTGTATCTTTAGGTCTTGCAGTCTGTTGGATTTGGGATTTTAAATTTTTAATAAGTGGATCCCAAGTGTTAGAAAGTCTCCAACCATCTTCTCTATTGAAGTTCGGATGTTTTTGAATTTCAATAGCCTCGCGTATCATTCTAGGAATGAATCTGTGTTCTCTAGCGAGGATCTGTGGTTTATCAAATCGAATAAAATGGTTAGGTTTATCCAGAGCATGTTCACAGACTGCAGACTTTGAAGAACGCCTATTTTTGACATCTCCTATATGTTCCTTGACCCTAGTACCGATACTTCTCTTTGTTTGGCCTATGTAAGATAAACCACACTCACATTCGAGTTTATATACTCCCGCAGTTTGTAAAGGGATATTACTCTTGATAGGTCTCAAGAACTGGCTCACTTTCTTATGAGGCTTGTAAATGGTTTTAATCGAAGCTCGCTTCAAGATATTGCCAATCCTGTCTGTAACTCCCTTCACATATGGTAGAAATGCAGGTTGTCGCTCAACTGTGGGTGGCTTGATACGGCTTCTGCGATGCTGGCGAGGCACGGGCAGCTTGTTCTGGTGGAGTGCAAGCTTGACCTGAAGTAGCTCGTCCTCTAGGTGTTCAGCATCGCAGAGATGGTGGGCTCTCTGAAACAAAGATTTGCCAACGGTAGCTAACTGACTAGGGTGGTGGTGCGAGTCACCATTGAGGTATTTATTAGTGTGTGTGGGTTTCCTATAAACTGTGTGACTTAATGTATTGTCAGGATTCCTGATAATAAGGATGTCAAGGAAAGCTAAAGAATTATTTGCCTCTAATTCCATAGTAAATTGAATGTTTTTATTTATAGAATTGAGATGTACTAAAAATGCAGATGTCAGATCACTAGGTAGTATTGTGAAAGTGTCATCTACGTACCGTTTATAAAACCTAGGTGTTATTGGTCCGGAGCGAAGAGCCCTCTCCTCTAGGTCTTCCATGAATAAATCAGCGACCACGGGGGATACTGGGGAACCCATGGCTACTCCGTCAACTTGTACATAGAATTCATCATGGGTTCCCCAGTATCCCCCGTGGTCGCTGATTTATTCATGGAAGACCTAGAGGAGAGGGCTCTTCGCTCCGGACCAATAACACCTAGGTTTTATAAACGGTACGTAGATGACACTTTCACAATACTACCTAGTGATCTGACATCTGCATTTTTAGTACATCTCAATTCTATAAATAAAAACATTCAATTTACTATGGAATTAGAGGCAAATAATTCTTTAGCTTTCCTTGACATCCTTATTATCAGGAATCCTGACAATACATTAAGTCACACAGTTTATAGGAAACCCACACACACTAATAAATACCTCAATGGTGACTCGCACCACCACCCTAGTCAGTTAGCTACCGTTGGCAAATCTTTGTTTCAGAGAGCCCACCATCTCTGCGATGCTGAACACCTAGAGGACGAGCTACTTCAGGTCAAGCTTGCACTCCACCAGAACAAGCTGCCCGTGCCTCGCCAGCATCGCAGAAGCCGTATCAAGCCACCCACAGTTGAGCGACAACCTGCATTTCTACCATATGTGAAGGGAGTTACAGACAGGATTGGCAATATCTTGAAGCGAGCTTCGATTAAAACCATTTACAAGCCTCATAAGAAAGTGAGCCAGTTCTTGAGACCTATCAAGAGTAATATCCCTTTACAAACTGCGGGAGTATATAAACTCGAATGTGAGTGTGGTTTATCTTACATAGGCCAAACAAAGAGAAGTATCGGTACTAGGGTCAAGGAACATATAGGAGATGTCAAAAATAGGCGTTCTTCAAAGTCTGCAGTCTGTGAACATGCTCTGGATAAACCTAACCATTTTATTCGATTTGATAAACCACAGATCCTCGCTAGAGAACACAGATTCATTCCTAGAATGATACGCGAGGCTATTGAAATTCAAAAACATCCGAACTTCAATAGAGAAGATGGTTGGAGACTTTCTAACACTTGGGATCCACTTATTAAAAATTTAAAATCCCAAATCCAACAGACTGCAAGACCTAAAGATACAGTTAGTGCCTTCTGCGTGCAACCGGAACGCTACTCAAGATACCAATTAAGAAATCGTTGGCGGTAGTTGTAAATAATATTTCTTTTTAATTCGAACAGACAAATGTCACCTTAGTCTGCCCGTGACCACGAACACTGCAAAGTGCTCGAAACGTCGGGATGTTAAAATAATTAATATACGCGATTAAATCCGTTAAAAACTAGTTTTATTTCAATGTGTAATAATCGCGAAAATCTAAGACAACATTATGCACACAATACATTAAAATAGTACTTTTTTTTCTATTTTAAAATTCTTTAATTTTTAAATAATTTTTAGAATTAGAATAAATTAAACATGTACTTTTTTCTTTGTTAGGCTTCTTCTGTTTTGTATTGTTATTTAAAAAAAAAATAAAGTTTTTATCCGTCAAACAAGTTAAATTTACAAAGTTGCATGAGATACATGTTTGCGTTTGGTCTCGTCTAGCTAACCTTCGGCCACAAGTTGAAACATGTTTGGTAAGGGATACAGTAAAGTAAATTTATGTTACTTATTGTTAAATACAAATTAAAATATTAATTTATATTTCATTGACAAAAATGTGCGGGTGTCGCATGAAATATCGTGGAATTAATTATTAATCCATTTTGCATTTTTTTATTTAGCATGGTGAAGACACGTAGGGGACTGATATGAATTGAGAAGTTTTAATTAAAAGACGTTGAGACAAAGTTACCCCATGCAAAGTTAACTCACTTAAATTTGAAATTTCCAAAAATCCTACAATAAACTTATGTTCTAAATTTAAACTTTCAATAGTATCAGTTATAGTCCGTCAGGACAAGCGATTTTTTAATATAACAAAGATAATATCTTCTGTTATAGTATTTTGTTTCCTTACCGCGACGATGGGATTTATGCTGACGATGATATCAGAGAGGCTCCCATTCGACATTTCCGGGACGTAGTGCCAGAAACGCTCGTTGTAGAACGTAACCGTTCCATTGGCGTTCCAGGTTATGTTTTTCTGTTGACAAAGGTTAAGAATTTCAAACATGTATATTTTAAAGCTGAAACCAAATGTGACTAAAATGTACTTTATTCACATTAGAAGAACTAAATATAGAATAAAATCGAATGGACCACTGCCACCGGTTCGGATGCCGTTCCTACCGAAAAGAACCGACAAAAAATCTCGACAGCCTATTCCAATTTGAAATAATATACATTTCAAAGAATTATATATTATCTGATTTCTTTCATTTCTTGATTAATATATTTTATTTATAATTCAAAACAGTACTCATATCCACATTAATTTCACTTCCAAAGTTAAGTTAATAAATCATCATACAAAACGGGAATTCGCCAATCCATGTCGAATAAAACAGATCAATCAAGATCTCGGCCAATGATATCGCATCAATTAAATGTCAAATTTGTTTATTTGTCTTTATTCCTCTGGTTCTATTATATATTATTATTATTAATAATATACAATTATATTTTTATATTCGCGCCGATCGAATCTCACACAGGATGTTAATCAAGAAGAATCCGATTAATGCGATATGTTATCAAGCTAATTATATATTTCGACATTCTGATATTATATGTAGGTAATGTTATCGTGTGTCAAGATTTTTCCATTATTGATATTTATACTTATAGAAATGAACCCAAATATTGCTACTAAATAGGCCTCAAATCCACACGCAATTATTTTTTCTAGCAAGCTACCAAGTAAATTGGTCATAGACAAACAAACATAGACAATGGCACTGTAAGAAATATTAACCATTCCTTACATCGCCAATGCGCCACCAACCTTGAGAACTAAGTTATTATGTTCCTTTTACCTGTAGCTGTAAAGTGCCCTAGTATCATCATCATCATAGCTGCCTGTATTAGTCCACTGCTGGACATAGGCCTCCCCCAAGACGCACCATTGAGCCCGATCTCCGGCCCTTTTGATCCACTTCCTACCAACCACCTTCCGTACATCATCGCTCCACCGTGCCACAGGGCGTCCTACACTACGCTTGCCGATTCGCGGTTTCCACCCTAGCCTACTTAACCTTCAAACTGAAAACAATACTACTAAGTAGGTATTGCTTTTTGGCGGTAGAATATATTACCCACTCAAAGTTCTTGGGCACTTCCTAACTCCAAGCTATCAAAGAAATTCTTAATAAACAAAACTCAATCTCTAATAAAACCCGGAAATCGACAAAATGACACGACCTGGAATTTGAACGGGGTCTTATAATCTGCAAGGTAGGCTACGAGGCAAGCGGAGCAATTGCAACGGATTGTTATTACTAATATTCAAGTCGTTCATACTCTATTGCGGTTAAGTCTATTGCAATAATGTATATGTTCCATATTATTGCATATGGAAACTCATATATTTTATTAATTGTCAGTTTGGGTACCACCCATTATATATTCGCCAAGCAGCAATACTTGGTATTTTTGTGTTCCTGTTTGAAGGGTGAGTGAGCCAGTGTAACTACAGGCTGAAGGGACATCACTTATAGTTCCCAATGTCGGTGGCGCCTAACCATAGTATATATACACATAACAACTTAAAAGGAAGGCTTATTGTCAATTATTTTCACTATCAGTTTCTGAACTTAGGTATGTTAAAATTTTATTCAGATAATATTCTATATTTAAGATATATTTATATGTATTATATAAGTTATGCTATTAGAAAGTAAGAAATCAGAAGTATCAGAAAAATAAATTAAAAAAATAAAATCAACAAAATCACAATGAGGGATTAATTATTATCGACAGCTCGATAGTAATCAATAAAAAGTAAGAATTTATCATTTCGTGATTGTTTAACAAATACAATGTAATACCATCTTAATACTGCATATCTTTTTATAATACTTGACAACTAACGGCAAAGAAAACGATGCGAAATTACGAAGATTAAAAAAAAAAGATATGCCAATAAAATAAATCCAATTGTACTTTTAAATGCTATATGGATAATTTATTTATGACACGACACTTAACGCGGGTAGAACCCATTGGGTAGCAGTCACTAACTAGTTAGTGCATCACTAAACTGCGATAATCCTTTTTTATATAATACTCAGTTTAAGTCATATTAATGATCACAACACACCAATGCGTACTAACGACTTTGTGCAAGCCCGTCTGGAAAGATGCCACCCACTCATCATATATTTTACCGCTATACTTAGTTTTATTGTGTTCTGTGTTAAAGGGCAAATGAGCCAGTACTATAGGCCACATCTCCCAGTTCCCAACGTCGTACACACAAGTAATTATAATACAACACAAGGAACACAACAAAACTATATTTAACGGCAATATTACACACACATACATACATACATACATACATACATACATCTATGTCTGGTCTATTTCAACCACAAGACAACAACTTTTGACATTGTATTGACGCGAAATCATTGGTCGATAGCTTGAATAATCCATGTCCATTATGGATTTGCGAAAAAATGGCGATTGAACGTCGTCTAAACTTATCGGAACTTTGGTAAAAGTAAAGTAAAAAGTAAAATTAAAGTGGATATAAGTGGTAGGTGAAGTGTTATCAAGAACTGTTAGTGTACACAATATAATTGTGCTATAAATAATTTGCGTGGAATACGTAAATCCGAGGTTTGTTTATCTTTATTCCTTTTTTGACTAGAACAGACAAAACATATACTTACACGTAACAGTCTAATACAATCTCATTTGTTAGAAGATATCTTTGTACGAAATTAAATACATTTGATTTATTTCCATGCTCTAAATTTAAAATGTAAAATATTTTTAATTTCCCAAATTGCGAACCACATAACGCCTTAGTTCACTTCGATTAATTATTATTCTTATAAAATTTCTTATCTAATACGTAATAACATGTACCATTTCGTGACAGTGTTATTATATTTATAATTATCGTTTATCAGGCGGTTTTGCGATCATCCGATGTCGTAGATTGAAGGCCACTAAAAATCAGTGCCAGGGTTGTCATATATCAATTTGGACCGAATTATTTTTTATGTAATATTTTAAAGATCCTAATTTATTAGGTTATTATTATTAACGTATGTCGTATTAAAATATTTTTATCAAAATTATCATAATTGTCTAATTTGTGGTAATCATCTGTTATTTTCTATAGCTTGCTTTGATTCCAACAATTTCCTCTATGATAAACATCCTTGCTCAGCCTGCGTGGGCCGTAGCGTTTTTTTTTTTTATAACGTCGGTAGTCGAACAATCAAATGCGCACCTGGCTGTAAGGCCTCCACCGCCCTTAGACACTGGCTACTTAGGGAGCTAACATGTTTTGTCGTTGTGTCCGTAGTTCCAGTGATTTGCGCGTTCAAAAAAACAAACGATATCAACCATTATTTTAAAAAAATAAATTCGTTTCGTAACTTTTTATATCATAATTTATAAATAATATACCAAAGTCGAGGGGATTAAGGATATTCCAGCAAATAATAACTTACATAGAATAAAAACAGTAATTACATAATTTATCGAGCTATCTTTACAGGTACGAAATAAATACACATTAACAAGTAAATGAATTTAAATAGTAATTAGCGATAGACAAATTTTATCGAGCAGCTGGCTCCGATCACTTTATCATTTGTTATTGCAGCAGACCTTGCACACTTCGTATACGTGTAGGGAGGTACTACTAGGTAGGTAGGTACTTTGGCTACTTTTAATCGTTAGAGTTAGACGGATTTGCGGCATTTTATGATAAAGGGTGATATTATCGTTGCTCCTCGATATTATTACTATGCATGTATGCTGATACGCCGCTGAAGTATCATAGCTTCGTTAAAAACTTCCAGAATATTCTCGAATTCTGAGATTGCAAATGGATCGAACTACTTTTAGAAGAATGTTCGTAATTTCTATGACTGAAGCTTTACCCTAAAGTAATGCATCGCTAGTTATAAATATAGAGCACTTTAAACCTACCTTTGTATGAGACTCTTTATACACGTATGGCCCTAACTCTTCAACTTCCAATGAGACGTTTTTTCCAGCCAATATTTCATCGACATTGGTGATGTTGAACATAAAACATTCCAGGTACATTGGTATCGGCACATCCCGCCATATCTCGAACGATGTCGAGGTCGGTGACAACGTCATCATCTGCGAAAAGAAATTCGGATCATAATGCTAATCTTTAACCTCCTGAACGATTTTTGTCACGGCGGCCATTTCGAATCCAAACAATTACGCACGAGATATTATGGTGCTTTATTGTTTGTGCAAACACAGGTGGATTTACTATTTCCTCGCTTTGAAAATGTGTTTCTTGGTGGTAAGACGAGTCCGACTGGTTTCACTCTGATCATATACTCTTCAGCATTTTAGTTCCCAAGGACCCTGGTTCCCTGGCGGCACTTTGCGTAAGGAATGGAAAATATTTCTTACAGTCTATGAACGACAGTGACCACTTACCATTAGGTGGTTCACACGCTAGTCGAGACTATCTTAAATAAAAAAGTAATGAGAAGGCACTCCAATCCAACCAAAAAGTCCAAGAAGACGAACGGATTACACACTCCCATGATATGAAGTGTTAACACAGTCAACTTCAATATATCAGACTACCACTGAACCTGACCCTGACCTCGGAATCAGCGGCCTTAGCTAACTTAGTAGACTTATATGAAGTGTTTTGCATATATTTACAAAGACACTGTCTAAGGGCGAAAAACGTAACTCAGATACCATCATCGTCCGACGTCCTAAAAACTCTTAAAACAACACTTACACTCTTTAACTGTGCAAAGAATATTGTCGGCCAGAAGACAACCATGACGGCTCCACCAACAACTAGAAATGACCCGCAGGTCATCAAGATAGCGCTCTTCTTCTCGGCTGACGGCATTTTGTGTTCTTTGTATCTAAAAAAAATTAGAATTATTTACGAATATACCGCATATATATATCAAATTACGTTACGTGTCTGAAAAAAATGTGTAGTTTCGTAAACTACTACGAGATGATTTAGATACGAAAACTAATTAATAAATTAACTCACGCTTATTATTTTCCAAAAAATATCCTTTTATATTACCAAAAAAAAAAATGAAATAAAAGAAAAAATAATAAATGAAACTATATTCAAATACGCTCTAACAGTGAACATATCTATAGTTTTCTTTACACATAAATTATGATTGAAATAACCATAATATGTTAGTATGTATAAAAATACAGTAAATGTATAACATAGTTTAAGATTTGTTTTTATTCGGTAAATTTATGCACTTGAATAATCGACCAATCTCAATATAAAATACCTACACGTAAGCGACATTACGCGTAATTGTGCAAATGAGATTGTTATTAAGCAAGGGCGTTTGCTCGTGCAAATCCATAAATGTATTCTTTACAACGGAATAAGTTTCATTGCACATTTATTATTTACCTACTGCGTTAAATTTCCTTGTACTGTATCATGATATATTATTTTTAAAATAACTTGACAATGCAAAACTCGTAATGACTCGTGTTAAATTCGGTAGCATTCAACATGAACAAGTGGTTAAATTACATCTTCATTTCTATAAACTTTATTTGTATTTATAAATCATTATAAGGAAATCATATATATACATGTGTCAGGTGGACATCTTTCAGGTGCATCATGTGTAACCATTCCGCATATAAAGGTCTAATCTAACCGGGTCGTTAGAGACTACTACTAGATGAGATCACAGTCTGGTAGTGGGTTATATATACGTTGTAAGTTTTACTTTATAAGTAAAAGTAAGTAACAGAAAACACAGCGAGAATCCCGCATATTCACATACTATACTTGGTGGTACGGCTTTGTGCAAGCCCGTCTGGGTAGATACCACCCACTCATTATATATTCTACCGCCAAATAGCAATACTTAGTATTGTTGTGTTCCGATTTGAAAGGTGAGTGAGCCAGTGTAACTACGGGCACAAGGGACATAAAATTTTAGCACCCAAGGTTGGTGGCGCATTCCTGTGATTTAAGGAATGGTTATTATTTCTTACAACGTCTATGCCTACTTATTACAAAAAATAAAATAAATATTGGACTGTGTTCAGTTAATACTACCTATATGCGGAATATTATCTTAGCAAAATCAAAATCAAAATTCTTTATTCAAGTAGGCTCATATTAACACTTTTGAATCGTCATGTTATCATGTGGAATTGAATGTAAAGCTACCTCAGCTTATTTTCTATAGCTTATACATTTGTTAGAACTATTTCCACATATAATTAAAAATATTTTAAGACAACACATATGTTTAATTCTAAAGGCAACCCTTACCCTGTGCAACTGGTGCCAACAATTAATAGCACTATACAGTCTTAATGGAATTACAAAATAACAAATTTAATGAATACTTTCGAGTAGAATAGCGATGAGATTTTTGACCAGCACTGGTACAATTACAGACCTTATTGACAAATTACGACCCCAAGGATTTCTTAACGACAATACTGACCAAGATGCTTTGGATTAATTGATAATAAAATAAAGGATGAAATATTACCTGATTTCTAAAAAATATACTTAAAATATCACTTTTAATTTTAAACACTTTATATTATACCATTATTTAAACTAATATTTCTTGAATATATTGAAAGAATTAAAACTGGCAACACAGGTATATTACATTAAGTTTTATGACACACTAATTAAATGTAAAACTAATTAAATACCTTAATGTAAATTATCATTTTATCAATGGATTAATTCGGATTTTTGATAACGTCCTTCATTGATAAAGGCATTAGAATATTTCGTATCAATAAATTTATTAAGAAATGTTGATTCTAGATTTAAAAAATTATATAAAGGAACGTATTTATGCAAAAGATTATTATACAGTTCGTGCGTTCATGTGTGTAAGGACACCAATGAAAATGCCTAAAGTGCTTTGTTATTTGTTGTAAACAATTAAAAATTTGGACAAAAAAGCCAATACTTCTCATTGTATTTTCTTTTTCGAATCAATGGTCGTGTTTAATTTGACTCTCAATAAGCAAGTGAAAAAGTTCTACATGGACTCAATGAATTAGAATTCGATCGATTCGAAGTCACTGAAAAAACTTATTTTACTTTGGCAACGCAGAGTCGCGGGGAACAGCTGACAAAGTTGACGCTGAGATAATGACCACATAGCATCGATATCCTTTTGAGACTACGTTGACATCCGCGTCAAAATGTATTCTATACTAGCAGCCTGCCCCGGAATCGCACGGATGCAATTTATTTATAAAGAAAATTATATGAGATAAATTAAACACTGTAGCACTCAGGAATGATGAGGCTTTACATCAGTAAAAACTTTTTAGTAGTGGATCATTAGTCGCTGAGATTACCCCCTACATACAGACAAACAATATTTACTTAATCATAATATTATGTACAGATTTTTGTTCTTATACAGATTCAGATTCGATCGGTTCAGCTTAGTCATGCTGAAGTAACAAACAGATTGAGAGAATTGCTTTCGTATTTATAAGTGATTATAAAATACTAATCCACATCACGGTTAATCTAAATAAGGCTTAAAAATGTGTCATAAAAATAAGTGGGGCTTGAGTATTAATTAATTAAGACAATTAACTGTATGTTTTTTTAGATGTTAAGACGTGTAGAATATTTGACGAACTTATTTTGTCTGCCTTTTTTTATTGTAGAAAAATATTAATGGCACAAAAATTAAGGCCTTAACTTATAAATTTAGATCTGTGGGTGTTTAGTTGAACACTGTTCCGAGCTCTCTTTTGGGAACAATCGATTTGACATTTGAACGAAGAAGACACAAGTTTTTCTAATCACAAATTATTTTTGACAGTGGAAACAGTTTTTATTTTTGGAACACAATGTCAATGTCATCGAAGATTTGAATGAGATATATTTTGGTCAATCTGTTATTTTTCAATTTCTTCCCCTTAAGGTGGCACACCAACGCTAAGTATGCTACAATACCCGTTAAAAAACCAGCGGTACCCGCTCCATCCCCTGGGGGGTTGTAGGCATAATACAGTGACGCCTTTTAGTGTAACTCTAATATAACACAAGAAATAATGCATTCGATTTCAACACGTATCGCTTACACATTTAAATATATTACTTGGTATAAATGAAGTTAATACGTGTTATTAAATTTAAAATCTCGGTAACTAAGCCGATAGTCCAGCTATAAAAAAAATATCCTTACAAGCTTATCGCTTTTTATCTGATAAACTGTTTGGCAACCGGTTGCTTGAAGGTAATTTTGAACATGGGTATCTATATACCGATACTATAACTACTTTTAAGCGGCTAAACTTTCTTTGTTCTTATCATAAAATTCACTAGGACTACCAGGGCCGCAGATCTATTAACAATTCGACGTATATCGTAATCGATTCGAAATGTAATCGTTGCCGTTCAGAGGAGTATTTAAGCGGTTTAGACAAAATTGGATCAGAATATACCTAATCGGGATCGTATAGTAACCGATATAAATAAGTAGGATTGGTCTTAAGTTACGATTAAGCTAAGGTTATTTCTTGTGAAGAATAGTTGAAGATTTAGCCCCCTGATTGATTGGTTGGCCATTGTTGCGTACAAGGGCAAATCAACAAAGACACTTTCCTAAAATTATTGCAACACTTTTGCTTCTTCATTATTAATTGCCTCGTTGATAAAGCGATTAGCCTATAGGGTTGGCATATCCCGTGATCAAAGATTCCCGGAGGCGGAGCAATAAAAAAAATAATGGGGCTTTTCTTTTAAGTAATTCTCAGCAGCAGCCCGCATTTTAGGAGTTGGCAGCGTTTACTCTCCTGCCTCAGAATACGCGTAAATCTTTTGGTCCTGGTTTTGATAGACAGGACAATATAGGAACACTTTCCTTTCATGTCGGAGGTGACATTCCATCTGATCTTCGTCATAAATAAAAAAATATGCACCTAATTATAGAACACCCGCCGTAATCGACCGGTAGATCGTTATTATCATCAAATTTTCACATAGAATTAAACGCCATCGATATAAGGGTCACCTTAATAACCTAAGTTATCTGTGCTTTATTGATTATTATTTAAAAATGCTACTAAACTATCGCAGTTAATTTTATTTCAATGATTAAATATGATACACAGATAACAGAAAAAAAAAATAATAAATTTATTTTTTGTCTGTATCTGATTAAGTGGTCACCAAGGTCTATTCACAAACCGGAACTCTACAATAATAAATATTGTCGAAAGAATACATTATAGGTACCCATTCATCATGCATATATTCTTCCGTTACCTACCCAAATAGGTGAAGATATAATTAAATAACAATAATTATTATAGAGTAACGGTATTAACATCAATGGAAACCGCCTCAATCACTTGAGATTTGCCGATGATATTGTCCTGCTGGAAGAAGATCCCAAAAAACTGGAGCACATGATAAAAGCCCTAGCAGAAAAAAACAGAGAAGTGGGCTTAGAAATTAACGCGGACAAAACAAAGCTAATGACCAACTCAATAGAAATCGACATAGAGGTCTACGGAACCAAGTTCGAGTATGTGAAAGAATATGTTTACCTAGGACAAATTATATCTCCGGAGGACTCCATGTCTAAAGAAATAAACAAAAGAGTAGCAAGCGGGTGGAAGAAATACTGGTCGTTGAAAGAAATCATGAAGAACAAAGAAATAGGTGTACATATCAAGAGAAAGACTTTCAACACTTGTGTTCTTCCCTGCATGACGTACGGCTGCGAGAAATGGAATCTAACGGAAAAACATAGAGAACAACTAGTCAAAACCGTAAGAGCAATGGAAAGAAGCATGTTGGGAACGAGGCTTAGTGATAGGACCAGAAATGAGGAAATCAGAAAAAAGACTAAAGTTACGGATATCATATCTCGCATAGAGCATCTAAAATGGAGCTGGACAGGACACATGTTGCGCTGCAAGTTAAACAAGGGGAGCCAACAGGTGACTCTTTGGTATCCTAGAGAGAACACCAGAAAACCAGGGCGTCCAAAGAGTAGATGGAGTGACGATATCCGCCTAACCCTGGGACCATTTTGGACTAGAGTTGCGGAGGATCGAGCTCAATGGAGAGAGCTGGAGGAGGCCTATGCCAAGAGGCACGCCGAACTGCGTGACATATTATAAATAAATAAATAAATATTGTATTGTTTGGTATTTGTACTGTAGTTCGGTATAAAAGGGCTTTAATAAAATATAAATATAATAAATAAATAATTAAAATTATTATATCCTTGTATCATAATAATATATTTAATATTCAGTCAGTTGATGAGTCGTACAGATTACGTATATTTGTTACCTACTAAGAATTGACAAACAAGATTTCTAAGAACAAACAATGTAACCGCGTGTTAAGCACAAACGTGGAAGTCGCGGTCAAAGATCTCGTAAGTAAACTTCAACCCGAATGACTCAGTGTTGACTGCAATTTATTCTGCGTTAAAGGTCGCGGGTTCAAATGTGAACCGGTCACACAGTGATATTATGTCAGAAATGACAGAAAGTATCATAATCATCTTAAATAAAGTATTCAATACTAAAATAACAGCCTCTGATGGTAACACTTCTAGGCTAATTCCTCTTCTCCCTTTGCGTAGAAGGTTTGGTGTTTATTCCACCACACTTCTCCAATCAATCAAATAGATTCAAGTGTTCTGCCCACTGGGCCGTCGCGGGTCATTTGTATGTCTATATTAATCTAAATAACATTGTTAATACCTATTTAAATGATACCGTACTTAACGGTACTTATTTATAGGAATAACATACTATCTTAGACGTAACAGGTCATTTGCCTTCCGCGTAACATAAATATTGCGTTTACATATTTAAGTTTAATGTCCTCACGCTATTTAACTACTAATACATTATTTATTTATGTGTATATATTAACCATTATATGTAATCGATAATACATATAATGCTAGTCGAGTACTGTGTAGTATATTATTAATAAAATTCGCACTATACCCAGTAACATAACTATTATCGTACAAAGAAGTGCACCAGAAATTAGGTACGTAACGATCCCTTAAAAAGCAAAATCAAAATTTTCTTTATTGAAGTAGTTCTCATAAAACCGACCCGATTTGAATGGTCAAAACAGTGTTGATTCAAAAATCAAAAAAATCTTTATTCAAGTAGGCTCAGTAGTTAATCTTATCCATCATTTTAATTACAAAGTATAGTCAGTAAAGAACAATGTGAAGCAAACGTTTATTAATTACCTTTAAAACGGTACTGTAATGTACTGATAGACACGCAGGAAAAAACTCCATCCATAATTATATAATTAAAGTGTGTTAATAGATTATTCATAGGTGTCAGACATTTTTCTCAATTTTTTTTCTCAAACGCCTCACCGAGGCTTTTTTCTAACTAGCGACGTCTAGGTATTTGCACAAAACACTAACCCGATTGACGGAATATTCATATTTTAATCTTACGTGTCAAGTCAGACATAGGATATATAGTTTGTTAAAATGTTGAATATTTTATAAGACATAGCTCAATATGTCGACTTGATCGAAGAGAAAATCGGAACGAACGAACCAAATCTATAACAGATAAACAAAAAAATTTTATGGAAGATTAGTAGGTATTCAAAAGTCACCAATAGCATTATATACTAATCTTAGAAAATAGTACCTAATGTTATGTTTAAAAACTACATACGTTACATACATTAACAGACTGTAAATTTCCCACTGCTGGCCTAAGACATCCTCTCCCTTTGAGGGGTAGGTGTGGAGCATATTCTACCACGCTGCTCCAATGCGGGTTGGTGGAATACACATGTGGCACAATTTCGTTGAAATTAGACACATGCAGGTTTCCGCGCGATGTTTTCCTTCACCGCCGAGCACGAGATAAATTATAAACACAAATATGCCCTATTCTTAAACGAACAACGAGATAATATTAATCCTAATTTCATTTATTTATTTTAGGATCTCTAACATAACATACATTACGCCAACGACAAAAACAAAGAGCGATCCAAAATTTACAAGTAATCACTACACACATAAACTCGTACAATAAAATCAATCACACAAATTGAAGTCTCATGAACATATTCATTTAAAACATTTTATGAAAATCGTCTTCACTTAGTGGTAAAACTTTGTGCCCGCCTGGGGAGGTACTTATCCATTAATCTTATATTCTACCGCCAAGCAATTGTGATCAATATTGTTGTGTTCCGATTCGATGTCCGATATGAGTGAGGCAGTGTAACTACAGGCACAAGAGACACAAAAATTTAGTTCCCAATGTTGGCGACGCATTGGTATTGCAAGGAATGGATACCTATATTACTGGGCCAATGTTTATTGGTATTTTTGTATGGTAAGTCACCCCGACTTACCATCAATCAGGCCTATTTTCCCGTATGTATCCTTTACAATTCGATTTAGTAATTTTAGAAATATAACAAGATAAAATACGAATTAAATTAGAGGAGTGTTGTACCTTGTTTGTTGAAAATGAGTTTATTTGTTTATTACGCGTCCACGTCATAAGTAAACAAACGATCCTAACATACATAGTATATAGGATACCTAACACATCTTACTCCACTCAACTCCCACTTAAATGCGAGCATAACTTATATAGAATAAAAAACTTATAGATCTAAAGCAAGGCATCTCTGACACATATCATAAGTACCTATTTAAAGTCCACTATATATCTAGCGTTTATGCGACTAGCTTTACTGGTGATCACATTTTATTTTATTATTTCAGTGACATAAAATAAAACACAATATTATATCTACAAATAACATACAAGTTTCAATCCACGTCTGCTTTTTTTAGCCTTAGGTCTTCTTTAATGTACCGGTTTCTGCTTTAATTTAAATAATTTCTGTCGAAAGATTTATTTATATGTGTAACATAATGTCATTAATTTTATAAATAGCTAATCGAGAAATTTCCGGGCGCTCACATTGCTTACGCTGACTGAAGCATAGGAAATGCTTCTAATATCCATAAAAAATCCGCGACGACGTAGTATATACTAATATTATAAACGAGAAAGTAGGGCTGTTTGTCTGTTGATCTTTCACAAACAAACCACTGAAACGACTTAAATGAAATCAGACATGAAGCAAGCTTGAACTACAAGGAAGGATATAGGCTACTTTTTAATGCCTAAAAATTCACTACTAACCCTTAAATGCGCAAGCGAGGCCGCGGGCGGCAACTAGTCTATACTTTGATAAATGAGTCACAGTAACCATGATTTAATGATTTTATACGGTTTCAAATAACTAAGTTTTATACTTTTCAATACAAAGATTAATATTATTTTAGAGCATTTATTGTAAACATAAATTTATAATACTTTGCAATAGGCCATGATATGGTATGAAAATATTTAAATTGAAGCGTGAAAAGCGTGTACGAGGAGAACGGTTTAAAATTTAGTAGCACAATGAGAATGGATCATGACGCAGTCTACTCCATACTTCGTCTTAAACAAGGGTGCTTAGGTTGCAAAAACTTTTAACGGCTTAAGGGTCGTCCCGCCAATCATAATTAAGTCTTTGAGTATCAGAACACTGCACGTCGGCGCTTATTACGACGTAGCTGCCTATTTCAGTTCGAGTTGCGATACCAGTAAGGACAAATTGAATATACTTGTCCCTCTACTAAGCTAAAGAATCCTCTTCTTTTGAATACAAAGTTGGAAGTTGATTCCATAAAACCGAGACAAATCGTTAGAAATAACACGACATCGTTGAATGCTTCTGGCTGATTACAAAAGTTTAATCATTATGATTTTGTACCTGATAATGCTTTGTTTGATTGTATAACTTGTTTAAATAGATTTACACTGCACTGCCCACAATTTAACCCATTCAAATTATAACTCAATTTTTTTATTAAATGTCGAAACATTTTACTTATTGATGGTCAAAGGAAAAACTACCAACGGCTTTTTTTATAAAAACATAGCCAACGCGACTCGTAAATTCCACGCACATGTTATGAAATAAAATTCATTAATATCATCTCAAACAGAAGGCATTCAGTGAGAAAGCATTCAGGAAGAAAGTGAAATTAGGATGAATATCTATTTAATACTTTTTGAGTTTCAGACAAGAGTGTTTTATTCAAATTTGTAGTGATACATTTTTCTTCTCTTATAAAAATATTGTTAGATAAAAAATAATTGGTAAAAAGTTGTGAAATTGTCTATGGCTAAATTTCCTTGTCTTTGTTTAGTACCTATTACATTTGCTAGTACACAAGGCTATGTATGAGTAGGGTCTATCATGGAACTCTAGGTGTAATTAATAAGACAATTACTTTACAGATAATTATTCAAATATATGATCGAGTTATTGACACTGTAAATGTTAACAACATCATTACCAGAAATTGCTCGATGTTGTAATTATATTATAATTATTTATGTTTGCAAACGAGTTTGTTAGTTTATGATAAATTATTACTGTTTCCATTGAAACAATATCTTAATTAAATACATATATCAGTATCTTTTTCTTACATAGAATAAAAAGGACAACAAGTATATTAGTCATGCCAAATAAGTTTGATTTGTTCATGTGCAACAATAAACATAAAAGTATTTGCTTTTAAAGAATACTCATATCTCATCTCATATCTATGTACCTAATAATAAAGAAGAGATCAGTTTACTGGAATCAGGATTGCAGTAAACTGACCTCTAGCACAACAGTCTTTCAGATAAAACAGTTCCTTAATCAGAACTGACCCATCCATCCTTAACATCAACCTTTCTTAAAATACACAAAGCCACACAATTTAAAGTTTTTTCTTTTGTATATTCTGAAATTAGAACAATTATTCAACATGTCTTGTCCGGGGGGACTCATACTCTTATAAATTTATCATAAGCAGTGTTTACGTGAGAAAGATATTAAAATTTTAATTTTAATGTTAAATATAAATAACTTTGTTCATGGATCATTCGCTGCATACTTTAATAAGGAAACAATTACGTTGAAGTTATATAAAGTGGAAAGTGAATGAACACATCCTACAATGAGTTGAAAACACTGATAGCTCATTAGACTTTCTTTTATTTATTTTTATCATTTAACTATAAATATATAATATATATATAATAATTCAATTTTTTATTTTCTTTAATGACACACACCTACTTGTAGAAGTCCAAGTTCCATGTCTAGACTGATTTGATTTTTAATAAAAAATAAAAACCACTTTGTGCACATATTATTACGATTATGATATTATATAGTAAGGTTTTTTGCATATTCAATATATATAATATATATATATATATACCTTAAGACTGAATATTATTAAATAGGGTATTTATGCATAATGATTTCCTTGTAAGCATGAATATGCAGTTTCGTTTTAAATTAGGAATGTAAATGTCAATACTATGATATGTTTATGTTGTATAAATAGTTATGTGTTTGAAGATAGCTAAAACAAAGGAAAAACAATAATGTATACATGGTTCTTGTTTCGCAAAATAACCGGCCAATTCCAGTTTCTACATTTAAACAATTTATGAAATGAATTTATTAAATAAATATTCATTAAAACGTTGTGGGAAACGCCTTCGTTTATAAAATGTTTAGATTTTAAATTAATGTGTTGGAGTATTTTTATTTTTTATAATACATTACCAACCGATTTTAATAATCTAATCTAAAGTTAATATTTAAAATGTGATTCTTGATTGTTATATTAAAACACAAAATATATATTTACTTACCGTCAATAATAAATTGATGAAGCGATTATTTTCTCACGATTCAACATATATTATGATTGAACCATATTTTAAATAGTAACATTGCTTTAGTTATATTTACATCATGAGTCAACGAACACAACAAAGTCGCTATTAAAAATGATCAGTAAATAAATATCACGGTTTTACTGAAGATACGAGCGTACTTGCCGAACAAAATATTTATGCGAACTCAATACATGACATGATGACACCGACTGTCGCCACTAAGTTAAACTGACATTGACAATTACAGTCAAATAAGGTGTTTGTCAAATTTGTTATTGCCAATGTAGAAAAATAAATAAAAAATTTAAATCACATCGTGAAATTATATAGGAGGGTAAATTGCATTCTGTTGATATTTTAGGCTTCGACTACAAATAACAGTCGTTTATAAGCTAATGGTAGACAGGCTTTGTGCAAGAACGACTAGATAGGTACCACCCACTCATCATATACTCTACCGTCAAGCAGCAATAATTTGTTGTATTCCTGTTTCATGGGTGAGTTAGCCAGTGTTGGTGGAGCATTGGAGATCTAATCTAAGGAATGGTTATAATTTATTAAGACACCAATGTCTACAGGCGGTGTGGACCACTGGTGGTTATTATTAGGTGGTCCATTTGTCCGTCCACCTGCAGTTAGCAAAACAGCTTTAATAGTTTCCAAAATAACGGCTAAGGACAAATCTATGCCGTCACTACTATTATTCTAGACATTACGCCATTGGCATTTACGAAGTTATAAAGTAAAAAGTAAAGTACGAGCTTACTAACGTCCCACTGCTGGGCAAAGGGCTCCTCTCCCTTTCGAAAAGAAGGTTGTAGAGCTTACTTCACCATGAGGCTCCAATTGATGGGATCACGTAGCAGACTCTCATTATCATTGATGACTATTGTGCTGATTATATTTATAATCAGCACAATATTTATATGAATATTTATTCAGCACATGATTTCAGTGATGATTGTCCCGGTTTGAACTCGGAATCATCGATTAAGATTCACATCTTGTAACCACTGGTCCATCATAGCTCTTTTAATTTATATGGCTCTATTAAGTTATTATGGGTATATGAATTTCTGTCGTAAAATTTGACGAGAAATAATATTCTAAATTTGCAAAATCATTTCATCTTAACAATAGACTATAGACTGATTATAATATAGGTACGCAATTTTCATTTTCATTTCCGTTCACAGTTAAGTGCATCTTAAGTATCTAGCAAAAGTGGTCAGATAATAAAATTTAAGCAGGATTTCGATACTTGCTCACCAGTTAAATCTGTATTTGAAATTAGAATTGACAGATAAATAAATAAAACAAATAATTATGCCTACATGTTCCTTTATTGAATAAATTATGAAATCGCAAGTGCAGGCAGTATACTCGCATAAAATACCATTTCAAATAAACATTGAATAAATCCTAAAACAATAGTTCACCGAGTCACTACTTAGCGTTTTAGGTGAAGCGTACTTTGGAATGGTTTACAATAGCCTACGAGAGAAGAAGCCTTAAATTTTTAGACAAACCACAGTCAGACTGTGAATGATAAAACTATATCGTGGCACTAACGACAAACATTCATACGATACTTCGCAAGTTCATTCCAATTGCTTTTCAAATACGGTTATCTTCAGAAACGATAATGCCGACTGTAAACACTCGGCGAAGAAAGAGGCGCTGCGGGAACAGTCGAGACGTCGCGAAACATCGTATGCGATCGTACGATGTCTTATGATATAGAATGTCAGGGGAAGAGCATTAATGTGTTACCGCAAGCAGTTTGTAAATACACACAATGATAACTAACAAAAGTGAAACTATCCAAAACGCTCGATTCAATATATTTTAAGCAACTTTAATTTTATATATATATATGTCAATAGATAAAAGAACTGAAACTTCATTGTAAATAACCATTTATATTGCCCGGTATCAATTCCTTTTAAAAATGTTGACTTTGAAATAATAGTAATCGAGTTTTTCGGACAGCAACACTTTATGACCTTCGGACTGTCTTTTGTTTTTGTTTGAATGCTTGCCGCTAAAATATCACTTCCATTATTAGATCCTACAAAAACTTCAACCCTAAATATTTTTCAAACAAGCTTAAAACAACATCGGTGTCTCAGATATTTATTTTAATTATTTAAAACAAACCTCGTAAATCTATTTAAGTAGGCGTAAATTATTTAACTTATACTTTAGTTTTCTCGCGATTTATCAAAATACATAAAATTGAGAATCACTTTATAATATTGGGATTGGTTTTTAAACGATATCGGTGTTAACGATTCTCTACTCAAAAAGTAGCATTTGGTTTTCGTAGGCGGTACGTCGACAACGGAATATTTCTTGTGACCCAAATATAAAGACAAGCTCGATTCTAAAGCACACGTAACTCGTTCGCTGAAAGAAAAAACTCGTGGGCTGTGAGAGATTTGTTACCAGCAATCATAAATTTTAAAAGAATCATAATATTAAAAATAAGTCAATCGCGTTAACATTAAAAATCAATCCCAACGCATAACGCTTTCAAGGCATGGCTAGTGAATGGCTATGAGGCCCGACTCGAGCAGCTTCTGGATCTTGGCCGCGATGTCGGGGTTCTTGAGGTGGTCCTGCAGCGCGTGCGGGTCCTGCTGCATCTGCTCCAGGATGCAGCGCATGGCGGGGTCGCGCAGGATGGCCTGCACCTCCGGGTCGGCCATGGCGCGCTTGCGGACCTGACGGCACATTTGTTTAGTTATTTGCGGCTAGGCCACTTCATTTGTCATATATCAAGTTAAATATTATTGTTACTTTCACTTTTGAAATCAAATCAAAACATCAGTAATATAGCTAGAATTGTTTATAAAGTATTAAGTAAATAAAGCGATGTGAGTTGTATACTCAAAAAAATAAAAAATATGTCTTTTCAATGACATCGATTTCATCTCGTTTACAGTACAGCTCATTGTTTATATTTAACTTACCTCCTCAGGGTTTGAGTTGAGCTGTGTGGAGCAGGCCCGGTAGCCTTCAAGTGCTTCTGCATTGCTGGGATCCAACTCAAGCGCTTTTTGATAGGCATTTAAGGCTTTCGCTTGCTGTTGCATACCCTGAAATACACATATGATATTAATACTAAAGATCACCTGTACTTTATAAAACAAGTGTACGAAACAGTAATAGTGAAAATATTTTTTTATTTAATTTATTTAATTTTAATTAATTGATAAATGATATGATATGCAATATTTTATTTTTTAGAACAAAACAAACTTTGGAATAGGATTTTACATACATTAGCTTAGTTTGAGGTAAAGTAATAATATTAGTAGAATTCTAATAATTTTAAATTGCTTTATTCACTATAGCACTTAATGGATAAAATAAAAAGTACCACATGTTCTGAAACGGTAATAAACAGCCAATTTTTGTTTGCTAAATATAGCAAATGTTATAAGTTTTAAAATAGACATAGACATAGACAAGACAATAGAACAATATAATAAATAATTATATTATAATTACTCACTTGAAGAATCTTTCCCTTTCGGATCCAGCCTTTAATAAACTTAGGGTCTAGTTTACAACATCGCTCGCAGTCTTTGAGACCTAGATCGAAGGCAGCCAGCTTGGTATAGCAAGCGGCACGATTGGAGTACAGCTTAGGGTCGTCCGGGTTACGCTTAATCGCTTCTGTGTAATGCTTCATCGCTGTACTGTAATCACCTGGAAAATATATTTGTAGTAAAATAATTAATTCATATTGAGGGTGATAGTGGAAAGTAAACGCTGACCGTTCCGTCGCCGACCAACAACATCGCGGTTCATACACGGAGAGTTAACAAATAGTCCATGTCATGCATGTTTCTGTTCCTGATACATTCGTATGAGACGGTATAGTGTGCAGACTACTGTCGGGATACCATAAAATAGCTTATTACCGTTATTCAACGTTCTTTAGAAGAACCGGAAATAGAATCTTTGACGTCTTGCCACGCTTTAGATACCTCTTGAGTAAATGACCATTATTACTAACGATACTTTGATTAATTAAAGATTTTTTATATATAAGATGACACGCTCCGTTTCCATACTATCTAATGAACATGTGGTATCTAGCAGACTCTGGCTCTGTGGTGATGAAAAGGTAGCTTTACTTTAAATAGTTTGTTAAATGACGATTCAAAAGTGCTTGTAAAAGCCTACTCGAATAAAGTATATGATTTAATTTGATTTGAATAGTAAATTAGTACAGGGTTATATACCCATACAAATACATATATTACAGACATTTACCATATCTAATTTTACTAGTTTTCTAGAATTTTCCATAATAATATATAGATATTATATCGGTTGGCGGACGAGCAAATGGGCCATCTGATGGTAAGTGGCCACTATCTCCCACAGACGATGTCGAAGTAAGAAATATTAACCATTACTTACATCCACAATGCGCTACCAACCTTGGGAACTAAGATGTTATGTCCCTTGAGCCTGTAGTTACACTGGCTCACTCACCCTACAAACCGGAAGACAACCACCAAGTGAGTATTTGTACTAAATTTCATAGTTACCAGTCTAATGATAATGAAGTCTATTAACTTCATGAAGATATTTATAAAATAAGAATCTCTCGATTATGAAGCATTAAACGCTTAATTGTGATCGAAGGGGGAACGGCCATGTTTAATATGATAAAATGTATAGACTCACCCTTTTTAAAGTAGTCATTGCCCAGTTCCTTTTCCTGCTCCGCTTTAACTGGATCAACGTACGCCTTCTTCTCCTCCTCGATAATTCTCTTTTCTACTTCGCTGAGGAGGGTCTTGATCTCGGGCGTGCGGTGCTCCGACATCGACTTCTCGTAATATGTCTTCGCTAACTTCCATTGTTCCATCTTTTTGTAGGCGTTACCTGATTTGTTATGACATATATATTTTTTAATGATGTTTATCGTCAGTGGTACACAAAGGTATTAGTGAATTTAATTTTATTTCTCAATTTGGTGTGATTTGTATAAAAAGAACTTTATCAAAGAGTTTTAAAATCTGGATTTCTTAAATGGTCGGATTATCGTGAACTTATATGAATCTCGAGTTTTATGGTAAAGAAAGACATTGTGAGGAAATCTCATGCGCGGCATAAAATGCGTGTGGTAATCCACCAAACAAAACTGCAGCATAGAAGCTACTGAAGCCCCCTCAAATTTCTGATAAAGTAACCGCCTGATTATTCCACCACAGACAAATGACTGTCGTTCCCACGATTAGACAATAGTTTCATAAATAACTAACTATACAGATATCATACAAAAAATCAGAGAATATAATTTATTATTATAAAAAAAATAAAACTAACATATTATGTAATATTCCCACTATGAATTTATCGTGACCTTATCTAGAATAAAATGATATATGTGATCAGTGTTTATGTTAGTAAAAATTACTCACCGATTCTAGTGAAAGCCTTCGCGATCAGCTTGAAGTCGGCTCTGTTCTCTCTACCAATTTCGATTGCTTTCTCACATTCCTTAATACACTTCTCATATTCTTTTTGTTCGAAGAATACAGCCGCTATGTTCGTGTAAAACGTGATGTCCGTCGAGTCGTGTTCGATGGCCTTGTTGTAGTGAACTAGCGCGTTCTCAAAGTCCTTCTTCTTATAATATTCATTACCTAAGTCTTTTTCTTGTAAGGCAGATACGCGGTGTGGTGGAAGATCTTCATACTTCGGTTTGGGGGGCTCCTCCTTTTCGGGTTGGGGAGCAGGTTTAGGGGTCGGCGCAGGTGGATCGACGTCCATTGGTGTGCCAATATCTAGACTTAGCATGACCGATATCGTCTGCAGCAGACGCATGTCTGACAGGTAAGGATCTAAAGTTGACAGATCATTCGGATTTACTCTCTGAAAAAGATTTTATAATTGTTCATTTTAGAATTTTTCTAGTTAATAAACCTAAGCATATTATTATCATAAGTTTTATTGACTTATGTTAAAAGTCTATCAGTATTTTGAGCCATTTATTTTTCATGCAACTTGTTGAGCAAAATATAATGAAATAATTACAACGCAATTTTAGAAGGTAATGTCTAGAATATTCTAGATTTTTGTTTCTGTAATTTGCATATTTTATTCCTAAATTTTACTCATTACCAATCGGAAAACTGCTTGTTTTCTACTACATGAAAAATAAAACATTTAAGAATATTAAAAGGATATTTTTTTTTTTTATTTTGTTGTTCTACTAACTTTGCCTATTAATAAATTTGAACTTGTTAAAATAATAATAAATGTTTATCATTTAAATAAGCTAGGACTTATTATTTTTTGATTTCCATAAATGTATAAAGTTATTTATATATTGTTGACTACATATTAATTTGAGAAATAGAATAACAACTAAGTTCGACTCTAAGTGTTCAGGGGAGAATCTATAATCTAAGCCTTAGTAGCTCTACATTCAATTTAATCCTGTTACACAATATAGTTCACTTTTATAAGACATATTTTGATTTTGGTTTTTAAGTTTTATATTTTATATATTAACAAGAAATTGGTGTACTTTGTATATTCATGTTATTATAGAGAAATATGTGTTTAAAGATTGGGAGATATCTGTGTAGCAATCACGCGAAATTAGATCCATTTGAGTTGATCGATAAAATAGAACATGATTCAACAATAAATTCCTAAATGCCAAGAAAATTGTAGCAACGTAAACAATGGTCGAAATTAGACCATATCATTGAAAACTTGTTCAATTTTTTTTACAATAACACAGCACCTGAAAACTATAAAAAAGAAGAAAAAAATGGCAAAAATGGCACTAAATTGTTCGTTTTGTCCTACTTTTTTATAGATAAACAAACCAATTGATAACTTAATTTGTTTTCACTTTGTTAAATAATGTTTTACCATAACAAGACCTAACCCTAAAATTTCTGCTATGATGTATGCTCACACGTCATGTTCTTGAGCAGATATTTTTCAACCGAAACCAAGATGGCCCAGTAGTTTTAGTGGATGCATCCTAACCAATGCTAGTATATGATTAATAAAAATAATGATTGTAAATATTGTAGGGTTAAATCCAGACAAGCTCCACAGAATATCTATTTGCTTAATTTGTGTTTAAAATAGACTTTGTGCTTATCGGTGAAGGAAAACATGTAAGGAAACCTGCATTCGACTAATTTTAATGAAATAAGTTCTGTAATAAGCTTCAAACCTTCCCCTCACAGGGAGATGAGACCTCAGCCCAGCAGAGGGACATTTACAGGCTGTTCCTATACTTCAATCATTGATACTTGTATTGTATAAGAGCAATACAAAGAGTTATTGGTAAAAATGATTGATAATGTTCTGTTTGTCATAAATATATGAATTTAAATACTGCTGTAAGAGTCTATTATGAATGAATTGATTAACTAATAGTTTTAATGCCAAAAACAATTTGCTAACAGAATGAATTATGCAAAAACTTTAATAACAACACAAAGAATTAACCAATATAGTCTATAGAGTTTTAATATTAAAAGATTTGCAATGAATGTCGACCAAAAAGTTATCGGAACTTTGGAAGTAAAATTAGTGGATATAAGTAGTCAAGTGGAATAGCATTGTTTTATTAATAAAATATATTAATTGATAATACTTGTAGTGCACAATATAGTTGAGCTATTAACAAATTACATACACACGTTGCAATATGTAAATCTGTTGTGTAGTTTGTTTATCTTTCTTACTACTTTGATTGGAATAGGCTATATGTACATAAAATTGGATGGCAGCAGGACCACAGAATAATAAGGAATTAAAAAAAAAAAGAAAAATATTAAAACATTAAGCCAGTTACCCTATATTTTGACCTTAGGTATTAGGTAAAAATTTACATGTTTTATCCACTGAGCTATTACATCTTGCTACTTTTAATTTAATATTCTTCTTTTAATAGTGTTTTTTTTTTAATAATTAAAGAGATATAATATACAGCCTCATACTGTTTCATTAGAAAGCTTTATGAAAAATATCATAACAAGAATGATTTATTATTCCATAAATAAAAACATTCATTCATAAAATACAAAAATATGATGACAAATGAATTATATTCCCATTGTTGTTAAATGTAAATAAAACAATTTTTTTTTGCCAACCATAACTTTAGTTTGAAATTGGAATTCTGGTTATTTAGCATTCCTTGGTTCACATATGTGTATAGTATAGAAAATTTTGGAAAATTTATATCAATAATATTTGCAATTGTATGATTCTCACAGAAAAATCATATCCAAAATTGCACAGTCACTATTTAAATTTATATACATTGATTATAATTTTTTTTTTTTCAAATAAAGTAACATTTTGTATTTAATGAAAGTGAAAAGAGCTCAATAAATTTCAAACTCACAAAACAAATATCGTATGTATGTCTTTATATATAGTTCTTATAATAAAAATGTTATATTTTACCAACGTCTTCTTTGTTAGTATTGAATAGACAAATTCTTTCGTGATAAATAAAAAATAGCCTACCTTGACCATTTTAACATATTCTGGATCCTTCAGCCATTCTCTTGTTTGAGGGTCTGTTTTCAACTTCTCAAATAAAGCATCTGATCTTATTTTAGCTTCCTCAGCTTGCGTTTTCACGTTTTCCAACCCCGCGAGCAACTGTTCGTTTCCAGGGTTAAGTTCTAAGCCCTTTTCATACGCTTCGATTGATTCATCGAATCTCCACAGGTATGCTAATGCACTACCTTTTCGAGAGTAACCTTTGCTCCAAGAAGGGTTCAATGACACGGTTTTGTCAGCGTCTTCTAGTGCTGCCGAATACTTCTTAGCCTTAGCGTATGCTGCTGACCGATTACTATACAAAACGTGGTTATTTGGATCTAATTCTATTGCACTAGTGTAATAATTAATTGCTTCGTCATAATTCTCGGACGCCAAAGCCGCGTTACCCTTCTCTTTTAATTGATTTACCTGAAATTAACGTTTTTTTATTGTTTGTTCTACAAACCGTTCAAAACAGCTGAAGTCGGCATAACCTTACCTGCTCCATGATTATAATACCCTATTATATTTGTATAAAAGTCAGATCACACTGTAGTGAATTGTTCACTATTACTATAATTTATAATTAAACTTCACACTTTCCTTGCAATAGTTCAATTATTTCAACTATTCTAGACCTCAGTATGAAAATGAATTATGAATGAACGGACACTGACACTTCAAATTCGAGAATTTTCTAGCTAAATGCGACTTCATACAAATAATTAGTAGCAACACTACTATAATGATATGTAAAATAAATGTTTTTCTTAATTTAATTTTTCATTTCGCAATATTTTTTTAATATTACTTGGCTTTGGCTGATATTTGTGTTAAATTTTGTTTAATATATTACTACATAATATTTGAAGTGAAAATATTTTTTTTTATCTTATAATATATGAACGCCTCTTACTGACATTTTTAATCTGTTTCCTGTTAGTGTCACGCTAATCGCTATTTTGTAGTATTCGTGATTACAATTGGCGAACGTTGTGGGAAATACCAAGTGAAATAGTGGTGATCGATGGCAAAGTAAGCATTTACGTGGTTAAAACCAGAACGGGTCGCGCGTTCCCGTAACTCCTGGTGATTCATCGAGGTTTTATAAACGTTTGTCACTATGGACACCGACGATGGTGAATCCTCAAGCAGTGGGCCTATGTCCAGCTTGAATAGCTTATTTTCCTTCACAAGTCCTGCTGTAAAGAAATTACTTGGCTGGAAACAGGTAAGACTATCCTTTGTGGCTTAAAATGTTTTAAATCCAATCTAAAATTAAGACTTTATGAAATGACTCCAGCGTCCTGTTTTTCAAACTAATATCGTTTTAAAAGTATTTATCATCTTAACTCATGTTGTTGTTTTAAATAAAAGTACCTTAGCGATTATTCTTGCAGTCGGGAATTAACAGGTTACACAACTGTATATTCAATAGGTGCACTTTGATTATTAAGAGTTGACCCAAAACAATATATTAAAATCTATGTAATATATGTATACATGCAATCAACGATTTCGGCTAAAGTACTTAGAATTGACAAATGTTATGAAGTTCAAATATGCCTAAAGTTGTGAGAGAATAAAATGCTTTTAATTATTATATGTTTACAAAATTTCTAAAGTATTATCTTAAGCAATACTTTTTCAGTGATCATTTATGTAAATATTATTTGTATATTTGAATTTAGAATTTCTGCCAAACTTTACCACTCAACTGTTATTGAATGTAACTTTTCAATTTGTAAAGATCATTGCTTATTTTATACTTTACTATTGAATTGGAAAAAGTTTTTGTTTTAGCATCATTTTGTGAATTTTATTATATAATAGTATATATGTTATATATTTATTTAGTCAAATATCCAAATATCATAATTCAACAGGAAAAGTTATTTATTTTCTATACACTCATTTCATAAGTTGATTTATTATTTTAGCCTCCATATTAACAATTTTAATTATTAAAGTCTTCTTATTAAATGAATTCTGCGATTGAATATTACCAGGGACATATTAAGGGGTATAAGATTTAAAAAAAAATCATACTCTGCCAAATAACTTTAATATAGTAGGTATTAAAACATCTGATAAAAACTTAAGCTGCCTCAATTCCTGTATTTCACTTGGGTCTCAAAATGTCTAAATCTGGCACCAAATGCCTCTGCAAGACAATTTAGACACATGAATAAATAAATAGGCATTCGGTTGTAATACATACTTACATTGGAACTGTTGAAAGACTTCTAATATAAAAAATCAATTTCTACTTATATCCTCATGTTTTTGTATTTAATTCCATATAAGCCTATCACTGGCTTGGACTGTTCTACGGAAAAGAACTGGCTGGAAATTCAATGATTGATTGAAATAGTTAACATAAGTTACATATATATTTATGTATATATCCAGTATGTATATTCTTATGCTCTGAAGCAGTGGCTGTTAATGTAGGAAGGAAGGACATGCAGTCCTTATAGAAATGTAATACACTGTTTGCAATAGACCTGGTAGTTTTTTTAAGCAATTTAGTGTGTTAATATCTGGGAGTATACATTTGTTTTATATTACATAAGTAACAAAAAAATGTCTTATAAAACTATTGTTTTGTAATACTTTATGAATACTAATTTATAAAGGTAAATATTAAAAAAATATATATTCAAATAAGTACCTGTTAAAATAATTAATGTTTAGGAATTAAAATGCTTTTAATATTATGAAGATTTTAGTCATTAATCAAAAATTTAGCTTAGAGAGATTTTATATTACCTGTTCTGACATAGAATATCATTCTCCTGTAGATAGATATGTCCTAAGTATGTATGGACAAGCTGACGTGTGGGGCTATTACGGTTAGAGCATAGCAACCATTGTTATCAAATATTTGATGCAGGTTGATATCAAATCTAAATATAAATCAGTATTATGAACCTATGCAGTAGCATAATACTCCAAAATACTGATTTATTGACTGCAAAATTCATCAATCTGCAACAAATATTTGATATATAACTATGCTATAACCATAATAGCCTCATTGATAGTCACTATTTCAAATTAACCATTCCTAACATCACCAATGGGCCTCAAACCTGGGTACCTAAGATGTTATGTCCATAGTTACAAAGGCTCACTCACTCTACAGTCAAATATCTGATGGGCGGGTGTTATTTAAACAGTGAAACCAAAAAAATTAAATGATTTTATTTCATGACGCTTTAATGTTACAATATATCATACATATTTTGAATATTACTTGGCAAAGGCAATGTATTGCTTACACAAAAAATCTATTTAAAATCTGAGACAGCTGTATGAAAATCAGTGCATTCGTTTGTAGTTAAATATCAACAAACACATATTAGTAAGCGCATATAACTTATCAACATGCACGGTGAATCATTCATTCATTATAATTGTATGAATGAGCAATGGCAAATACTCATTATGTTGTAAGAATGATAGAGCAAGTTAATAAGCCAAAAACTATTTTTATAAATGTAAAAAGAAACAGTTTACTACAGCAATGTTGGTTGCATAAGTGGTGAGTAATATCTCCTGTCACATGCTTGTTTCTGGTCTTGTCCCAGTTTCCTTGCGATGTTTTCCTTTATCACTGAGCACATAATAAAAAAAAAAACACAAAATTATGTCCAGGAATTTATAAACCAGTCCAGGAATTATTAACCAGGAATCTTCAGTTAAATTTGAGTATTTTAGCATTCTTCTGCCTATGTTGAACTTGTTTGTGTGACATTTTTTGCAACCACTGGGGACAATACTACTAATTTATAAAAGTACAGTATACGTTCCCGATGCTTTTTCAACTTCGACCAAACCGCGACTGCATCGTTTTACTGGAATAGGAAAACGGCAACGATCCCGTTTGGATTCGATTGCGAGTGTCAATTTAATAGTAGAATTGCCCTACTGTACGGGATACGCTTCTTATCTCTCAATCTTTAAATTGTAGCCTTCTCGTCACACACTAATTTGATGCAATAATATCATCTCTATTGTTAACATTAGATGTGATGATATTTTTTTTATCTACACTTTCCCTCCTCTGCATAAAGAATCATGCTTCCAATGGCTACCCGTTCTTCGTATGTATTTTTTATGATAGTCCTGATGATTTGAGTTTCAAGTTTCAGTTATAAAATTCAAAAGAGTCGTTAAAGAGCGTTTGTGTGCTAAAGGATATTACAACACTAATGACTTTTTAGTTGACTGCACACCTTGGGAATGAAATGATCGCCTCCAGGCTGTTTCAAATAACGAAAATATACTTATCATTGTACCTACATGGAAAATGGTTAAAAAAAAAAATATATATATCCCGCTGAGTTTCTTTCGCCGGTTCTTCTCAGGTCCGAGGTGCTAAATTCCGAACCGGTGGTAGATTTTTGACAATCAATAAGCAAGTGTAAACACTTCTATATTGAATAAAGATTTTTGACTTTGACTCTTTCGAAGGTTCTATTCACTAAAGTGTTTCTATTGACTAAAGGTTTTGACTTTAGTAAGACTTATATAATTTTTTTAAACATAGAAATGGCAAACAATTCCTTATAAGCTAGGGATATACTCTTGCTCACTATTCTTCAGACTTTTATATACCTACATAACTTTTATGTAAAGTTTTTGTGTATGTTATAGTCTTGGCAGCGTTCGCTTTGAGAGCGCACGGACAGACAATATTATCTCTGACCAAGTTGACATATTCTACAGCCAAGCAACAATACTTAGTAAAGATGTGTTGCGGTTTGAATGGTGAGTTAGTTAGTGCAACTACAGTCACAAGGAACATAACATATTTGTTCCCAAGGTTGGTGGTGCATTGGCGATGTAAGCGATGGATTGATGGAAGCGCCAATTTCTATACGCAAGTTTCACTTACTGCAGTTGCCAATTTGCCCGCCTACCTATGCCATAATAAAAAAGCGAATCAGTAGATCGTGCGTGGAATCTTTAAAAAAACAAATAAACATTACTCATAATATCAGTAAGATTACGTTACTTAAAAGAAAATCGCTTCCGATTATTTATATTTGTTGTTTTTGATTTTTCTATGACTTAGTGCATTGGATTTCAATTGTAGTTCACAGAAATCTGATTCACACATTTGATGTTCGATGTAGAATACATTTATTATAGTTCTATGTGTTATTTATAAATTAAATTTCACTCGTATGCTATTTTCATTTGATGTATTTTTAGTTGAATTATGTAATAAAATTATTTGAAATACCTTTTTTGTATGGAATTTTCTCGATAAAAAACACTTTTACCTGGCAACAGATACAATGTACCGATAGAAGGTTTTGTCCTTGTACACAACACACAGCCACTGACATGCTCAGAAATGCTGCAGAAATAATCCTAATCAACGTTAATTTTTGTTTTTTAAAAAACCAAGTTATTTTAGTAATTCTAACAGTTAATAGATATCAGACTATATCACTGATAACACACACATGCAAGCATACACACACATACAACACAACACAATATATATATTTATTTATTTGATAAATAATAACCTTAACCTGTCTGTATACATATATACGTACAGGTTCTAAGCGCAACCTAGATTTTCTCTTAGAAATGGTAAATATAAAAATATAATTATATGTATAAATATTAGAAAAATATTTATATAATTATATTTTTATATAATTGAATGTTAAAAAAAAACCACTTGAGCCAATTAGTATATAAATAGTATAGTATAATGATCGTCGAAACAACAGGCACTTAAATTCAATGCAAAATACCCAAGTAACTTGTAAAATATTTCTTAAATAATTGTAGGCAAAATGTGATTAATAATTCCCAGGGTGATGAAGAAGAGAAATGGGCCGAAAAAGCAGTGGACAGCCTCGTGAAGAAGTTGAAGAAGAGAAAAGGAGCCATCGAGGAGTTGGAGCGCGCGTTGTCCTGTCCCGGCACGCCTTCCAAGTGCGTCACAATACCACGGTCGTTGGATGGAAGATTGCAGGTACATCACTCGTGTAAAGAAATAAAGTTTTAGTTTAAATCGAATCAAAAGTTCCTTAAATACCCTACAGCTGGGCCAGCGTTACGATGTTCTGTAAAATGAAGAAAAATAGTTGCTACTGAATTTCTTACCCATTTCTGGTAGAATCTACTTTCCGGACCGGTGGTAGCCTTAGATTTAATTCAACACGATGACGATTCAAAAGTGTTTTTATGAACCTACTTGAATAAAGAATATTTCGATTTTGTATCATTTTAAATCTGTCGTGGGTCTAGAGGCTAAAACGTTTATATGACCTGATTGTAGCAGCTTCTAAACTTCAGAAAGTTGGAAATGTTGATCCCGTTCGTCGCAATACACTTAGTTCATATTGGAACCTCATACTGTTAAGTTTTTTCTACCGTTGAAATTATTATAACGGCCGTAAATAATAAGTATACAGGAAAATAAATTATTAAATGGAAAAACGTTTCTCCAATAATCACAATCATCAAAATATATCGTCTTTAATAATATCAAAAGATACCACTATTAAATTTGTCAAAATAATCACTGAGTCTCAGTCATCAGTTTGCTTATGTCCTTTTCTAACTTGGTGATAATTTTACTTTGAATTTAAATTTATACAGAAAATTTAATTGTTATACAGAAAAAAAAATTATGAATTATTCAACTGATGTTTCATTAAAAAATTTTGGGCTCGAAAGTTTGTGTCTATTCTGCTATTGTTATATTTTATGATTACAATAGTATAGCGGTTATAAATGTCCATAATATATGTAATTTTTATTATTTATTTTTCTCGTTTTCTAACAATAATGTTAATCTTGTTTTCATTTAATTTTCAGGTCTCACATCGCAAAGGCCTGCCTCATGTGATCTACTGCCGAGTGTGGCGGTGGCCGGACCTCCAAAGCCACCACGAACTTAAACCACTTGAAATTTGTCAGTTTCCATTCAGCGCTAAACAAAAGGAGGTATGCATAAATCCTTACCACTACAAACGCGTAGAGAGCCCAGTTTTGCCACCAGTTCTTGTACCTCGGCATTCGGAATTCGCTCCGGGGCACTCTCTGCTGCCCTTCCAGAGAACAGTGGAGCCGGCGATGCCCCACAACGTATCATACTCGGGGTCAGGGTTTCCACCTTCGGCGACATCGGAACTGCCGGATACTCCTCCTCCGGCGTATTCTCCGCCGTCCGACGACACCGAGCCCCCCGGAGAAGTAGCTCCGGTTTCCTACCAGGAGCCCCTGTATTGGGCGTCAGTGGCGTACTACGAGTTAAACTGTCGAGTCGGTGAAGTTTTCCATTGCAACTCACACTCCGTAGTAGTGGACGGCTTCACCGATCCATCGAACAATAGCGATAGGTTCTGTCTCGGCCAGCTCAGCAACGTGAACAGAAACTCCACGATAGAGAACACCCGGCGTCACATAGGGAAAGGCGTCCACCTGTACTACGTGGGCGGAGAGGTGTACGCCGAGTGCCTCTCGGACGCGGCCATCTTCGTGCAGAGCCGCAACTGCAACCACCACCACGGCTTCCACCCCTCCACCGTCTGTAAGATCCCGCCGGGCTGCTCGCTGAAGATCTTCAACAACCGCGAGTTCGCCCAGCTGCTCTCGCAGAGCGTGAACCACGGCTTCGAAGCGGTCTACGAGCTGACGAAGATGTGCACCATCCGGATGTCATTCGTGAAGGGCTGGGGGGCGGAGTACCACCGGCAGGACGTGACGTCGACGCCGTGCTGGATCGAGATCCACCTGCACGGGCCGCTGCAGTGGCTGGACAAGGTCCTGACGCAGATGGGCTCCCCTCACAACGCCATATCGTCCGTGTCTTAGCCGTGCCGCGATCACATTCGCCCCCCACCGTTGTTCGTATTTTTATTTCGGTTCTATTCGCTAATCTCACAAAATTACGTGCATTTTTTTTCTTTAGTAAGCTAAGAGATTGTGGATTTTAAATTTTGTAAAAAACTTTCTACAGCAGTATCCGAAAAGATTGCTGACAAAAGATTTTATAAATTAATTTATTTCCGCCAAGATGTTTCGTAGGAATGTGTCGATATCCGAGTGTTCGTTATCTTGCGGAAATTAAGAAATTAAACTTCTACGAATATAACATAAAAAAAAAAACGTTTCATACAGTAACGTGACTATTCGTTGCCATATAGCGATTTTATATTTTTAATATCTAAACGCGTATTCAATTTAACTATATGCCCAAATATTTTATAAAATTGTAGCTCAAATGATGTGTCCAATACGGTCGGAACGTGAAACGTATTCTAAGTAATTGTTTGTATCTGTTATAAAGACATATATTAGGAATGGATGAATTATACTCGTGAACGTTTTACGATGATGACGACTTAATATAATCGTTGTAAATAATTGGAGAGGTTAAGAATCGGTTCGGTGTGTCGAAGACTCGATTATTAAAATGGTATGTCAAGGTATTGTAACTATACGATTATTAACAATATATAAAGCTTCTAGTTATCTTAAATGCAATTTTTTTTTTACTAATTTTTACATTGTGTAATTAAATGGTTATGTGGTGCCCAAAATTTTAACAATAATTTAATTAAAAAAAAAATAAGTTAGAGAACTTTCGAAATTGAGTCGCCCTTTTACATACATGTATATAAAATAAAAATGATATTCCTTTACGGGGCCACAGTAACAGTTAATCATAACGGTAAATATATTTTACATGAAGTAGTTCTAAGATGGAATTGAATAGGAATCGTGTCGAAAAGTAAACATGTTTTATTGGATATAGAATTATTTCGTTATAATAATAGTCAAGACCAAATGTGAAATTGTAAATTGGTGCGTTCGTGTTTTAATTTTTTTTTTTTTTTATAACGTATATGGCAGTGGTTCTAAAAGTATGAATGTGCCATTTTGTGTAAATTGTGAATTCAACGGAGAAACTGGTCTTTTATTTGAATGGTGGAATGTTGTTTTTTCGTTGTAAGAAAATTGATTTTTTTTTTTTAATTGTAAATTTTGTTACATTTATATTTTATATTTGGACGAAGGATAAAATTTATAATAATAACGGATTTAATGATTGAATATAATTTGATACGATCAATGATTATGATCGTTGATAGAACTTGACTTATAAAACCAAATTGGGGCATTGCGCAGACAAAATTTCTTATTGAATTGATCTCAAAATAATACTAAGTGTTTAGTTCCTCCTGATGATTCACTGTGGCGTGTCCCGTGCCTTATGAGAGTGCATTCAATGAAAACTAAAAGAATGAATGAATGATAGGAACAATTAAATGAAACATACATTCAGATGTATTTAATTTTTAACGAATTAAGTAACAGATAACACAAAATTATTCGCTATAAGTATTTTTCAATACGAAAGCCTAATTTTATACGTAAAGGCTTTTAATATACTATATATTTACAAATATAAGTTACATGTTAAAGTTTATTATAATAATAATAATTCTCTTCACAATACAGATTATAAAATATATATGTATTAATTCTATAATTTCCAGTCTACACGATATATGATGATTAATATAATCTAATTATACTCTGACCGTTCTCAAAGCTGTACGAGGGCTCTCAAAGGCCTTTATTAAGTTTTTATTTCACTCTAACTGCTCTTCTATTCGATTGAGTTAATAGTACTTCACAAACATTATGCTGTTTGTTTTAGTAAATGGAATGAATAGTTAATTTTTTAAAACTTTTTCAAATTCATAAAGTACGTAGTTACATGAATTAGTCGAAACACTTACTACATTTTCATAATGTTCACAAACTGACAATATATTATAAATATAATGGTATAGGAAGGAAATAATGTACAATTTTGTATAATTAGCTCTTAAATATATGTTACATAATACTACTAAATGTACGTGCCTACATAATTTATTATATAAACCCGTCCAAGTGAATGCCTCTGTAGCTCAGTTCTGTTTTGAAAAGTATTGTATTTTAAAAATTTAAATGATTTAAAAATATATATAAATATATTAAATATTTTTCATGTTAATGACATTTAAGCATAATAATGGAATTATGTATACGTATGTCTGTATATAAAGATGGATGTTGATATTGAATTTAGATTAATCGAATTTTGACACAGCTCGATCGATAACCATGGAAGTAGGCATAATGTAAATATTTAATTTACTCTGTTGGAACTTGCTTACAGAACATCCATCTTATACATACAGAAGTATATAAATATAAGTATAATCACAATAAATAACAATTTGTTCTAAATGTTATTGTTCCCAATGAAATCGATAACAGAACTGAGTTACCATATTATACAAATATTGAAATATGTATTTTTACTTTAAAATTACCGTCGTTGCTATTTTTAAATACTATTATAATTGTATTATATAGTGCCTTTTTTTAAATACAACGTAAATAAGCCTTATTCCGACATGAATAATTTTTCATATATTTTTAACAGATTAAAAATAGATGGCCTTAAAAAATAATTTCAATGAAATTATATTTTGTGTACAGGGTTATATGAAGACTAGTTCCATTCTTTACTTTTGTCGTAAGAGTAATGGAAACTATTCTGTACCAAGATAATTAGAAAACGAATAACTTTATATTTAGTCATTAAAAACTAAACGTAAATTTATTTTTTTTGCATATAAAGTATGATAATCTGTGCTATTAGATTTTTTTCTATAGGTTAAATGATGTGGTCTGAAAGAATTTATAAACTGGCAACATCGAATTGAGTCTCGCCATTTTGATGAATCTAATAATAACGCAAATCGCGTTATTACTAGATAATAATATTTTTATGCTAGGACTGTTTAATTATTGCTTATAATTATGAAGTCTTCGATAAAAAATTTAAATAAAACATTAAAATGAGATTGTGTACATCAAAATGGCTGATCAAAATCGAAATAAGATAACCTAAGCTGTTATTAAAACTCTTTAAACTATACATACTGTACAGCTTTCAACCAAATTAAAACGGTTATTATTTAAATGAAAATTGAAGTTTATTAAAATATTAGAGATTTTATTTAATCTATGACGAAAACAAAATTGTAAATATTGTTCAAAGTTGTAATTGTGTCAATATTTTTAGACTGGCGTGACCTATTGAATTTATTCGACTTTAGATTAGATGTGACTAATCATTTTTTAAATTCCTTCGTTCTCAATGCGACGTAGACAATCGAATCATTCATTCACTCATCAAAGACTTGATGTTCATAGACTCGGTGTTCATTTATGTATAGTATTTAATTATGACTACGTATAGTTTGAGAATATTTATAAATATACATGATTTTTAATTTAAACGTCATGTCAAAAATAATTCGATTAAATTAGCTGGATATTCATGTATATATTCTGTTACGTGTTTGTGTAAAATCCTAGATTACATTTGTGCGATTATTTTATACAGCTTACGAAGTGATTTAAATCATTTAATTTTTTTATATATAAAGTTCTGACGATCAACGTCATCTAAAGGGATAATTTTGTAGTATTTGTACAAAAAACCGCCATAAATCTCAGTTGACGTTAGTTTTTTTTTAAATAAATGTTTTACTCGTTAATTCGTTTAGACGATTGTAAGTTGCTTAAAAAAACGTACAAATGTAATGGTCCTCAAAATGAAACCTACAAGTTTATAAAAATAATGTATGATATTTGTAATTGAATGAATGACGATATCGCTCAGTCAGTTTATGAATGCTATTAAAATTTAAGCCGTATTATAAGTGTATAAGGTTGGAAGTTGTTTGAATACAGCAGCGGGCGATACTAAGTTAAAATTAATCGTAATAAATGCCATTGTATGTGTAATTTTTATTACTATGAACATTTTTCTCCGTTTAGTACATAATTAATAAAGTTTCTTTATTTAGTGTCTTGGTTTTTCTTTTCCTATTCACAACATATTAATATTTATGGAATGATGCAAATATGTCGTCCTTTTTTAGGGTTCCGTAGCCAAATGGCAAAAAATGGAACCTTATAGATTCGTCATGTCTGTCTGTCCGTCTGCCTGTCTGCTCGTACGTATTTCACAGCCACTTTTTTTTTCTTTCTAATAGTTGTATGGCCAATCAGAAAATTTTTGGTTTTTTTTTTTTAAATTTAGGACAGACTTTTTGAGATCACTTGATTAGTTAGCAGCTAAGATTTATACCACATAAAATCGTATGGTCGCATCGATGTCTTGGATTAATTTTACGATTGAAAGCTCATTTGGTACATACAATAAAATAGTAATAGTATAATAGTAATAGTATATCACATACAATAAAAAAGTAATAGTAAAGTTTTTTTAGGAGAACACAATGAATATATATCTGCCAATTAAGCTAATTAATAATGTATTAGGAGACTTGTTGTTCCAACATAAACAGTCAAGAGGATCAAACATGTGACATATATTGCGAGGCGACCTGTTTACCGTTGAGCTATTGATGCTACAAACGACACACGACTTACAAGTTTATCTTTTTATGGAATAGTCGGGCGATCAAATTGTAAGTGGTCTGTGGTCACCAACACCCATAGACATTGGCGTTGTAAGAAATAATTACCAATGCGCCACCAATCTTGGGAGCTAATATTTTATGTCTCTCTTTACCTCTAGTAAAACTAACGCATCCTATCCACATTAGGACACAATAATACTATGTATTGCTTGTTTGGCGGTAGAATATCTAACGAGAGAGTACCGACCTAGACGGGCTTGTACAAAGTCCTACCAACAAATGAAATACTATTTATTGAGAAAGGTTTTAGATTTATATCGGGCTACGACTCACGGAGGCCAAACGGTAATGTTCAGAGCGAATAAAACCGTGCGGAGCAGATAAAGATAGTTTTATGCATAAACGTTTGTATCTTAACTAGTACATTAAATAGCACTTTTACTGTTTTAAGTTTATTGTTACTTAAAATAAAAATGTATTTGACTGGATTAGGCCTCCATTAACAATATGACGTCATTTACTATGATAATAAAAATAATTACACAGTAATTGAAAAATACCAAATCTAAATATGTTTGACATGGTTATATGTATGTATATCAATTTAACGTAATTTAGATGTATCTGATAATGACCGCAAATAGATTGTCAATCAACGTTTACAATATAATTAACGGAACAAACTGGAACACTTCGTTTTGAAACGCGTAATAAGTAATAATATGACGACATGAAGTTCTTAATTTAACACGTGTGTGAAAATATTGCAAAATACAAATTAATCTTATAAATATACAGAGCTGATATTTCTGAACGAGTTTATTTCAGAAGCTGCAACTTGATAATAAAGTAAAATATTTGTCTTTTAAAATAGGATAGATTTCGTTTTAAAATGCTTCTATTCTCATTCCTGAAAAGCAAAGCATTGAACCTAAACGCTATTAAAGCGCGGGTACGGGGTAACTCTAGTTACATTAATATAAAAATAAATTATATTTCACTACTAAGACTTAACCGATTTCGATAACATGTGGAAGGGCTAGAGATAGCTAGAATCTCGAAAAGGATATTTTTATTAACTGCAGAGACAGTAAAATATAAAGTTCTAAGTCCACAGCGACCAGCCTCGTCTTAAGCACAAAGTGTCCGGATGTAAGCAGTGTTAGGTCGATATCTCCTCTCCAAAAAAGTTTTATAGTCAAAGTCAAAGTCAAAAATCTTTATTCAATATAGAAGTATTTACACTTGCTTATTGATTGTCAAAAATCTACCACCGGTTCGGAATTTAGCACCTCGGACCTGAGAAGAACCGGCGAAAGAAACTCAGCGGGATATATTATATAAGAGATCTGGAGCCTCTAACTCATGGCCCAAGACTTGATCATTGGCAAAGTGGCCACGCGGTCCCCAGTATTTTTGCACACTGCACCCTGAATTAATAAGGGCCTGACATTGAAAAGGAACTTAAAGAAAGATATCACCGTGTAGTAACGTAATAGCCTGTAAATATCCAACTGTTGGGCTAAGGTCTTCCACCATGATGTTCGAGTGTAACCTACCTAGGAACATCATGTTGGATGATGGTAATCTATATTTGATGTGACAGATTTTTTATTGAAATTAGACTCTAAATTAATCTCATGTTAATTTCCTTCAACATCGAGCACTAGTTGAATTATAAACACAAATTAATTTGAAAATTCAGTGGTGCTTGCCGGGCTTTGGACTTGCAACAATTTGGACGCGTAGGTATTATAAATTTTAGCTCGTTCTATTGTATTAATCCATTGCTCGATAGATCGAGTACTCTTACTATAAATATCAAGACCAAATTGTAACTACAATATTTCTGTAGTTGTGTTCCGGTTACAATTGTGATTGAAGCAATATAATTACAGTTTTCAGTGCACTGACATTCTAAATAATGTTTACTATCCGATATATTTTCAGTGTAGAGTTATATACACGTACACGTTAAGTACAGTTCGTACTTCGCTTAATAGTCAATCAATACGTCATTGCTGATTCTACACCATGACGGATGTTCATTCCAGATCTCAATGATGAGGAAACACATTACCTAACTGTGAATGCTCATTGAGTAAGTGTTCTAGTTTGACGGGCTGTACGTGCTACTAATCGTATTTAATCAAGTGTACAGCTGATTTATATACTGCAGGTGTATCTTGTATATTCAATAAAAATGTATATTGGTAATTGAGATAAAAAGTACTCTAATCGATATCGTTTGATCGGTTGTTATGAATGTACGTTTACTATAGAGTAAGTCTATTCTGTTTGTCTTACCTTGCTGCAATATGAGGCTGCAGCATATCACCTTCTCGATGTCTTTAGAATTTTACCGATCGCAAACCATTGGTATATTATATAGTCAAGTAGGACAAAGTCTGCCATATTTTGATACTATAAATGTTTAGTCTAGTAAACTTATTGGCTAACTTTCTATGTTTATAATAGTGTTCATAATATCAATATATAGGTAACTACCATTATTCAACTGATACGAGCAATTTTAATTTGTCATTGTCTCCAAGAAACTCAATATATTAATCTTTTTAACAATTTCAATGAACATTAACTTTGACATGTATCTAATGTAATGAATGATTTATCGAATCAAACCACTGGACTTTAAAAACTAAAAAATATCATTGTATACCTAATCATTATATGGATCTGTTCACCCACGCACCGCTCCACGCTAAATTATGTCTACACTGCGTATATTAACAATAATATAATAGTTATCCACTTTTAGTAGTTTTTATATTCGTAAAATATACACTCACGGACTCATAAACTGCACCAATGTTCAAGACCTTTTCAAGTTCAGTCGAAACCTATAGTTTGGTTCGTTATCTTCATAACAGTGTAGTACCATAACCTTAAGTGCAACATAAACTATTGTATACTGGAAAAAATCGTTTTAGAAAAAAATGGATTATTGAAAAATTGCTTCGGCAAAGGTGACAAGACAGTGGCGTAGCATAGGTCACTAGCACCCGGTGCGGATTCCAAATTTGCCGCCCTCTTAATTTTGCAATCTTTATCGAGTATGAAGTCGAAATAACGGGCGGTTTTCGACATTTTGGTAGTACGAGTAACACTTTTGACAGATTTACGCATGTAAATTGACGTTTTCGTTAATTTCTTATCGAGTTTGAACTCACTTGATTTATTTAGGTGAGAGCAAGTGAAACTTTATTTTGAAAATTAACTATTAAGAGTGTGAGGCAAAAAAAATATTTTCTTTAAAAAAAGTTAAACCTCCGCAGCGCCGCCCCCGGCAAAGTGCCGCCCGGTGCGGACCGCACGCCGCCCCCCCATGCTATCACTGTGACCAGCTGGATGTATTATACATAGTGCACAAGTAATAGCGTATGATGCAAAGACAACTAAACTCTATGAGATGTCAAATTAATATTATCATATTCAATAATTGATATTATCGTAGCGGTTGAAGGACAAAATCGAATCTTGTTATCGAGGTTTTATGTAGTAGTTTCACGGTTGAAGGTTAGTGGTTTCATGTATCATCCAAATGATTTCAGCGGTTAGCGAAATATATATGCGGTTAGCCGCTATTCAAGTCTAAATGTAAGGCTCGCGACCTTTAATTATAGAGGTCAATGAAGCTAAGTGGTCAGTACCATATTATATCCACAAAAACAATGAAACATAATCAGAATTTTACAAAAAATATAATTTTACTAAAATTAACGAGAAAAATGTTTTTATTTACAATGTGCGATGTATTGAGGTACTTAATACCTAATACATCTTCATCCGAGGTATTACACCACAGTTGGTCTGTCTAGCTCTGTCTTTAAAGCTATAACGAATATTTATAAGGTTAAGCGTTATGATAATAACGGCTTGTTTGTATCCGAATGAAATCTACGAGCTCGTACAAAATCCTATCACCAATTTATATAAAATTCATGTATATTTATTACGAATCGACATACTGTTGCAAGGTATTGAACATTAGAATTATGTAACAAGCGGTGAAATAATATGCAATTTATTGAGACATTTATTTCGCGCCATGAATTTAAATGGCGACTGTCATGGCCGACGCGCGGTGAAAATTAGGTTCTTTATTGTGTACAGTGTATTTAAAAGTCTGTAACTACAACCGATTTTAATTAAATTTGTATAAAATTCAAACAAAAAAGCGTGCGTAATTTACTGATATTTTTTTTAAAATGCAGAGGATAATGTCAGACTTTTTGTATTGATGAAAAATAACAAAAAATGCTTTATTTACAAGCATTTTATTAATAAATGTAAAAAATAAAAGGTCGTGCTTACCGCAGATCCAGTAAACAGAAACGTTTGACTTTGTTTTGTTCGTTTTTATACTTAATAACAAGTAATTAAAATATATTTTTATTAACTATAACAATAATGTACACCTATATCTAGTCAATCAATCAAAGCTACGTATATTTTAATTTATCTGTATAATATTTGTATTTGTAGTAACATTAGAATGGAGATTTACATTTTATTGTATCGTAACTTCATTTATTTATATTTCTAAATTTTTTTTTTCAGTTTCAAATGCCATAAATTGATATAGTCGCTATAGAAACATTACACTATTTACGTTTCTTATTGATTATCAAAAATACACCGAGTAGGTACTGGTTCATATCCTCAGAAGAACCGGCTCAAACAAACATCGGATTTGCCTTTTCATTAGACTGTGAGAGTTAAGGGATAGAGAATGCTGTTGTGTTTGCGTACACACTTATGTACGATATGCAGTTTGGTATTGGAGACATCAATATGTTTTAATAAAAACAATAATTATATCTCATTAAATCAAAATATACCTAATTCAAATAGGTACCTACTCTTGAATCGTCACTCTACAGAATTATATTACTGTAGATTCTACCGAGAAGAACCGGTTAGTTACAAGGTAGAAACTATTTTCAAATACTTCAAAACACAGTTATGTCAATCAATAACAATAACGAACAATAAAAATTTATATAATATATCCAGCCTGATAATGAACAAATACGCCGCGCTTTTTAACACGTGTATAATCTTGTGTTAAGTAATATGCTTATATATATACATATTAATATAATTATCAAAGTAAAAAGATCAAGATACGCATTACAAATGTATTTAATGTGAAAACGAGCCACAGCACAAGAGCTCTTGCGCATGCGTAGGAAATATATTTTAACGTGTTGTCTAAGAAGTTTGTTTTGACTCATTCGACATTAAAATCTAATTTTAAATAGCGATGTTATGTCTAATTATGAAATCTAAATTGTACAATAGTCGAAAATTTATTTTTCCGGTTACAATAAAATTAAAGGTCAGACAATTATATATATATATATATATTTGTTGTAAACTATATATTAATGCTTTAAATGCCTCATTTTATTATAGTTATTTAATTTTGTTTATTAAACATTAGGATGTTATGTTTAAAAGTATGACGTTATTTTATAATAACGTCATACTTTTAAATTAAAAAAAAAGTGATTATTTTTTTACATTTTTACCGTAAAAATTTAGAAGGTTGCCTTAATAAATTTACCACCGGTTTGTAAATGAGCACCTGGGACCTGAGAAGAACCGACTAATACGTCATATTAATTTTATATAACATCTTTCAACTTAGTGTTACCTACGTTAAAATTTGTGGAAAAATCGATCATGTTTTTTCGTACGTCCATTGTTTTAATTTCTTCAAATTAACATATTACATATATTTAATATGTATTTTTATTTAATAGAATATGTTTGTTACTTCATTAACCAAATATAATTTGCTTAATTTTCCTTTTACGATTCACCTCGTGCTCGGAGGAAAACGTCGAACCTGCGGATAAAATTCTGCCATATACAGAGGAGGAGCGTTTAGTTTAAAACCTTCTCCTTAAGGTTTTATTTTCCCACATCGGAATACATAATACATACGAAAAAAAATTTATAAAAACGATACTCGTAACATTTATTTTCAAAAATAACTTTCAATATTATCAAAAGGTAAACTAAGATTTTATAAATGTATTTTTATTTTCTTGTTTTTACTAATTTAAAATAGCCCGTAGGTATTTAAAATGGACATAAAATTACTTTCAACCAACCATTTTTCAACGGTAAAATACACCAGCATGTCTAACTACTTTTTTAAAAATACATATATCAGTTATTGTATATAATATTTAAAAAAACAATGTATTGTGCGCCAGACAAGTACATATGTATTAAGGTATCAATATACGAACAGTTGTATTTCTATGTATGCAAGCCATATGTAAGATAAAGATCAGATAAATAAATAGAACTATCAAATTAAAAATGGTATAGATTACGAAGTTTAAAGGTAGGTATGTCATATAGCCATATGGTTTAAAATTACCCCCTTTACATTTACCCGAAATAAGGGTAAAATAACGATACTGTAGATAAAGCTTTATGACCCGTATATTTCCTTTATGCGTTAATTTATTGGGATTTATGAATATTATAAACAGAATTATTTGAAAATAGCGCCTTTTGAAGGCCAATGGGGATGACTGATGAACGTAGAAACGTCTAATTCCATTTTACTCTATCTCTACAGAGTATTAGCGCGCTCCTACTAATGTCACCACCTAGCTTATATATTTTAAGGAGCACTTTATTCATAAAGATATGTCCTCACCTCTACTCTCCATAGTATATATATTTGACATTTATGCGAATGACAACAAGTTAATACAATAGCTGTCACATTAATGCAACACGTCACAGATAATCAAGAACAATTGGAATTCAAAGGGCTCTAAAAACTATCTCCGCCCACGCTTCACGGACTGTCACCAACGAATTCCATTGTAAATCGATGGATTAGTATGAAAGTAGTCCAAGAGATACTTAATACTTTTGTACCTGAACAGAAAATATTAATTAAGAATATAAATTATACTCCATTGGAAATATTCAATTGGTCCATGATACTTTATTAAATTGAGATAATGAAAATGCAATTATAGTACTATATTACTAGATATATTCTTCTAAAACATAAGCATTTCATATCGTTACAACTTGTAACACTATTTATATTCCAATATTAAATTCCAATTAATAAGTTACGTAAGAGATTTTAAGAATTCATTTTTGTTTTTATAGAATATTAAATATGAAATCATTCTGTTACTTATATTTATTAAAGTATAAATTTATTTTACAGATATTACCACGAGTACAATTACTATTGGGCACCTACTGGCACTTATGATGTCATTTTGTTTGACACTAATGTTACTATAATGTTAATTTGTGTAATCATGTTTTATAGACCAATTTGTTATACTAATCGATTCGTATATAAGTTTTTGGACATATTACATTAACACTATGTCCTTATTGAACAAGAAATTATTAGAAATATAATGCCCTAAAACTACAGACCTGCATACCAAAGATATGCCACTTTTGGTAATTTCTTCAACACGCGTTGACATTTAAGGATCCTCTAATAATTTATTCAATAAAAATTCATATTGTAGTTTTTGGTTAGATTCGGTAACATTGCAAATTCTTTGCGCAATTGCTAATATTTCTTTAAAAACTAATATCGTTAGTGCAACTAATAACTATGGCACTAATCCTGTACATTTTTGTTTACAGACCATCTGATTGTATAAGTCACCAATGGCCAATGCTATTTACAGTGTAATAAATAATATTTGATACATAATATTCCTTATACAATCAATGCGTTGCCCACCAGAGAAGCTAAGAAATGATATCCCTAATGTCTGTCTGGCTCACCTTGTATACCTGAACACATCAGACGACAGTCAAATCACTAAGTAACAATGCCGTGTCGAATTATGTTACTGGCGAGTGAATCAATGTATCTACTAGGCGAAACTTGTGTACTCTTGTTCCACGAGGTTTATTGCATTAACAGTCTTCGATATATCTATAATCCGAGTGACCGGCGCATTGATGACTGCAGATCCTGTTATCTTGGATGAAACCCAGGAATGAAACCAATGAAACCAATAAAAATGATTGAGTTTTTCGTTAACAATTTCTCAGCGGAGCACGAAATTGTCATTGCATAACATTCTCTAGCCTCAAAAAGTGCATAAGGCTATTGCTCCTGGCTTGAACTGTCCCCGATCAAGTCAAAGAGAGACAAAGAGTGTACTTGTGTTGGTGCACATATTTTAATACTATAACATCATCTGTTTATTTGCTTAACCCACCTACGAATGCATTCTATGACCGAAATCTGTCAGATGGACATTATCATTAATCAAGGAAACCGCTTATCATCAGATCCATTTACGCGTCTAGTTAATATCGTATATGTAATATGTTAAAAATGTTAATCTACTTTATGAGTTTGAATGCATACGAATATGAAAAACTAAACCTATAATAACGTGTAGTTAATTTTAAAAGCTATCAAAGATGTTAGATTAATCAATATTACATTTCAGATCTGCAATTGTTTATTACAGTTAATTATGTTATTATTTTGTAATAGAATTAAATTAAGCGTATGCTGTGAGGCTTTTTAGGTATTTTAAGTATGTAATGGATTCAATGCCTGTGAAAAATACAAAAAAGCAACTATAAAATATAACGCGAAAACCGTTGCAAGTATAAGTTTATTGTACATCTCATATGTGTAAAATCAAAATCAATTAAAATATACTTTACTCAAGTAGGCTTTTACAAGCACTTTTGAATCGTCTTTAAAACAAACTATATTAAGTGAAGCTACCACCGGTTCGGAATGTACATAGATTCTAACGAGAAGAACCGGCAAGATACTCATTAGTTACTCTTTTTCAACATCTAATAATACAGTAATGTTCGTTAAATACAATTATATATGTATGTTATGTCTCCTGCCTGGAAGTCAACAAGCATTAACTCCACGATTTTTTATCATCTATATAATCTTGTAAAGAATAATATGCCTTCTTAAACAATGTATTTTTTACAAATTATTTGAATTAATAGCAAATAATAAAAGTAATTGAGTGACCTTTCTGAATCACCGGTTGAAAGGATAAAGATAAGAAAAAAGAAAGAACTCCTGCAATGAATACAATTGGAGATACCGATGGCCGATACCTGAGTCCAACCGTATAGGACATTAAGGTAAAAGTAAAAGAGACTACCGAGCACGGTAAGTTTATTTATAATATGATTTTAATATATTTATAAGGATATCATGTATTGTACATACTTTAAAGTAATAGTGGGATAGCGTTGAGTTTCTTCTCATCCGACTAAAGAGTAACCCAGTAGTGGTTTGAGACGAGACTATAGTCTCCCATAAGGATAGACCCGTGGAATGTGGTAATCTCGTATTGTCGCCATTCCATGTAGAGGACGGCTGTCACTCGATTTTAGTGGGTAAACACCCCACATACTCCACGCCCAGTCGGATGGATACAACGTACATTCCTTGCCAGTTACAAAAATAACTATAGAATAATTTTTTAGTTTTCTAAAATTACTCTTTCTTAGATAAAATATAGTATATACATAGTTGTCAAATTAATTTGTCTTTAACCGCTTAAATTTTTTTTATTATACACATTTCCGGAAAAATATCCAAACCCATTTACTTTAACATTTAAATATCAATCTATATTTACAGTGAAGTAATAATACTTTGACAATAATAAAAAATATATAAAAAAAACCTTAGTTTTTAACTTTCGACGTTTATCAAAAGTGAGCGATCTCCTGGCCTATTAATACTTGAGACTGGTCGTCCTTGTCCTTGGCGTCTTGATGATTCAGCGCTCTAGGCGCTGCAAGGGCTAAAATACTATGGAATTACATTATGTCTCCACCACACACTGACCTTATCGGAAACTGTCATCTAAATTATGGAGAAATTAATCGGGATGAACTAAGAAATTCAGAATTACTAGAACATATTCGACCTCCGTGGTTGAGTATATTTTAGTTGTGTGTACACCGGTGTTCATGGGTACGCCACTACGAGGTCCCGGGTTCGATTCTCGGCCGAGTCGATGTAGAAAAATTTCATTAGTTTTCTATGTTGTCTTGGGTCTGGGTGTTTATGGTACCGTCGTTACTTCTGATTTCCATAACACAAGTGCTTTACCTACTTACATTGGGATCAGAGTAATGTATGTGATGTTGTCAAATATTTATTTATTTATATAGTGTATCTACGACATATATTTTCGAGGTTTTCTTTAAATTATAATAAGCATTTTCACGTTATCCGTTACAATACTAAGTATTTTCAGGCCTTATTAAGAAAACTACATTTACATTATAATTGAAATATCAAATAACAAAAAAAAACTCTAGGTTTTAGTGTATTTTGTTGAAGTTAACCATACGAGTGTGACCCGGATGAAAGTCACGATGCATGCCATTTTTACATACCACTATCAAGCAACGACCCATCCGCATTGCTACTTTACATTTACGTTAAACTACGTATAAATTAAAATGTAAACGTATTATAATTAAATATAAGATATAGTTTTCTAGAATGTTCTGTTAAGTTAGATTAGTTAAGCTATCAACTAATATTCTTAAATTTTTTTTTTTAATTTTTGGGCTTAACCCCAAATTTTTAGTCCTGAATACTAAAACTACAAATAATATGAAAAATGTATAGCTCAAGCTCTTGAATAGTAATATTATGACATACATTTTACGTTACTATTAGTAAGTAGATAATACCGAGATAAACTAGTACATAACAGAGTAGCATTTTTTATTGTTTAATAGGTAGGAAGACTAATATGCGATCACCACCTCCTATAGGACATTGACTCTAAGAAATAATAAAATCTTAGGAACAACTACGATGTTATAAGAATATATAATAATTTAATGTTAGTTACTTTTCAAATACTATACTTTACTTTGCTTTCAAATAATAAAACTGGTGTTAATAATGGTAAGGGTAGCACCTATTTACACCTCCCATATTCTACCGGCAAACTCCAATATTTAGTATAGTTCCGGTTTTACGGGTGCGTGACTCAGTGTAACCACAGGCACAAGGGATAAAGCTCCTTATTTTCTAAGGTTGGTGGCGCATTGGTGATATGATTAATATTTCTTATAGTAATGTCTATGGGCAGTGGTTACCACTTACCAGCAGATTACCTTTTGTCAGACTATATTTATAACATAAAAAACTACACACTACCTAGATTAAAACCTTTTTTGATTTAAATTTTAAAACATCAACATCAAATTATTTTTAAATCATAAAGTGACATAAATAGAAATAATAAAAATAAAAACTGCTTAAATACTATTTTACACAGATTATAAATATCTACTAAATAATTAACCCCTATTCGTGTCATCATATTAAATACCGTCATGAATAGTTAACATTGATAATAATTCAAAACCAGCAAAGCCAACGAGGGTTCTGTTACAAAACCACAAGGGCTCCGCTGGCCGCATGACAATATTTAGCGGCTGTTGTAACAAAACGACATTATAAATACAAGTGCCGGCCGTGAGGCTCACAAGTGTGTGAGACGCCATAGCCACTGCAAAACGCGCGAAAGTTTGACGTTTGCATTCGGAAAAATTTAGTTACAATGTTCGTTTTGAAGGTTAGTATTCTTTGTTTTGTTTATTTATTGTAAAACGCTTGTTAGCTATTATTTTTTTAAACGGTTAATTTTTTATAAAAACATTTTTCTTTTTATTTTGTAATTTGTTTATATGTTACTATAATTAGGAACGTCAAAAATATAAATATGCCAAAAAATAATAGCAAAGGAAAGGCCATAAAATACGATTAAAAATAGTTAAAATCAATAAAATCAACAAATTGTGCAATATAGAAATATCATCTATTGTTTTAAAACCGTTAAATTAAATAAATATAAAATGCTTAAACATAGTCACTTATAGATAAAATAAATAAAATATAGAGAAAAAATATATAAAATACGTAATACTGACAAATATTCATTCAATCTAAATATTTCTTAAATCAACGTATTTATTTCAATCGAACCTCATATAAAGCCACTCACATAACTATTTAATAAGAAGTCCCATAAAATCCTTACAAGACATATCTAGTTTAAAAAAAGTTTGTATAGATTTAATCAAGGCAATGCGTCAGATATTTTTGATATCATTTATGTCAGTTGGTATTTAGTTTAAAGAAAAAAAAAAAACTAGTTTGAAATAACACTCGAGTTATACCTTTTTCATGACACAGCGACTTTACTGTATCGTTTAATGAGATTCGAGTTTTTATTTAAATTTATGTTTCGTAATATTATAATTGAATTAAAATATTAAATATTTAATTCGTTACTATAGATAAAACTTTTAACAGCATTTTCTCAATTTATGTACTAAGTTAATTTATTATAAAATAAATACTTAAAATTTATATAATATAACATTATATTATACGTAGAACATAAATAAATTGTATATAAGTTTTAATACATAATGTACTGGTAATATTATACAAAGCTATCAAAACAAGGATAGTTGCATAGGAATGCTGCAAGGCATAACTGCGCGGGCGCAGCTTTACGTAACAACCTAAAGTAACAACTGGATCTAATGGTTAGGAAAATCGTTATAGTCTGTAATTTATAGGATTTCTATACGATCGGCCATTTTATGTTATGTTGTTATTAGGTGAAATGTTGCGTAGTATATAATTTCGGTTTACATACATAGCATTGACTTGACCAACTGGACATAAGTATAGTATAAAGTTATTAGGATCATTTTCTTAAGCATACATACGCTAAATATAAAAGTAAAGTTTTTTTCTTATTAATTTAAAAAAATATCTTTGGTCAAAATTAACCTTGTTTTTCGTAAAATAATGACTTTATAAATTTAAAATATGGATGTTTTTTTATAACTTTATCTTTTATAAACGAATGTACCTATAGCTATTATTAAATTAAAATCAAATATATAATATACGAAATGATTTATGCGCGTACATTTTGTATGAATTAAAATAAAAGTTATACTGTTTTGTTTTAAATATTTTATGAGTCGGGTTGGCGTTTACATATTGTATTTAGTCAAAAATATATTTTAAAATAATTAAAAACGTTGTATACACGCAAAGCGTGTGTCGATAATATTATATAGATTTTTAGAATTCCATTAAATAATGTCCTGTTATTTACGAAACTACTATTAATTATAAAGTCACTTGGCACCGGTTCCGAAATTTGAATCTACGATTTATAGGCAAGGAACTATCAATATTTTTATAGTAATACATTACTTAAAACAATTATAAATCATATTCAACTCTAAAAAACTATATTATTTATTTTACCAGACTATAAAAATTATTAATAAATAATACGTAGTACTTTTAATTACGTCTCGACGTAGCGCGTCGTGTAGCAAGGTCGTTACGAAGATGCGTAGACTCATCTTCAATGATGTGTAGCACATCTAATAGATATTCTGATTTGTACGTCTACGAACAATATTACGGTATGTTTTGACGTCTCGTTCGTTTATTACAGATAAAGTTAAATTGGTATTAAAAAATTATATTATAGTTTTTACTTTGTTTATTAATAAGTTAGTACTACATAATGAATACAATTGATTTTGAATGTGAAGTGTATAAGAGTGTTTTTATAACGATGACGTCGACATAATACAAAATTAGTTAAGTCATCTAAGTATCTCTTTGATATTGTAAATTTTGTTTTATTTATATTGGTGACTGTCAGCTCAATTTAATTTGCCGACCGTGACAAATACAAGCTAAGATTGATTATTCAATAAGTACGAGTCATGATCAGGTTATTATTGATTGAATTAAATATCCAATCCAGCAACAAGTATTCGGGTATTGTCTATTAGACATTTACTAATCAACTATCAGATTAATTATTATATGTCTCCGATCAACTGCTTATCCGTGTGCCAATTTTCTCGAATATTTTGTCTATGTAAACAAACCGAACTAACAAAAAGTAGTCTTTAATGTCTTTACAAAATACCTTTCTCTTTATATAATTTATACATGAACATTCCTTATACTCCATTTTTCTGGTAAATCCCGTAATCGACGCGTAATCAATGTCCAGATCCCAGACTATCCCTATGCAAATACCATTACGATTAAATTTGTGTTTCTTCTTTGTTATGTAACAAATGGTTATTTTCGCTAACTATATGACTATGAATAATTAAGATTTTCTTTACTATTTCATTGACACGGTGTAACTTGTAACGTTGCCAAAACATGACTAAGCGACCTTGAGACGGAGAATTTCTTCAAACGCCAATGTTACGTGAAACAATTAAATGTAACTAGGCCACACGCCCGGCGTTGCTTAAATCGATATGGTCGAGAATACTAATAGCCCGTACGGAATAACAATAGCCTGGTTAACCGACTGCGCAACAAAAAAATAGTTTATATTATATCTATATATTAATATATTTATTAATATAATAAATATATTATATTAGAGAAATTAATGAAGAGGTCATAAATGGCGATTATTATTAACGGTATCCTGGACTATAATCAGATAATGGGGATTAACAATGGAGGTCTTATTCAACTGTATAGCAACCAGTTCAGCTTCTGAATCCATAGTCCTTTAAGACACGGAATATATTTTAGCGGATATTTGATAATTACAAAAAAATATATTGAAATATATATTGATTGATTAAAACTATAATTCGATAAATAGCATGGTCAGCGTTGTAAGTTAACTTATTTAAACTCAACATCAATGCAATAATATATTGTTACATGGAGTGAGCAACAAGACAATGTATGTCTATATCTATATCACCAGCTGGGCATTTCCAAGGCGATGGTAACAATAATACTTTAATACTAGAGTTTCTTGCCGGTTCTTCTCGGTAGAATCTACATTCTGAACCGGTGGTAGTTTTATTTTAAATAGTTTGTTAAATGACGATTCAAAAGTGCTTGTAAAAGCCTACTTGAATAGAGTATATTTTGATTTTGATTTTTGAAATATATTTATTAAACAAATCAAATAAAGCCTTAATAACACGGCTATTAACCATATTATTCAAAAATATTAACGGTATGATTCATGGAAATGAAACTATGTATGTGAGTTATTTCCCGCGTAATTTCTTAAGCAATGTGACGTGAATGTTGTTGTTTCTTTGCCGACGTCACATACGACCTTTTTTGATGTGTCATGAATATATCTATGGACAAAATCGATACCTTGAATGACTTTATTTAATGATTTTCCTTTGTTGGAAATAGTTGTTTAAGCAAAGATTAAATTGCGATAAATGTAATCATTAAAGACTTTCTTTGCTTATTTATGTAACGAGAATGCTACAGCTAAAAATCATAAAGCAAACATTTTTTTAGTATATATATGTACTATTAAAATAACGTTATATACACAGATACATAAATATACATATATGGACTAAGTCCTAAGTCTCGCAAGCATTATACGAAGGAAGGTATTACGATTTTTATAAAACATCATACGACAATGATCAATAAAGCCTATTTATAAATACACAGATTTTGAACTTATATAAAACTATTAGACGGAAAATAGAAGACGATCAACAAATTCTCATTTCAAATTTCAAGTTATCACACGAACAAAGTCATAGGCATAGCTTATTGATAAAAATATGAAAAAACAACAAACATCTATGTACATAATGCTATATAGACTTACGTATATTAAATATTTAATTATTATTGACGTCGCATTCCAGAGGCTTCGACGGAGTAATAAGCTTTCGATATCATAGCGATGAATACGAGCAAGGCCGACCTCTTGCGAAGGTTTCATAAGTTTGTTTATGTATTCAAATACGAATTCCATCTTATTAGTTGCGTATTTGATGTATTAGTCGTTGTGTCATTGAAATTTAACTACGTGGCCACAACTTAACATCTTAAAGTAGATCACTACTGGGCATAAGCCTCCACCAAAGTGTGGCAAAGCGATATTGATGTTTATAAATAATCAGTTTTTTGTAAAATGTTAGGAATATCGTCTTTTAATCCTGCTTCAGATATAAATCCAGTGTAAAGAATTGGCAGGAATTAGCATCCTAAAGGGCTATAAGAATGAAGGTGCTTTTTTCTATTATGGTATTGTTTTCTCTAAAAAATACACCTCATACTGTTTAAGATATTTTGTACAGATGTTACAAATAAATAAGTACAATTCAAATTCATTTATTTAATAAATAAAATAATAAATCTTGTGTATATGTAAATTTTAAAATCAAGTCTGCTTTAACTTGAAGAAATATTATTTAATAATCTCTATTTTAACCAATTAACACATTCCTAATTAGTTAGATTACTTATCTTTATTTTTTGTGGTTCGTTTCCGTGTTTATAGCGTTATATTCTAAACATAATACTACAAATAATATATTAAAATGTAGACCATAAATGAGACTATCAAACATCATTAGAATTAAAACAAAAAGTGTCTACAAAACTTCAATAGAAACGATCGCAGAGTATTCTTCCTTGTCTTATAAATGGTATTGCGGGTGCGGATATCGGATACACTTACATAAATAAAATTATTAAATATTGATTGAAGAACAAGGATTTGAATAATTTTCCTCTATTCATATATTTATATAAAAATAAAAACATAAATTGTTTATTTAATTAGAATGAAATTGTATTTACGTACGACACTTTTATTCGTATTTAAGAATGACTTCAATTGCCAGCAAAAAAATTATATCGTTGAAAGGAGTATATTTGTTCAGTCAACCTTGTAAAATTGTATTTATTTCTTAAGCTTATATAATATATAATAGCTACTACGACCTAAACGTTTTATATAGACCCTCATTGTGCCCGTGTATATTCGGCACAAGTAGATAGAAATGTTATATAAGGCTCTATGATTGACCACATAGCCTTATCAACTGGTAAAAGGCTTTTTCGGCTAATAAAAATATATAATATACTTATTTGTATACATATTTGAAGCAGCAATAAGTTTTTATCACGCTTAACATGTGGGTAAACACGCAGACAATTTACTACCTACTAATATTAAAAATAGTTCCGTATATAACAAGGTTAGCGAACATTCACTATTCTTTGTTGCTAATAAAACCAACGCCTTAGGTTCGGAAACTGTTCTAGATATATTTTCCGTTTTAACTGTTTACCAAAGGTCGAATACCGAAACACTGAATCACATTTTCGTACTAATTTTAAAGTCACTTAATTCTCACACTAACACGAAATGTTTTTTTTTTTCGGATTAAACGCAGGCAAGGATCCTGTATGATTAATCAAATTGTAAAACCATATTTTTTAAGTTGTTTATTAGAACAATTTAAAATAAGCAGCACATTCTTCTTTAACATATTAAAAGTTATAAAATAAGTTTATTACTATAATTCATATTAGTAGTAGACCTAACAGAATAATATACCTGTTAAGTGAGCCAGTAACATTTATCTAAACTGTTGTTTCTTTAAGTATGTTTAAATTATCGTTTAACTTTATCTCTATGTAGTACAAAACAAGTCGCTTCCCGCCGTCTGTACACTTAGACCTTTTAAACTGCGCAATGTTAATGCAGTTTTCATAAATAAATAAAATAATTCAAGAGAAAGGTTTATAAGACATTCATATTCCATTAGTCAAGAAATTTAACTTTTCTAACGATTTAAAAATGTTACATAGATCTGTGTATATACGGTATATGTATATGATTTGTTTATTTTAATGCGCTATCATAAATACTCATTCCATTTAAAAAAAGAATATTTCGTATGTATCTGTTGGCCCTATATTGAGAAATCTAAAGGCAACATCACGCTACGACCCACGGGGACTGAACGTTTAACTTCACGAAACAGTTAAATTCATTATAAATAAATATACCTCAATGTTGCTTGTGCGTGCATCGTACCCCATAATTTTGTATGCAGTCTATCAGTCTGCCTCAGGCGATTGAAGAGTTAATGCAAGATATTATACCTATCAATATAATACTTTCAATTGTCTGCCTCCTTAGTCTAGTCTCTGATCTAGGGGCTAGATATATGGCTGCAAATCGCGAGAACTGGGTTCAAAACCCAGGTCGAAGCAATAAAAAAGTTATTGGGTTTTTTCTGTTAATAAATATCAGCAACAGTCCGAAGTCTGGAAGTTAGAAGTATGTACTCAAAAAGTACGTAAAGCCGTTGGTTCCGCCCTTAAACTCTTTCCGCTCGTGTCGTATTAGTCGTCCTACCAGATTATGAGTGAGGGAATAGAGAGTGTACCTGTGTACACGCACACACTTGTATTTTATAATATATCCTGTATAGTTGGCCGAAATTGGTCAGGACGCTATTATAATCTATGTTTTTGTAACAAATATAACATTTTATATTTAATATATTTTCAGGGAATGTTGCTGTCCGCGCTCTGCGCGTTAGCATACTCGCAAAACTACGGCCCGACGACGACCCCTGTGCCGATCCTGAAGCAGATAAATAGACAGAACGATGATGGATCGTACAGCTACGGCTACGAAGCCGCGGACGGTTCTTTCAAGATTGAAACGAAATATCCAAGTGGTGACGTCGCCGGCAAATACGGATACGTAGACGAAAGCGGCAAAGTTCGCGAAGTGTCATACGGCGCGAGTAGCCAACGAGGATTCGAGCCTGAAGGTTTGTTTCAAATTTTATTACGAACACACATACAACTCCATGTACTCGTATCTGTTATTTTATTTATTTATTTTATGAAAGAATATAAGAATAAACCAGAATAAATTGACACTAATTAAACAAAAAGGTAATGTATTCGTGACACGCAATTGAAATAATAAAGTAAATTTAACTGATATTTTATAAATATACAACTGTTGAATGTATTAGAGCAGCGTGGTGGAATAAACTCCAAAACTTACCCTCAAAGGCAGAGGAGGTTTTAGCCGAGCTATGAGACATTTACAGGCTCTTACTTCACCAATATCCGGCAAAACCTAAGTAGACTAAGCTTTTTCTATGCTGCTAAACCGCAGGTTATAGGTACCAATCACATTTACAGCACAAAAACGGTATACACATATCCAAGGCCTAGTCAAATTTATTCACGATTAATACCGTTATTAAAATACTATATTTAATAAATATATTTAGGTATGTTTGCTTTTTTTAATGGATAGACCAATGGGCAAAAAACCGGTACACAATAATACAAAGCATAAAGCCTCCCCTATCACCAGTTTGTATAAAAGTTGTTGACATCGCGAATAATTAAGTACTAACATAATAATTATTATGTACCTGAACACTGGTAGATATAAAACTCTCGTATTGATATTAAGTTTGTGTCAAAGCAAAAAAATACATAAAAAAATTAGGCTAATTTCGACCACAGGCGGTACTTGCAAAATGTAAATGTATTACCAAAGATTATACAAGTAATTAACGGTCAAGTGACATTGAATCTAAGTTTACAAAAACTTCTAAAGTGGGTTAAGAACTACTAAAGTTATATTACGTCATCGATTACGTTACCTACACTAATTTACTTGAGAAAGAAAATGAATGCTCGCAAATCAATCTAATTGATTTTGTAATGCGTGTAAAGGAAGTGTTCATAATTAAAATGATTAGAACCTTTGCGAAATAGATCGCTTTGTAGATTACTTTGATACTGATATTTGTTAATCATTTGCAAGCATCGATACAAATGTGTCAACATTTCTGAAGTATTTGTTGTATGTATTTATCGCATAGCTCGAAAGCGAGATACTTTTATAAACACTTAGCTTTACCTTCTACTTTAGCTTCCTACTTACCTTATTTGGAGGTGGGGTTTTGAATAAACCCGTCTATGATACTAGTAATATTTAATATTGTCGTGTTCCGGTTTGAAGGGTGAATGAGCCAGTGTAAACACAGGCACAAGGGACATAACTTCTTAGCTCCCAAGGTCAATCTCGTCAATGTATATATCATAAAAATTAAATTATAGTAAAATAAAAAGAACATAATAGCGTAAGAACAAATTAATTTTATTATTACAATTACCAATAGAGCGTACCCACTATTATACGTGTGCCACTCAGTATGGACAAGGGGTGCGGATAATACATTAATTTAAATAGGAATTGCGATTATACTCAAAAGGCGCGGATAAACAGATACCTCAAAAGTCAGATACGCATTGGCAGTTCCCGCGGTTTCGCAATTGTCTGTGCACAGTGGTATTCACTTAATGTCAGAAGACCCACTGTTCTTGTTTGCTGGCAAACAAATAATTGAAAAGAAAATCTTGATTGGTCAGCTTATAATTAATTAGTTAATTTGTACTACTTGTTGTATAGTTGCACAAAAGCATTTGCTAATTCTTTGCAGTCTCCCCTGGTTACTTCGTGGTTAGTCTACCGCCAAGCGAACGTACTTTGTATTCTTAAGAAGCTATTTAAATAATCAGTAAGGGAATTGAACATAAGATAAATTACAGGCACATACATAGTACTTAACATATTAAACATGGTGGTCATAATCATAATATACTTTATTAAAGGTCTACCTTTATAAAAGACACCTTTGAATCATTACACACACATATATGAGTAATAAAATGTTGAAAAAATAAACTGGCGAGTCAATATTTTTCTCCAATTAAATAAACACGCCTAGTATTGAAAATCCACCTTGTTAAATCTATATATCCGGCCAGAAAATCAATAAATACTAAACTTTTTTAGTATCTATAATATATCTTATTGAGCAATATACCAAAAAGCTTAATATACTTAATATATAACATTTGTCAATTTTTTTACCATCCAGAATATTCCAAACTCCCTTCTCCAGTCACGAACGACTCGGTGCATTAGCAGCCCGTAAATGTCCCACTGCTGGGATAAAGGCCTCCTCTCCTTTGAGGAGAAGGTTTGGAGCATATTCCACCACGCTGCTCCAATGCGGTTTGGCTAATACACATGTGGCAGAATTTCGTTGAAATTAGACACATGCAGATTTCCTCACGATGTTTTCCTTCACCGCCGAGCACGAGATGAATTATAAACATAAATTAAGCACATGAAATTTCAGTGGTGCCTGCCTTGGTTTGAACCCGAAATCGTCGGTTAAGATGCACGCGTTCTAACCACTGGGCCATCTCGACTCGGTGCACTAAACACAATTTCTATTCTGGTTACCCATGGATGGTAACCTTCACGGTCTAGTTGTACAAGTAGTTGACCGATAATTTAGAATTAGGCGTGAAACAGTTTACATAACTATAGTCGTTCACAGTCAATTAAATTAAGAAGTTATAACTTTTTGAAATAACACAAGTTACGCTCGAAATGTTTCCATATATAAAATAATATACTAATTAATTACATAAACTAGTAATGCATTTAAAAATATATATTTCTTATTATTTAATACACGTTTCATCCAAATGCAAAAAATGACATCTTCTGATTTACACCACGCAGGATCAATTCATCCAGGGGTTACATCGTTGATCTTAATTATTTAGAAAATATTGATTTAAATTAAATTATATTTGTTGTATGCAATATCCTGTAATGTTACAGGCACTGGCATTATGGTACCACCACCTACATTACACGACCCATCAACAAACGCCTTGACCGATGGCCAAGAAGACGACGGCCAATACCGAGAGGACCCGAGGATCTACGAAGACCCAAAATACAACGGCCGAGCCCAAGCGAGACCCAGTGCTGTGAGACAGTACAAACAACCAGTCCAACCTCAAGCTAGCTTCCAATCGAGCTTCCAGTCCCAACCCCAGCCCACGTACCAGCAACAACAGTACCAATCGCAGCAATACCAGCCACAACCCCAGTACCAGCAACCACAGCCCCAGTACCAACAACAACAATACCAACCTCAACAGCCTTCTTACACGCAACAAAGCAGTCTTTTCAGTCAGTCTCCACAACAGTTTCCCCAAGAGAGACCTCAGAGCCAGGTCTACCATCAGCAGCCCCAGTTCTCGTACCAAGCGTACACACCCCAACCTTACCAGAACCAGAACTACCAATCTCAGAATTACCAAACCCAGAATTACAATCCCTTTAATGGTCACCCAGCACAAAACTTCGACCCCAACACAGGATCATACTCTATCAATTTCACTGGTTAGTTTATAATTTAGTTACTAAGAACATACCTCATGGCGTTCTTGGAATAATTAGAAAAGTTAAGACTTATGTTTATAAATTTAATTGTTTCGGTTTGATTTCGAAAAATACGAATTTATAGTCTAGAATGGAAAGTATATTAGAAGTATCTTATTTATCTATATGTTTATATAATATATATATTTATATATGATTTGAGTGTATCAAAGTATTTATTTATATATTTAATCCCAGATTAAAGTTTATTTAAATTCAGTTATTTAATCTAAATATCAATTAATCAAAGATGTTTTAATAATAATTTATTTTATTTACTTATTTATGTAATTGAAATTACCTTATACCACTTCTGATATATTTTCCATTCTAAGGAATGACTCAAGTTTCATAGTATAAGTATATCGTAATCCCTCCGCTATTTGCAGCTATTTAAAAAAACAAACAAGATTTTTTGTACAACAACGCATTTTAAGCCTACCCTCAAAATTATTCGTAAAGATTTTGTTTACTTTATCGTCTAATAACATTTGGTCTTAAGACACGTCGAAGACACACACACACTCAAACGCATTAAGAAATAAGTACCGCTTTCATTTGTAAATATGTAATACGAGACTTACATGTGTCTCTTTGTAACACAAATGCATTCATACTTTGAGTAACATTTTTTATCTCTTTCTCATACAGATAATATTAAAATAAATTTAATTAATCTTCGCCATATTACATATCCGTGTCTTAAAATTAAATGTTATTTTGCATACTTAGTACTAGTCAATATTTCGAAAATAAAAAGCTTTACATAAATTATTTGTATGAAATATATTTTCATATTGATATAATTATATGACCAGTGAAATTTAATTTTAAACTATTTACGTATACTTTTTGTACATTTATACCTAAATATATTTTTGTTATGTAATATTTATATAATTATATATATGTTTCATATTCATATGGAATTTAAGTTTTCTGTATATTATATATCTTTAATATATATATATATATATCGTTTTAGTATATTTATACTCGTATATATTATTATTTCATACAAAGATTATAAAATAGTATACTATATATATGTATGTATATTTTATAAAATAATAGTAGTTTTTTATGTTTTAATTAATTAAATAAAATCTATTTATATTTATGAAAATAGTATATAATTATAGAACATATTTATATATTATAAATATATAATTATTTTGATATTATATCTAATTATTGTAGTTGTATATATTTGTTATATCAATAATTCAAGGTATAGTGTGAGTTGCGCGCGCATGTTTCAATATGGCTGACGCGTCTCTTGGACGAAGTTATACGTGTCCAGGGTGTAAATAGTTTCAATAAATACTTACATAAACATTGTTATTGTTTTCTTTCCCGATAAAATAGAAAGTTAACATTCGCCCCTAAATAATTCATTTTATCGATATTATTTATACATCATGAAATGAATTTAGAAAAAGATGAAGTGTCATTTTGATTTATAAATCAATACTTTTATTTTTGATATAAACTTTTTTTTTAAATTTCAAATACAGAAAGGCATAGGCCTTACTGCCTATTTGGTAATATTTGCTTATTAAAAAAAAAACAAACACAAATTAAATCGATGATCATAAATAATTAAATTAAATTGTATGTCGTCTTAAAAAGTCTGACATAAACTTACAAATTGGTTGCGGGAATGCTGTTATTTCAAGTTATAACGATTATTAAAGTAATTATTTATAAATTTCACTTTCGATCTTTTGTTGAGTGTTTTTTTATATATTTAAATAATATACAAAAATTTGTGTTAGAAAATTACAGTCACAACTCTATGACGATTAATAAGGTGTGAACATCCAGTTGACTTATAAGGCCTGTATTGTTATTACAACATTTAAATGTAATTATATTTTTAATATGAAGCAGTCCGGAGGCAATCGTTTCGATCACAAGGTATGTTGTCATCTATGAACTAGTTCTATAGCAACATTTAACACAAGCATTCCTTAAAAAATTGTAATGCATTATTACGGAACACAACAATACTGCGTAGAATAAAGACGGTAGATTGAATAATGGGTGGTACCTTTCTAGCTCTACCACCAAATAGTAGAGCCATATATCAAGCAGCGTTTTTAGGATATTGGAATGAAAGAAATGGAGGCTTCGTTTAGTAGAAGGACATCTTCATAGTGTATTTTTGCTTTACTTTTTTCTATTTTCAAAAATGGATTAAATATCTAATTAATAGATTAAACTGTTAACATAATGTATTAATTTGAAATAGTTCAAATTTCACCCTCAAATGTAATACTTGTACCAATAAATAATAACAATTATTATGACTGACGAGCGAAACAAAATTAATTGGAATAATTAATCTACAGTCATAACTGTGCAACGCGAGATATTTATTACAAAGATGAGGGATCTCGTTGGCCTGGTACTAGCTTATTAAGCTCCCGAGGTCCTATATTCAAAACCCGACTCGTATTCTCGAAATTCAATAAAAGGTTTGAAAAGAAAATTCAATAAAAGGTTTGAACTTTAGATGAAAGTAAACAAACGTTTCCCAATCAAACAACAATCTAATTTTCTTAACTGGGAATGCCTCTGAGCGTAATCCACTCGCCAACCAATGAATATGAAGGCCCAATGGTAGTTTATAATCTACAGTAATACCAAGATTTCCTGAAGTAACTTCACTATATATTTACACTATATAGTTGTAATCGTATTTAAATGTCTTAATCAATCAATTAAAATATACTTTATAGTAGGCAAGCACTTTTGAATCGTCATTTAACAAACTATATTAAGTAAAGCTACCACCGGTTCGGAATGTAGATTCTACCGAAAAGAACCGGCATCCTCATCTTCATTCAACATGTAAAAATACAGTCATGTTAGTTAAATACAACGGGCATTTATATAATTTAATGAATTTGATACATTTAGTCTATTTAACACTATGTTATTGCTGCTAAATCAATGTAAAATTTAGGGCATTCAACTAATTTTAAATTCAAATAGTTTTTTTTTTAATATCGAAGAAGTGTCATGAAATACTGTCTTGTACTTAACACGCTTTATTACCTTTTATGGTAAATCTTAATGTATTGCTAATATACTTGATATTAAGATGTCGTTTCTGTCGTATACTTTAAAAGGGCTTATGTAAGAGATTCGATAAACAAGTCTAAATGAAATATTAATCTTTTCCGTCTTTTTTATAATGTGGGAGTTACAGAAATGTTAAAAGGTTAGTTTTGGGATGTTACGGCACTTACCGGATACTTGCATCACTAAATGTTATCATTTACGAATATTAAATATATTCTAGTTTTGTATCTTCTGTTTGTATAAAACGCACGTTTTCAAACGCTTAATTGAGGTTTATCTACATATACAACAATTTATTAACATAGTTGAATAGAACTTCATAAGTCTCAAATATATTAATTTATTTTAACATAAAAAAAAACATTACAATTATATATATATTACATAAATAGTCTATAATAGTAAGACGATAACTCTCAAAAGTTTATAATAAGATTTCATCATTAAATTTTTTGATTTAATTTCACATAAGTACTACCTGAAACTGCGGGTTTAATGGCGCGAAATTTATAAAACTTTTCCTATAGCACACAAACCTTCAGACCCAATATACCCCCTGAGAGATGAATTAAAAAAGTATCCAAACTTAGTCACATTAGAATGCGAAAGCGAACCACCACTTCAGGTATGAAACGCATTCTCCACCGAGATAGAAATAAAAGGACTCAAACTATTTTCACACCAAATTTCATCTTAATCTGTCCAGCGGTTAAAGCGTGAAGAGCTAACAGACAGAGTTATTTCCGTATGTATAATATTAGTATACATATAAATGACTATTGAACAGTGAAGTTAATATCATTTTCATCAAATAAATTAAACATAAATAAGTTAAAAAACTGACACCTGTATACCGAAAATAATGTGACTTGAAAATTACGAAACAGCATAAGAAACGTCCAACTCAATTATTTTTTATCTACCAACTCAATTATTTATCGTCTGATAAAACATATCATATACATTTCAATTGAACTCATATATATAATGAAATTCAGAGTATTTGTACCTGTTGTCGCACGTCACATTAAAAGTGATAAAAAATATATTTTATTCATGCACTAGCTTGCGTCCACGACTATCCTCTGAACATATCACGATATCTATGTTAAAATTAATTATTTAACTTATCTATCTATTATCCAACACATGAAAATCTTTTTGTTTATATTCATTTATTATATTGTATATATTCGAGTTGAACTTACTTTAACGAACTCCAAGTTTCCTAGTAATATCATTATCATCGCTAAACCAGGAACAGAATGACTTCCGTGTCATAGATTTTTTCCTTATTTTTAAGTTGCAGGATAAATAAAATTAAAATTATACAAATATTTTCAAGCCATAAAGATTACATCAAAAAAGAAATATAAATAAATATAGGAGGGGTGTCGTACAGGTATTAGGTTCAATTTTAATGAAACTAAATAGAAATAGCCTAAATGATATTCCAGCCTATAATCCATATCTGTGTCTAATTTCATTTAGTTCCGTTCATCAGTTCTGGCGTGATTGAGTAACAATAACCCATCTTTCCAAACACTCGGAGTATAGTATTAATAATATATACATTGTCTTAATAATTGGCTTACTTTGTACAACTATAGTTCAAACTCATCATTATCAGTGAACGCTGCATATATGCACTGGTCTCATGGCCTCTCCCAAAGTATGCCAAAGATCCGGTTCTTCGCAACCAGTCTGGTCCCACCATCTCACCACGTCACACTATATTGACCTAAAACGAGTATTGATATTTTTAGTTCCGGTGATATTCAGATTCACTGTCAAGTGAATCTACTTTTGTATAAAGGAAGTCACCCACTCGTTTTTTTTAAATAAACCATTCACCATTACATGCCATTAAATCTTTAAGAGTTTTTTTAATTACGACGACCCTGAAATAATTTCCTTCCGATTAATGGTGACCATATACATTATGTTAATTTGTATTTAATTATAGTCGAGTATCGGAAGCTTAAAAAAACTGTAGCCAGATTACCTTAAGTGGATGGCCTTATGCAGGAGGGAACCAACAGAAGATATGTATATTTAAATAAATTATATAGACAAAGAGAGTATAAATATGGAGTCCACCAGCATATTTCGTGGCTAAGCTTTACGTGAGTATTGTAATTGTAAAATATTAATTTTATTCATGGAACTTAGCTATTTTATTTATTTACACTAATGTGACACCAACCTGGAGAACTAGCATATTATGTCCCTTGTTAGTTACACTGGTTCACTAATCTTTGAAACTGGAAACAGTACAAAGTAGTGCTGTTTAGCGATAGAGCATACAGGCGGGCTGGCACAATGCTCTTTAGCATTTTAGCATTAGCAGCCCGTAAATGTCCCACTGCTGGGATAAAGGCCTCCTCTCCCTTTGAGGAGAAGGTTTGGAGCATATTCCACCACGCTGCTCCAATGCGGGTTGGCGGAATACACATGTGGCAGAATTTCGTTGAAATTAGACACATGCAGGTTTCCTCTGTTTTCCTTCACCGCCGAGCACGAGATGAATTATAAACACAAATTAAGCACATGAAAATTCAGTGGTGCCTGCCTGGATTTGAACCCGAAATCATCGGTTAAAATGCACGCGTTCTAGCCACTGGGCCATCTCGGCTCACAATGCCAAACTAAGAAATAATAGATTATTAAAAAAAAATCTATAATTATATATTTTTTAAACTAAAATCGCTAACATTGTCATTGCTGATTAAAAGATGAAGGTTTTTTAGTTGTTAGTTCGAATATTTCAACTGAATATCAAATCAACTAACCTAACCGATTACAGCAGAAACTTTGGACACACTTTTGATAAATATTAAAACTCTTGGACAAAATAGTAAAAACTTAATTTAACTTAATTGCATTGATAATAGAATCTCCCCTCGATTCCTAATTCTTTCATTATTTTCCATTCTTCCAAAGCAAGCGATCAAACGCAAACAACCAGGTTCAAAATACGACTAAGCACCAAAGGCTCAGGCTTCCTCAATATGACATTTGTTTAGATAGTAAAATAATAAAATCCAGTATACCAAATAAAATATAAATTCATAAGACTATATCGTATTTCGAAGTCCATTATTGAAATACTCTTCGAAAAAATATGTATTGTTATTATACAACAAGCCATTTTATTATTCTTTATTTTTTAGTTAAAACTGTACGACACTCGTGTACTATTGTTTATGGATAACATGTCAGGAACCTTCACATGTGTAAGTAATAACCGTGCGTTCCTACTCCACCGGATGAAGGATCTATGAATGCATGGAATACGAACAAAAACTAACATTCTCTTTTATAAATATACTAGTAAATCCAGCAGACGTTGTCCTGCCTTTGTATAATATCAATAGTCAAGGCGATCATTTGACTGGTATATAAGTTCTGCAGCGCCATCTAGTGACAACTTAAAACAATTTGAATATCCTCTCATTGTTTTATTAAACCACTTTTGACATACCACTGGGTATACAGGACCCTGACCCACTGGGTCAGAATAAAACGACGCGGTAGCTAAGGCTACGGGTAAGGAGGGTAACCTCGGGGCCCGTACCCAGTTCGGCTTTGGCCGAGCAGGAAGACCTCACTAGGTTTTATTAAATTATGTAAAGAATTACAAAATCTATTAAAAAATACTTTCAAGAAAAGAGCGTATTCATTCCTTAAAGGCCGGCAACGCACCTGCAAGCCCCCCGGTGTTGCAGATGTCCATGGGCGGTGGTAGTTACTTTCCATCAGGTGAGCCTCCTGCTCGTTTGCCACCTATGACATAAAAAATCTAATAAAAAAACCCGCTGTGTTTTTCTCAGGTATCTTTTAATGTAACAATCAATAAGTAAGTGTAGAGACTATCTCGCATAAATGATTTTGAGAATGTGTATAGAACCTTCTTTATGATTTTTTTTTCAGTTATAGCCAACTAGTGTTGTCATCCGTGGCTTCAGGAGTCGGACGTCAGGTTATTAGGCATAACAAGAGGCCTATACGTTTCTTTGGTCTTCAAAGCTATTTCACACCAGAGCAACAGACAGAGTTACTTTCGTATTTATAATATTAGTATAAATTTTCTTGGTAGTCCTTCAAAAAATATCACAGTCTTTAAATCTTACGCAGATGTACCAACATACACCTTTATATGAAGATGTAGCGCATTTCCGAGAAGGTTTTAGTACATGGAGGATACCGTCTGTCAGTTGTTCTCATCAAACGTACGTAAATAGTTTCCAAAACAATTTCAAATTATATATGAATATATATTCCTACCAAATGTCAGACTAAATGTTACAAGGGTAACAAGAAAACCGAATTATCATTAACATGTAAAATTACTTATTCATTTAATTAGATGCAGTAATTACACCATTTACAAAACTGTCATTAAAAAAAATGAGTCCCCTACATACATAATATTGTTATAAAAATATATATAATGATTATAATTATTGATTTATCAAAGTACTTTTGAATCTTCATTTTACATTGTTAAATTAAATCTATCGAAAAGATTAGGCAAAAAACTCAGTTACTCTTTTCCTCCATTTTAATCACATAGTAAAGAATATTTAGTTTTTTTAATATCCTACCTAGAAATCAATAAAGTCCACACTTTTTTTATCTTTAATATAATCTTGAATTGAGTAATATGCCTTATTTATCAATGTTTTTTGACATGAGAATTAATTTTTTTAAGGCCAAATTACTAATAGCTGTGGAATCTTATTAGCATATTAGAAACGAATACTGCGCCTCAGGAAGAATTCTTATTTTTTTTTATAGGGGCAATTGAGCAGTAGGCTCACCTGATAGAAAGTGATTACCACCGCCCATGGACATCTGCAACACCAGGGGGGTTGCAGGTGCGTTGTTTGCGAAATCGAAAACTATGTATTAACTAAAAACTAAGCTATAGACACGAGGATATTTCCTATATACTAATTGTTCCTATTCACTACGAATTATTGTCACCGATTCTTTCGAAAATATCTATATTATTGTGAATATACATAATAGTGCTGTAAACTTACTGGGTAGCAACTGTTAGTATACACAGCTTATTAAAAAACATCCCGAAGGGAGTCTCGAGCTCCAAGATTAAACATAGACCGAACAGCTCTTTTTTGCTGAATGAAAACAATTTCAATATATGTAGTGTTACCCCAAAATACTGTAAAGCATAATACTATGAAAATGTATGCTATTAAATTTTAATTTTACCCTCTTCCAAATACAAAATGTAAAAAGCTAGCGAGAGACTGGATAAAAAACCTGGATTATTACGGAAACTCTACATCACCAACAATATCAATAAATGATAAATTTACAATTACAGACAACACTGCATACACACCTACATATATCCTTCCTACTCGTCCAGACTAGGTACACAACACAAAGCATATATCGATTAAATTTAATAGATCTCATACAAGCAATTATTATAAAGATACTGTAGGGAATTAGGCTTGTACCGAGAAGAACCGGTAAAAAGATCTTGGACATATATATCAATTTAAAAGTGAATATAATATACATATATTTTGTATATATGTTTGTAGTTTTAATGAATATGTATAAGAGCTTAAAATTTATTTAATTCAATTTATCAATCAGAGATGTCTGAATTTAAAGGCAGGATTAATGATAATTAGTCCTGCCTTTAAAATACTTTAATAAAAAAACGACGTGCAAATGTGCGTGCGTGTTTTTGACTGCGGCTCTAATTAATTATTAATCTAATTTTCTACCTAAGGATATCCGTAGTCAAAAACAAGTATTCGATATTAAAGATTCTGCTTATTACATCCTAAGGTCGATAAAATAAGCGGTAGACCTCCAAATTACTCTACGACATGGTCATTCAACGACATGGACCGCGCACGAAAATTTTGTATAGGTCGAAAAAAAAATTAAACTAAGGCGTATGTTTTCTTTAAATCATACTTAAAAATTAAACGTGTGTCACCACGATCGGCCGAATATTTGTTTCATCAACGGTATTCGGTATATTCCGCAGTATTTTCATTTACCGTATGTACAATTAAAATAACAGTCTCTATACTGCATCCCATTGCTGGGCTAAGATCTTCTCTCCCTTTTCAGGATCGTTAAAACTATGTTACGTTTAAATATCTACTTATTAACTACATTAATAATTGTCAAATAATATAATTCACTGATAGGTGACAGGTGTGTTTTTTCATTTTACACCCAGAGGATCGGAATTGCGGTTCGACGGTTAAATGCTTCTAGCATTCTTGCCACTATTTTACGTAGTCATGATTTATACATTACCTTTTTCATTGGCAGAGTTCTTCTTTACAGATGGTCTTTTAAAAAATAATATGTGTGTAGAATATAATAAAAAGCTTGTGAATAGCATCTAAAACTTTTTATTGCAAAATGCTAGTCTTACGTTTTTTGTCAATCAATAGAAAACCGCCATGTTATCTCAATATAGATTAATGAATAAAACTAAACCATCTGTGTTCAAATTACTCTGCACTTGCTAAATTTAAGCTTCGTCGATCTGAAATGTCACTTCCTTGTATAAATAAATAAAATGAATATCAAAGACAAATACATAGGTCTTATTTGTAAGGTCGTAAGAACTATCTTCCACGATTGAATGATAGCCGGTATTCTCTTTGGATAATTTAATAGTCCAAGCAACTTTTCAAGGTGGCGTAAGTATCGGCTTAAAACATAGCCGATTATATTTACCACTTGAATCAACATACAAACAGGATCTTGCCTTATTCCTTTCGATGTACAGATAGATTTTAAGTGACTTATGTATTATATTATCGCATCTTGTGATTGGTCAAATTACATGAGTCTTAAAGTTTTTTTTTATGATTTTAAATCCCAGGTGTTAATTTCGCTCGGAAACTTTTTATTTATTTATTTAATTTTTTAATACATTGGTACTATATACTGTAAGATTGTGAATCATGAAATTTTACCTACGTCCAATCAAATGAACGTTCAGTATTTAGTTTTATTAGTTAATCTAACTTTGACCACATTTTTACAAAATAGACCAAGATCTAAGCGCCCAAACAAAATTTACCTCAAACTACTCAGCCACTGCAGTAGTATTTTTCATTATTTGTAATAATTAAAAATAATAAGAAACCACATCAGTAAAGTTAAACGGCAAACTAAAGGAAAACTCGTTGTTAAACATTAATGTTCACATTTTCATACAACGTTTCATAACTATCAAAAATGTTCTAAATAGACCATTATAAATTTATAATCTAACTTATTTTTACTCTTAATAATATGTTCAAATATTAATAATTATTTACACGCCTATAGCAACAAAACAACATACTTTTTTAACAAACAATAACGTTGAATATACCGAAGGCTAAATCAAAAATGGCGGACAGTACCAATACAGACAAACTCGTTTAAAGAGATAAATTTGTTGTATCGATTTGTAATATTATTTATTATTTAACATTATGTTCAAACGATCGTTGATATCGGTTAACGCGGTGTGTGTAGGCCCTTGCTCAAGTTATCTCGTCACTAGCACGAGACCGGTTCGAGCATGTCGTATGCTCTGTAAACGAAAGCTCAAGGTCAACTTGCACTTCCGTCATGAGTGCAACTGTTACAGAACGTCCAGGTTTTATTATTAATAATTTATTATATAATTATTATATTCGTTAATTGGCTTAAAGGCTAAAACATTTCAATGTTGTTATCTAGCGTGTGTTTGATTACTTTATTGGCACGTTTTTCAATTTTGATTATATTAATACGTACAAAAAAAAACGTAATGGTTGTTCGTGCATAAAACATATTTTAAAATTTATTATTTTCTATTAGTCGGCTATGTTTGTGTTAATATGTGTTTATTACAGAGCCAAATATTGTTCAATCCTGTAATGACGTAATATCTCGGGTGTTCTGTTTTAATTATTATTTTAATTATTTATGGTAGAGTTAATTATGTGACTTTCTAAATTAATTATTAACAAATATTCGAAAGATCGGTAATGATTAGTCCTTTTGTATTATCACTTTTTTATGAGATTTTAAGATTTTTTTTCTGTCTGTTTATCTCTTTATAATATTTTCGTTATATTTGATGTTTTTGAAACTTGGTTTTTGAAATTTGAGATTTGATTTGGTCACACTAAATTTTAAAATGACGCTCTAATCTTAGCGTATATCTGGCGTAGCGTAACTCATAGCATACAGCAGGTCACACGCGCACCATAAACAGGTGGCGCTACTTTGCGCATACTCAAGATCGCGCGCGGATGGTAGTGAAAGCATAGAGAATATGACCTTGTGCATTGATTTATCTACATAGCCACCGCCTGCGCAAATAACGCGTGCCCTCGAGCAGACGCTATCATTTGCGCTACTTTTCGCTCTGAGAAATGAGTCATTTAGTTTCCTGTATTATTTTATATATTAATTATACATATTATATGTTTTAACATATTTTGTAATTAAAATAGCTAGAAATGGGGGCAATTCATTCTATAACTTGACTTCTCTCTCCTCTGCATCAACTCTGTATACAAAGATTTTATAGTTTAACTAATTAAAGTCATTTTAGCTCATTGTATGTTGGTTAATATAAATAGTAGTGAGTTTTAAAATTGGTATCATTGGAGCTGGATTTATACGATAGATTTTTTTACGCAAATTATTAGCCATCGGTAGTTGGGTACTTAAATATTACTTTACCGAAACTGGGAATACTTAGAACAGTAGCTGTACACCAGCTCTACAATTTACACACTAATATTCATTAAATTTTTTTGATTTATTGTAACAACATTGTTGCAAAATTTATTGAAATATGCTGTTCATTATTACTTTGGTTGAAATTAGTTGATCTGAATCATATATTGTACACAAGTGAGGACAAAATAATCACAAACGCGCTTACAAACAAACATCTCACCTACATATAAACGTACGAATATATTTCTAAAAATCTCAGAACAAATACCAAATCCAGCGAAATCGAGGGCAACGCCACTGGTTATATATATTTGCAAAAACAACCTGTATATCTTTAATAGTGTTACATTGACGCAGTGAAAAAAATATTTTGTCAAACTAAATAATAGACATTAAAGACGACTGCGGACATACAAACTATTGACATTTGTTTATTTAAAATAATAATAAACGTCATAACATAATATTCGACCTTATCATATTTATTCGTAGCTGGTGGAAGGTGTAATACACGAAAAAATATAGCTGTCTTGCCTGACATAAATCTTGGTACTGCTTTTGTTATTCAATTAGTTTCCGGATATCGTAAAGGGTACATTGACGCATGCGCGTAACAAACCTGCCCTTATCATGAGGGACTACGTTGATTGACTGTGAGATAGCCTAGATGATAGGGATGATATGCTCTATTCTGATACAAATACTGTTCATAAGAAAATAATATAATCAACACTCAAATAAAGCTCATTTTGTAAAAAGTTAATACATATCTAATAAATTAGAATCACGTTTTATTTAAAGCGAATAGGAAAGATTTAACAAGTCTACCTCGAGCGGTTGCATTCTTTATGCTAAGGTCGCCTGCGCTTGCGCTGCCCGACCCTACTTCGATTAATATTACAATGTATTTAGATTAGTTTACTGTAACAAAGCAAGTGTAATATAATTAATGTCCAACAGCTGGGCGAATGAAAGGGGTAGCCATTCTCAGGAACTTAATCCAGATCTCCATTTCACATTAGTTCTTATTTTTTTTTATATTTGAGATCACGTTTGATTATATTAAATTACATTATGTATCTACGCATATTTATAAACATATCTATTAATAAATGAAGGACTTAAAACACAAAGAGTTTTTATATACACTGGCCAGTGTTATCAGATAAATCGAAAAATAAAAGTATTTTAAGTTCTCCCTCTGTTCGTAATAACAATATAATTTTTTTTCTTAAGGTCTTTTGAAAAACGTGACAAGATTCACTGGAAAACCTTGTCGTCTGAATATCACTCATCAATTAATATTCTTATATTGTCACAAGGAACAGCGTTAACAAAATCGAAATATTTATTTTAGTCAAGGCTATTTAAGCCCTTACAAGCACCTTTAAATCGTTTTAGCCCATTTTACAAGTTTTAAACTTAGAGGCGAGTTCGGAATTTAGAGTTTACCACGTAGTAAGTTATGATATAGCTGTTTTTAATATTATAGTACCAAATGCAGTTAAAATAATACCTTATAATAATTAAAGAGGCTTACGATTTATGTATAAAATAATATATGTCTTTATTATTATGGTGAGGATGATAATGATATCTTTATGGATATCGGCCACGCAAGCCCGTCCGAGTAGTTACCACCACTCATCATGTACTCTGGAATACAACACACAGTATTGTTGTATTCCAGTTTGAATCGTGAGTGATCTAGTCTAACTTCAGGCGCAAGGGGCATACCATCGTAGTACCCAATATCATTGGTGCATGTTAGAAAAGATTCCCTCTTACGTCGCCAATATTAGTAGCGGTGGTGCCAACTTACAAATGCAATTTTAAAAAAAAAGAGTGCGAACCTTGCGTGACGTTATAGTTTATAAGTGAAAACACAAGTATATTTTTTATTCTTTCACTCTTATAATCAGATATACAGATCTCATATATTATATACATACGTTGTAAAGTCCCTTATAGAACTAGCGCAAATTATTCAGTTTAGAAAAAAATGATATTAGGAACCTCATTATCATTTTTGAAGACCTATCTATAGATAGCCCACACGTATGGGTGGGTTCGATTACAAAAAAAAAATTGTAGTTTCAGTTCTAAGTATAGGGAACCCCAAAATTTATTGTTTTTTTATCCTATTTTTGTGTGGAAATCTTAATGCAGTTCACAGAATACATCTACTTACCAAGATTCAACAGTATAGCTCTTATAGTTTCGCAAAAAAGTGGCTGTGACATACGGACGGACAGACAGACAGACATGACAAATCTATAAGGGTTCCGTTTTTTTAGCCATTTGGCTACGGAACCCTAAAAACTTACAAAAAATAATATATATGTATAGTATTGTATTACATAATATACCTGAAAATGGAATCATATCGATTACGGTCTAATAGTTCGGACAATATTAATTTAATAATATTTAACCGCAATCAGAGTCTCGAATTGTGGTATAACGTATCAAGTTTTCGAGTTTAATTTTCTTGTTTTATTGTTACAATGCAAGTCTGAAAAGATTGTACCCTTCAATAAAGAGCGCTCATATATATATTTTGTAAGAAATTCTTATAAAATTACATTTCGTTGTCAATTTCGTTTTCGGACAAACTATGTATATATAGTTTCGGTTAAGTTTAACCTTAAAACAATGCCATATTCGACTTATTGACGTCAATCTGTTTATACCACATTTCCAACTATAAATCGTTTATGAATTGAATATTAACAACCGTTTAACAACTTCGATCAAAATTATATTTTTGATTAAACATTTTTAAACTTAAAATACATTGTTTACAAATATAAAATGTATTAATAAATAAATCTTAAAATATATATCGAGTGATATTTTACATTGTTTTATTAATAAACTAGTGATCCACTCCGGCTTTGCACGGGTGCACTTTAGTAATAAATATTAGCATAGCACTCGGGAATAATGTAGATATCTAACAGAGTTTTTATTTTTACCGGAGAATACTTCTCTTACAAACAAACAAATTTTACTTCTTTATTGTATTAGTATAGATTATATTGAGTCTTTGTTTTTTATTATATTAAAATGTACGAAGTTATTACAAGTATAAAGTCTATTATTAATAATAAGCCAATCACTTCTCGAGTGCACAAAATTGTTTATGTCATGTATTTTTGTTTTTTAACATTTAGCCTCTGTTTTAATATTATAACCAATGATTTTATTACTTATTTTGATATCAATTTCATAGATTTGTAAATTCTACTGACTTTTTTAAGATGTATGTTTTTTTTATGAAGTATCACAAACCCATATAAATATTACAATCAAATGAAAATAATAATAATCAGAAATATATACACAATAAAGTACTATTAATCAATAAAGTATTACTGTTATTAAAGACTGCTCTACGAGTAAACCTATTATCTTTTAAAGTTGGTTGGAAAGTGACTACCATGAACATCTGTAACACCGGGAGGCTTGCAGGTATATTTCCGTCCTTTAATAAATAGCCAAGGTGTCCAAGGCGTATCGGTGTGCGAAGCAGAAAATACTTTAAAAATAGCGCTGTTGTGGATTTTCGGACAGGTGATGCGGGTGAAACTTTGACGCGACGCCCGAAGGTGAGATTTAGTGGCCGGGATTAATCCAAACAATTACTTGAAACATTCATCGTAAAAAATGCGGTAGAAAATGCAGAGTGATCCAACATCTTTACGCAAAAGACAAAGAATCAAGCAGATGGGAAAGAGCTTGATATTCGATAGTTCGAGCCGTCCCCGACCCTTGGTCAATTGTCTTCCTCACTCCTAACACAGGTGATAAGCTTAAAAGAAGGCGTAAATAGGAATATTAGTAATTGCTTGATTAAATTGGGACATAGCTAGTAATCTTTATATATAAATAGCTAGTAATCTTTATAATCTTTATATAAAAAAAAAAAGTTTTGTTAACATATATATGTATCTTCCTATATTTAGGTAGTTACATACTTTATCGCATTGACCAGGACAATAACAGAAATGTTTCAGTCGCCTTTACTTTAATAATAAAAACATTTGTCTTGCTAGTGCGAACAGAGTGTGACAGACGGATCCACAGACTCTACATTGACTGTGAAAGAGTAGGAATACGAATCACATCTCCATACATAGAACATAGGTATTTAAGTCCAAGGTCAAACAGTGCTGCCAACTGTGTCAAAACGTGAACATACACTGAATCTAGATTTTATTATTAACTTAGGTCGGTCTTTCTAAGGTCAATTGTATGTCTGTTTTCGGAGTCACCTAGTTACTCTTATTTTGTGGCATTTGTCTTTTACGTATTGTGGTTAGTTAATTGTATGACAGGGTATGGAATATTCATATTAATACTATTTTGCAATGCTGTCCATGGGTGGTGTCCACTTACCATCAGGTAGCTTATCTGCCCATCCTTTTACCTTTATTATAGATACAAAATTCAGATTTTCTCACGATGGATTCCTTCACAAGCACGAGTTCAATAATAATTATGAATTACGCACATTATAATCCAGTGTTGTTTGAACCAGCAATCTTCAGTTAAAATTTACATGTTTCAACCACTGAGCTATTTTCTAAAACACAAAACACTGACACAGACATCTTATACTATATGATATATTATATGATTTTTTTTATAGAGAAGATTTTTGTGTTATGTTCATGATATCCACCACGAATCGCCCGTAAAGTTGAGGATGAAAAATATTTGAATGCCAGTATCACATAAAAAATAACAATTTAAAAGAGGCATAGAACGCTAGGCTGGTATTAGCTATTTCTTTTTTCGTAATATGTTGGCAGGCTATGGGCAAGTGGTTTCCACCGCCCATAAATATCAGTACTGTAAGATATATTGACCGTCTCTTATCACAAATGCGCCATTGACCTTCAGAACTATGATATAACGTCCCTTGTGCCTGTGAGTTACACTAGATCACTCTCCCTTCAAATTAGAATGCTGTGTGATACCTACCCAGACGGGGTTGCATCCAAACACCAAGTAAGTAGTATGTAATATAAAATTACATAGACAGAAACACGTGTAAAATAAAGTGTTCTGCGGCCTGCGACTTTCCCTTTATAAACCTAATTTCGTTGCCAAGTCTCAAGCAGAGTCGAGGCCGGTGTCCTAGACGACCTAAAGTGACATAACACCAATTCGAATGCCGTTGGCATTGTGATCGATTGCGAACTATTACAAGTAATTCTTTGTTCATTGTATCGTGTGAATTTTTAAGAAAAACTCTTTAAAATATTCATAAGTGAACGCTCTATTTTAAAAGATGAGTATTTTTTGCTTCAAAGAATCAATGCTTCTATATAATATGTTCTTATAAAATGAATCTCGAATCTGATCTTGAATCTCTAATGATATATAAATTAATCTAATATGACAAGAATATATTTTTTTATAATTATTACATAACTATTTCTGTTATATGCGTGCATTTTGTATATTTTAATTGAAACATATCTTATACCTATGTTTTTTTAAAAGGATACTAAAACAAGGTCTATATTATTATACATTAACTTATAAACTAACAAATTTTTGATCATGAATGATGAGTATCATACATTCTACCACCGAACAGTATTACTCAGCATTGTTGGGTTCCGGTTCGAAGAGTGGGAGAGTGAAACTCCATTAACTACGGATAAAACATCTTACTTCCCAAGGTTGATAGAGAATTGGTATTTTATGGAAAGGTTAATATTTATTACGGGGCCTATATCTGTAGACAATGGTGTCAACTTTTTTTAAGGCATAGATTGGCGGAAGATCATATAGGCCACCTGATGGTAAGTGGTCACCAACTCCCATAGACACTGACGCTGTAAGAAACTTTAACCATTCTTTACATCGCCAATGCATCACCATCCTTGGGAACTAAGATGTTGTGTCACTTGTGCCTGTAGATACTAATAGCTCACTCACCCTTCAAACCTGAACACAACAATACTGAGTACTGTTGTTAAGCGGTAGCATCATGTGGCCGCTTGTTAAAGTACCTTTTTATAAAATGAAACAAACAGTGTAAATTTATTTAAGAGCATAAAATTCAACTTTATCCGTCACGTTAGAATGAGATGGCAATGTTCGCTATTTGCATAATATAATTTAATTTAAAGATTATGATGATATAGAATCAAAATCCCTGATTGGTGCGATTTCCGGCATGTAACGATATGCTTCTACGAGCTTTTTATAATAGGTGTTCTATATGCACGTATATGAGAGCCGAGATGGCCCAGTGGTTAGAACGCGTGCATCTTAACCGATGATTTCGGGTTCAAACCCAGACAGGCACCACTGAATTTTCATGTGCTTAATTTGTGCTTATAATTCATCTCGTGCTCGGCTGTGAAGGAAAACATCGTGAGGAAACCTACATGTGTCTAATTTCAACGAAATTTTTTTTTTTTTAGTTGTTCTAGCCAGCTGTATGGATAAAGGAATCTCCTAAATATACATATATATTATTTTAATGATTCTACATTATAATATAATTTTGACAAAAGTCAATGGATTGGTTTGTCGACAACTCTCACTCCGGTATCCCTTCTTTCTTTAAAGCATAGTTAGGCGGACGGGCTATTGGGCCACCTGATTTTATGAAATCACTAATGCATATATACGCAAGATATTTTAAACGTTTACGTCGCAAAAAGGTCATCAACCTTGTTAACTGAGATATGATGTCCCTTGTGTCTGTAGTTACGCGGGCTTAGGTATTGCTCTTTGGCGTTAGAATATTTGTTCAGTGGGTGGTACCTACCCAGACGGACTTGCACAAAGCCCTCAAAATGCAGGTTCTAATAAATAAATTAAAGGATAGTTTGTATTAGAAAAAAATTATAATAAGCATTAATTTAAAAACGCATATGTACAGCATGTCTTGTACTAGTGCGTACAAGACATGCGGGAGAATCACGTAGCCCCGAGCAGGAAAACCCTGCGTAATTAATCCATAGTTCTTGTATTATGAAAACCTAGTTCACTTCAACCCCAAAAAGACGCAAGTTTGCGCGTTAACTGCTAAAAAAACACCATTTGTCGTATCTCCACGATTCGAGAACATTCCGTTAGCCGCTACAGCTAGTATCGGAATACTTGGCGTTGATGTTTCGAGTCTCGTTCAGTTCCGCGGTCAATTGGAAGGCAAAGCCAAATTGGCATCAAAAAAGCTTGGTGTGCTCAGCAAGGCAAGACAGTATTTCACGTCGGCCCATCGTCTAAGACTATACAAGGCGCAAATTCGGCCTCACATGGAATACTGCTCTCACCTCTGGGCGGGTGCTCCCCAGTACCAGCTCCTTCCATTTGACCGTATCCAACGTAGAGCGGCTCGAATTATCGACGATCAAGCCCTTTCCGATCTGCTTGATCCTTTGGCTTTGCGTAGAGATGTTGGATCGCTCTGCATCTTCTACAGAATTTATCACGGGGAATGTTCCGAGGAATTGTTCGAATTAATCCCGGCTGCTGAATTTCACCTTCGGACATCTCGTCAAAATTCCAAATATCACCCGCACCACCTAGATGTCCGAAAATCCACAACAGCGCGATTTTTAAGACATTTTCTGCCTCGCACAACCACTCTGTGGAACCAGCTTTCGCCGGCGGTTTTTCCGAACCGATACGACTTGGGAACCTTCAAGAAAAGAGCGTACTCTTTCCTGAAAGGCCGGCAACGCACCTGCAAGCCCCCCGGTGTTGCAGATGTCCATGGGCGGTGGTAGTCACTTTCCATCAGGTGAGCCTCCTGCTCGTTTGCCACCTTATGACATAAAAAAAAAAAAAAAAAAAATGTTTTATTTATCTATAATATGTAAAGATAAAATAGATAAATCATAATTACGCATACAATATATATTTATCGGCTGTCATTCATAACAATTAAATAATTGTTTAAGTAAGTTTGAGGGGGTGACTAAACGTGTCTGATGAGATGCAGATTGCCGAAACGTTCCCGCTCTACTCCTGCGCATAGAACACCTATTACAAAAAGCTCGTAGAAGCATATCGTTACATGTCGGAAATTGCACCAATCAGGGATTTTGATTCTATATATTTCGGGAGTAATAAGTAGTATATCTGTAAAGACTGTAAAAGAATGTGATTGTATGTAAAAACTTTATGCTAAAATAATTAATAATTGGTTTACTATGTAACATAATTGTTTACCATGAAAACAGAAATTAAAACGTTAAGCATATGATACGATACGAACGACCTTTTGCTCTTAAGCGGTATAAATGTTTCCAGTCCATCTCTCTACGCAAAAAAAAATATATCAATTAGTAACGCCGTAATTCCGTTGAGGAAGTACAAACCGAGAAACACATAATTATAATAAATAAACAAGTAAGCACTTCTGGGTAGGTACCACCCACTCATCAGGTATTCTTCCACCAAACAGAAATATTTAGTATTGCTGTGTTCGGGTATGAAGGGTGAGTGAGCTAGTGTAACTATGGCACAAGGGAATTATAATCTTAGTTACGTAGTTAGTGGCGCATTAACGATATAAGGAATGGTTAATATTTTTTAGTGCTAATGTCTATGGGCGGTGGTAAGTACTTACCAACAGGCTTGGTCGTCCGCCTATCTATATTATAAAAAAATAACAATATATACATCTAGTATATATCTGTATTCTTTATTGAATAAACAGTGAAATGGCAGGAAGAGAGATTTGAATTTAATTAAAATGTAGAGCTGAGACTCAAAACTCGTTCAGAACATTTTGTATTCAACGAGGTATCTGAAGATACTTTTAGCACTTTACTATTCAAGAGTGCATGCCTTATACGAGCCGTTTCCGGTTAATAATATAAGTAAAAAAATCTTCCGATTTATGTAGATTTCCCTACGCCAAACATTACTTAAAATAGTCTTCAAAAACTCAGAGCGTATCTGAATTGAGCATCAATTTTGGCTCACAAGAAAACATTTTCATCGAATCATACATAAACAAAAAAAAAATTATTAAAGAAATGTTCATTAATATAAAAAATAACAAGACTGTTATTATTTAACACGTTCGCTGCGGCATCATTTTTTTATTTTTTCCATTCCTTCGGTACGGGGCGTTTAAGATCTCGTATGAAAACTATCATAATACCGGTACGGGGCTAGACCCTGTATTAGACCCTGTAACGTTTAAGAAACTAAAACTTGATGTGATGTGATGCTATGATATTATCGAATTTTATTTCTTCAGTGCGGTACATGGTCAAGGAGACCCCTTATTAAGTAGGTTCACAATAGTATTCTGTTTTCAATAGGCATCATGTAAATATATTTACCACTTTCCTACAATATATCAAATAGACGTCACGGCCTCCGGACGACAGAGAGGTCTATGATTTTCTTAGCCGCACCGTAAGGAAGATGCATACGAGGCGCATTAGACCTCGTTCCGCATTGAACGTGTTAACAATTATTTATAATATAAAAAAGGAGGTTACCTTCATGTACTTGTAACTGTGTAACTTAGTGTCATTTTCTTATCTGTGGAGCCATCTTTCAGGAAGACATACAACTATGATTAATTAGTCGTCCGTCAATATAGCAATGTTGCCATAGTTCATTTATATCAGCTGATTTCTCGGGGCGCAAGGGATTGCATCCCCTGTTCGATAATAAATAAACTAAAATCAGTGAAAGGCCCGCACGAAAGGTATATAAGGGGCCAGCGCGCGCACCGCGCCTCCGACTTGACGACATGACGGCGTTAGTGAGATTGGTACGTTTTATTGTTCTAAATTTGATTTTTATTTTTTTTTTAATTTTAAGGGAAAGGAAGATAATCAAAAAAAGATTCATTGGTTCTTTTAGAAATATAAATAGTAATAATATAATAAAAATATTATTAATATGAAGAACATTATTTAAACACAATTGTTTGTTTATTATTATTATTTTTGATAATCATTCCTTAAAAATATATATATATTTTTTATAATTTTTCGGTACAAAAAATATCTATGTCAACATCAAATGAGATATAAATCGCCTGAGACTTTTTTTTAACTTTGATTGAAACTCCTTGACATAATAATCGTGTAAGTGTGTCCGTGTAAAAGTGAATTTCTTATTAACCGATTAGTGATAGCATCTGTAAGTGATAGTGAATTAGGTTCCCTCTGTGATAATGAAAGTGTAACGATAGTGTTTGAAATTGTGCAACAATATTACTATATAAAATAGGGCAAAGTGTTAGAAGAGAATTTATGCATTGGGTTCCGTACTTATTTCTAGTAGTTAAGTTAATTATTAGACGTTTCTTTCAAAGGCATAAGGGCTTTATTAGAACCATAATTTAACGTACATTTATATGCGAATATTCCTTTGACGTATTAATTTAATTAACAACTTAATTGTCTCAATTTCTTATCGTTATAGTTGATTTGTTTAAATATTATATTGTAGTTGATTAATTGTTTTTATTTTATTTGTTTCCGCTGTCTGAACGCACAAAAAAACTCCAAGGCGTATTTCAAACATGGTTACAATGCGTAAAATTGTTTTGGTTTTTATTTAATAATTGGCTTTTTATAGAAACCGTGAGTGACTTACGACGTTATTACTTTATGTGAAGTTTACAAGTACAATGTATTATTACAATGTTTTGATTCATATCAACATTTGTTCATACAAATACCTGTAAATTACAAATTTTAGAAGTATATGTATATGTACACTGAAAACTATAATAGGTACAAGTACACAGAAAGCAAGATTTGAGCAATAAATGTGTCATGTTGAAACGTTACATGACTGCACAAACGTTGCAAAAAATCAATCTTGAATTACATATCGTAAACAAGTTCGGTACAAAAATAAGTTGCAGGGAAATACAATAAGTCTGATTTTATAAATACCTTTTATTTTTAACGTATCTTATGCTTAGTATTTATATAGAAACTTACAATTATTTTCATTGTAACTGATGTAGATCAACTTCATTGTAAATTCTAGAAGACTATACCTATTTAAAGAAAAAGATTTTCCATTGTATCAGGTATAGAAAATATAATATAATATGATAAATTTCAAATAATGGTTTACTTTCAAGTCACTTATCAAATTTAATTTCAAGTGTATCTTAATAAATTACTTAAATTTAATTATCAGTTATATAAAGACATCCTTAACCATTACACTTCAATTTCGTATAGTGAAAACTATTAAACTTAGCTATTAAAATAGTTCACACTAATTTAATCTAAGAGTTTAATTCGGTCATCTCTCCTTGATGTATACAAGTTAAGAGATAGAAATCTCTGTCGTCTTGCTATACTTACTAAACATAGTGCTTTTTTGCAACAACATATAAATTGTGACATTCCAAACACGACCTTGTTATTATATTTAATTGAACATTATATAAAGATATTAAAACAAAAAAATATATATCCATTTGCCTTTTAAATCTATAAAAAATGACAAAATAATTAAAAATTCCAATACAAGGTGATCGTGTGTACATAATTCATTCAATATACTTTTCCATAACGATAAAAAGTTTCAGAATAGCCACTTCTTGTTTATCAGTACATTATCTACCTTATTTTGATTATATACGGCTCATTTTTAAACAAAGGCAGTGTTGCTTGATTTATGTGTAGGGTAGCCAATTGCCAGGTATTTCGAGGTCTTATTGTCGCATACCTTCATAAAAGTGACGGGTTTATTAATTAAAGTAAAAAATATATCGCTATTACATGCAAATAAATAAATAAGTATGCGCGTTAGCCAGGGTCATCTTTTCGGGTTGGGTACAGAGTTGAATCCTTTACTGAACGTTTCAAAGTGGGGTACTCCTATTACAGAAAATATATTTGTTATTTAGTCTCTGTATATGTACGTGGCAGAAAGCAAGTCCAATCAGGCATTTCCGATACGATTTATATTATTATTTGGTTACGAATTTAATAAGAGTATCTTATTATTAATTATTTGTTTTAATTATAGCAAACATTATATTTTTTTTAGATTAAATATCGAAGGTTTGACAATTCTGAACCACACGCAAAATTCTATTATTGTACATTAAATTTATTTGCTAATATTTTTATAAGCCGGAATTTTTAAGTGCCTATTTGTATATAATAAAAACAAAATAATATCTTGTATGCTTTTAACTCTAAACATAGAACGACAAAAGATATCTGACTTGTTCTACAGACTATAATATAATTATATTATGATTGCCCATTCTCGTATTTGAACTAGAATATAAGTAATAATTATCATCATAATTAATTGCTTAGTTACAATTTATAATTATATCCATAATATGATATGATGAAATAAATATTTTTAAAACTGGCAACCCTGTAAAACGTACGTAACTCAACTGTCCGTCGGTTGCGTGAATGATATTAACCATTAGTTTCGGATATACTACGATGGCACAACTGAAATAAATAGTGCGTTACTGGCAGAAAGTACTGACGTCTTTATCAAATTGAAATGCTGATAAAAAAATATTGACCTATTTTCGTTAAAATTGTATTGCATTATCATTTAGTAATTTATAAATAATTTGTAGTACAATATACAAATACGGCTTGAAATAAATGTAAATGATATACGTTTGTGAAAGTAAATTAATCTTATGTAGGTAGTAATACAATTTTTTATCATTCTTTAAATATATTTTTAAAAGTTTGTTTTAAAAATACTTTACTTTCGACCAAGTTCAGATCTGAAACAAATTGAATATCAATGTCAATAAATCAATGAATATTCTATCAAAATATATATTTACATTGGCAATGTTGTTAAACATAATTTTATTTTAAATGAGTCCCTTAACTAAATTAAATTTACTCGCTGCCCGGTTTCATACTGGTAAAATTTATACAAAGTCATGCTACAACCCACGTGGTTGGAGTTAAAATATACGTGGGAGAACCCGCGTGGAGCAGCTATTATTATAATATAGATAGAGACTGTCAAGGAAATATTAGTTATCTAAGCACGTGTTGCCTACTACTAACAAATTGACAGTTTAACATGATCGAAACGAAACGTTCAGTCGTCCTGATATACAAACACAGCATCCAGTTGCAATTCGGTTAAAGTTGGATCCGAAGATAATCGGGATCGTATTGTATCCGATATAAGTAGAACTGGTCCTCAGTTACAATTAAGCTGGCGTTAATTATTTAAATAGTCGCAGTTTATCGACTATATTGAAGAACGTATCATTACCGTTATAAGTCATTAGAATTGGCCCCCAAGTCATGCAATGCAGAAAACTTCGCATTATTCATGTTATCCTTGACTTCGGTTAGGAACTGTTTGTACTTTATGTCACGGATATAACATAAACTAATTTCGTGATTCAAGTCATTGAATGATTTCGATGAAAATCAACGTTGATAGTTGTGAATATAGAATGATCTTTATAAATAATAAAATGTTTAAAAAATGCAGGGTGGTTAGTGAGAATGTTGTTATATTTATATAAAAATTGAATTTAATGACGATTAAGTACGCCGCTGGATTCGCCAAGCAAAAGACAGGATTGAATGGAAATCTTTAGATTAGGCCTTTGTCGGAAGACAAGCTGTAGTAGATTAACGACCTTGAGCATATATTTAACTTCAAAAACTTAGACCACTTTCAAGAAGTTTTTTTTTTAATATAATTATTTGTTTAAATAGGAACAGCAATAATGGCTTTATTATTATTATTATTATAAGTACGCTGCTCTAACTTAAATGATTAAGTCAATGATTGACATCTTAGATGTCATGTTTTGTATTTGAAATGTCCAATCTCAGCAGAATCATTGTTCGTGAATGACGTTATTAATATCGTACTAACTATGGTGCTTCTTATCATTCTGTTGCACATAATTTGTAATCTAAACGTTTCACTTCTTATAATTCAACAAAATTGAAAGTTTTGCTAGTATTTTTGAAACCAAATGAAGGAAAGGGATAGCAATATTTGGCTAATTTTAGTATTATTAATATACAGCTTCACTAAAATCAATCAAACATGTAATATGTCATCCTTCATTAATATGGCTGATCAACAATGGTCCTACTTATAGTCTGTGATAGATGCGTCAGAGCATGCCTTGTAACCCACCATTCATCACCTATTCAACTGCTTAGAGCACTTAGTATTACAGTGTTGCGATTCGAAAGGTGATTGAACCAGTGTAATCAAATGCATAACATCTTAGTAGTCAAGGTTGATGGTCCTTTGAGTGTGTAAGTGGTATTACAGTGCCAATGTATGTATGGAGTTATGTTATATCTAAGGAATGCACTAAGTATTAAAAGCATAATTTTAAGGTAGGTGGATTACATCTGGATCCAGTTGTAATTCCACACCGCCCTGCACTACCGGTAATTAGATACTCTAGGAATTGTAGGGTCTCCATCAAATATGCAGTATGACGGAAAAGTCTATTTCACATCATACGTCATTATCGTAATAAGAAAATTAGTAGTACTCGTTCAATTAATCAATAGGTTATATTCATAAATATTAATTAAAATTACATATATGTATGTCAAATGTTTATTTTTATAGTATCAGATAGGTTCGTTTTGTTGTTAATAAAAAATCCTTATTTGTATGGCGGGGCACATTCGAAGCTTCACAAAAGATTTATACTAAATCACATAGATATAACAGATTAATGATTACTTAAATATTTTAGTATAAAAAAAAAATATTGTAAGTAAAATTTTTAAAGGTTTTTTTTGTTTTTGGTTCCTTTTACGGAATCATGACCTGACATTCAACGAATTTTTAAAAAGTCAAAACTTCAAGTTGTCAGACATATCCCGTTTGTCATACTTTCGTGGTCGCCGGTGACAGGCCGCTGAACCGTGGCCTCTAACGAGACTACTTTCCGATTCGACGCCCTTTGTATAAATTATTTTACAAATTATATCACAGACAAAGAGCTTTGTTATTGGATATAGATTTTAGTTTAAAAAAAACTCTCGGGTTGGGTCTTACTAATAACTTCCGGGTTAATAGTCTTATCAAGGATATGTTAGGTTACTATTAAAACATGATATTTAAACATATATATATATGTAAAAGCAACAATAATATTACCTGTTGTTTTATTATATTTATCTGACATATTTACTTAAAAAATATTAAATAAAAAATCCATAAGTGGTTACAATGTCATGGTTGACAGATGACAATGATCATTCCTTTCCACCTATAAATTTAATTCAATTAATAATTTTAATTTTTTTTTATTCATTTTCTGCATAAAACATAAAAAAATAGTTTAATCAATCATACGAGAGTCCGTATTTATAAATATAAATTATTGACAGTGAAGATTTTAGCATCGGCTTGGAAATAAATACAGATTCAGGCGTAAAATTAATATACGTCAAAGTTCAAAAATAGACTTTAAGAACGGTTTTTTGCTTACGGCTATTTTAAGCCTAACGACTTTATAGCCTTGGCAATTGAGGATTTTAAAGCTAATTAAATGTTTATAATATATAATATACCTACTAAGTTAGTGTATAAGTAGAATATATAATAGAAACAGTTGCAATGTTAAAATTCATTGTGAAACGACGATTCAATACGACTTGTAAAGGCATAAAGTTTATTTTGATTATTATTTGGAATAATTGTTTTAATCTACATATAATATTTAATTTATATATCGTTAATTAAAGCGGAATTTGCATGACATATTTAATACGATTTACGACATATACATTATACAGCGAGGAGAAAAAATTATTTTTTATATAATTGCAGATATTGATTTTGTAATTGTCATAAAATACATTAAAATATGTTTGTCAAGATTATATTTCTGATAATTAATTACCTTAAGTATTAAATAACTAATCATAATGAAGGAAAGATTGTGCACGTACTGTATTGCTCGTTTGTATTTAATTTTTTAATAGCTTGTCTATCTGTCAGTGTGCAATGTAAATTTATTTCTTTAATTTTTCTTTCATAAATAAGATTTCTTTACGTATATTTTTTTCACAGATAATAAATTTTCCCGACATTATAAAGTGGTTCTTTTAATTTACTTAATAAACATATCTTTAAAATACTCTTGCACCAACTCCTAAACACGTGCCAATCGCCATTTTACTAAGATTTTTTTTTATTTGCAACAGCGGAACAAGGTCGGTTGGTAATCGTACTAAATATTTTAGCAGGTAACATTATCACGATATTTATACAAGCAGATATAAAGTAATAGACTGTTTCTGTGGCAAAATTGTGTTCATTGTGCGTGTAAAATGTTTCCCAACCTTAAGAAATACGCTATTTGTAGATTCTGTTGAGCAAAATTGCGGAAACGAAAGTTCGTATAATTAACTCATAGCGATACTCGCGACAGGCTTCACTTGATTCATTTGTTTAATAATAATGATTATTAATAATATAAGAAAATATTTCATTGGTTTTAACTTGACGACCTCCGTGGTCGAGTAGTATGTACACCGGTTTCCATGAGTACGCCACTTCGAGGGTTCGATTCCCGGCCGTCTTGGGTCTGGGCGTTTATGGTACCGTCGTTACTTCTGATGCGTGCTCGTGCTTGAGCTACTTACATTGGGATCAGAGTAACGTATGTTGTCCAATATTTATATTTCTATTTTATTCTTTAAATAATTAACCATTTATGATCAGCGCCTTTCCGGACACTCATGACATATTTTCTACTTAGCATTGTTTTGTTCCGGTTAAGGGGTGAGTGAGCCAGTGTAACTACAGATACAAGAGTCATAATATCGTTTTCAAGCTTGGCGGTGTTAATTGGTTAATATTTCCTCGTTCCCTTACCTGTAGTAAATTAAAACAAAATTGGATTACTAAGAAAATATTCACAAAACACACTTACTTCATCTTTTTATGACATTGGTTGGCGGACGAGTATATGACCCACCTGATGGTAAGTGGTCACCACCTCCCATAGACAAAGGGCTGTAACAAATGTTAACCATTCCTTACATCACCTATGCGCCACCAACCTTCGGAAGTAAGATGTAATGTCCCTTGTGCCTATAATTACACTGGCTCACTAACCCTTCTAACCGGAACACAACAATACAAAATACTGTTATTTGGCGGTAGAATATCTGATGAGCGGGTGGTACCTACCCAGACGGGCTTGCACAAAGCCCTACCACCAAGTAAATCTATATTTAATTTAAAGTGAACAGTGTATTAACAAACTAGTTATAAGTAACGAGACGAGTATTTTATTTCGTTAAGTGAAATATTTTCGAATTCACATAACGTATGTACATCAATACGATGTCAAAAATTTAAAAATATTATCACATCCATCCATTAGTCTATTTGATGGAGAATTACCACGAAGGTTTGCATTAAATAGAGTATAAAAAAAGTCATTAATTTTAATACTATATTTGAACAGGTCCTAGACTCTAATTGCGGGTAACCTGAACCCGAATTAAAAACTTTATAAGGAAACATTCACTCCACTAAGCCCTTTTTGTTTTTGTTTTTAATTTTAAATTATTTAAACTGTTTTAAATTTAAAATTTTAGGATTACTCTAGACATATACTCATCAATTTCTTTAAATTAAATATTTTTATCAAAATCAATTTGATGTTTTCCAGGCTATCCTTGCAATATGCGCGTGCGCGCACGCTCAGTACGCGGAAGAGCGAGCGCCGCGGTACATCGCCTCGGAGCCAAAAGTCGCTCCTACGCCTGTGCCCATACTTAAACAAATTAACAGGTAACAAATTCATTATGAATAATTTATCTATAAATCGATACCTATACATTAATTGTGTTTAGATTCTTTATTTTATTTCTATTTTTGGTATAACGCATATCAGACGTCAACCAATGGCTTAACGCGCTTTCTAATGAACGAAAGTCAAAGTCAAATTGAAAAATCTCTAGTTACACCTGATTGTCAAAAATTTACCATAGTGTAACACTGCCAGCAGCAGCAGAAAACCCCATAACTCTTCTCTTCGAGATTTTGAACAAGATATTGGATTAAACGCAGAACCTTGGAACTGTAGCAGCCTCACAACAAACTGACAAATTGTTTCTAATTCCAGGCACAATGAAGACGGCTCCTACACATATGGATATGAAGCCGCAGATGGTTCCTTCAAAATTGAGACCAAGTCGCCAAGCGGAGAAGTCAAGGGAAAATACGGCTACAAGGACGACACGGGAAAGGTTAATCTCAGTTTACCTTTATTTTTTCTGCTAATTGTATTTAAATTATTTACGTGTACTTTAAAACGAGCTAATAAGTTTTTAGCTACAAAATTTTCATTTTGACTGTCACTAAATTCTATATTTTCTTTTATTCATAAATTAAATAAGGCTAATTTACAATATACAACAATATATGCGTGATGTCAATAAAATACTGCTTATCGTCGATAATCTATTAAAAATGTTTAATATTAGGGTAAAAAATATTGATATTAAAATTTGATTTAAGGTAAATACATCAGCCATAAAAACCAGAAGAGGAAAAAATAAATACGAATGTTTTATTTAATTTTTCAGGTCCGCGTTATCGAATACGGAGCCAACAAATACGGTTTCCAGCCAGCAGGCGAGGGCATCACCGTCGCGCCTCCCACCCTCGTCGATGAATCCACACGGGACGAAGGCCTAAGACCTGGCAAGGGACAGGTATTACTTTTACAGTAGTTTTAAAACTAAAACATTTTTATCATAAATAAAATATATTCCAAGATTATTTCATCACTGAAGTGTTAAAAAGTGCTGAAGTATATAATGCTATATTCTTAGGGATAACCTCTTGGCACTATTGGCACATTATGATCTCCTATAATAGCGGATAACTTTTTTAAATTAAAAATTGTTCTTGTATTCCAACAATCGGTATTGAATATCAAGAGAATTAGCACTAGAACACATCAACACACTCACGAAGTCACAACCCTTACACAAAATGAATATATTTTTTAACTTAACAAATATAACTAAGACATATTGTAAGCACGAACGTCACCCATACTAATGCACGCCGACAATAATAATCATTTAACGTGGAGGGGCGCATCTTCGTGAGTGAATTTACATTTTTCATAAGAAATTATATTTACAAAAAATATATAGTCATTCATTTAAATGAATCTCATTATATATATATTAAGGTCTTTTTTATTTATTTATTTTTAATTATTTCAAAAAATTATAATCAACTGTTAAGTGATCATTAAACATAAAAACAATATTAAAATTATTTTTAGAACGGACGTTCTCAGTATCGCGAACAGTCTGTCGATTACGACTATGAGGATTCCGCACCGGCGCCTACCCCGCGCCCCGCACCTCGGCCTGCACCCCGCCCCGCCCCGCAACCCGCCTACCGCGCACCCCCTCAACAGCAATACAGACCTGCCCCTCAACCACAAGAACAATACAGACCTGCCCCACAACCGCAGGAACAGTACAGATCTGCCCCACAACAGCAACAACAATACAGACCTGCCCCACAGCCTCAGCAACAGTACAGACCTGCCCCACAACAGTCTCCCACACCTCCTAAGGTACACCTTCATATATCTATATACTAGACTGTAAAACTTTAAAAAACACACCTATAGTTGTATTTTCTTGTATAATTGAAGCCGCACTATCGGAATGGGTGGTCTAAGAATGCAAATTGCAGATCTGATCCTAACCCATTGGGCTATTGCCACTTCTAGCACTGGCTTTATGATTAATTGCACGGATAAATGGGGAAATTAGTGACTCCTTAAAAATACATTGCTATTATTCTTTGAAAAATCTATTAAAATACTCTATTCTAATTTATAATTCAGTCACTTCATTAGTTTATTTAAATTTCTTTAGGTCTGCATACACACACACACTGCAAAGAAATAACTTTATTATTTTACTTTAATACTAAATCGTGTAAAACAATGTAGCCGGCGTTCTTCGCGGGAGCGGCCCCGGTACCAGCCGAAGACAACTTCTTCAACCCTGAGCCAAGCCAGCCGAGACAGCAGCAGTACAGGCCCAAACAGGACTTCAGACCTGCCCCTCAGCCCCAGCAGTTCTCCCCCAAGCACACACAAGTGGATTTCAACCAGGACTTCAATTCAGCTCCTCAATCTCAACCGCGTTACCAATCGAACCAGAGGAGTCAACCGTTTTCGATGTTAGATCAACTTCTAAAGGAGTATGCTCTCCCTCAGGGAGGAGCCGCACCCCTTCACGATATTACGTTCGGATCGTACTAGTTCGAATAATCGATTACATTTTGTAAATATGTAGTGTACTTTTAATTAAACGAATTTTTAAATTATATCCTGTTTTACTGACTCTTTAATACAAGCAAGTCATTTTAATACAAAAATAAATTAATTAAAAAGTTATTTTTTAATAAATCTAATTTGTTTATTCTTTAATTATAATCATTCAACAAAATTGGCAACTTAATAAACAGTTGAAACTGGGTTTGAGAACAAAAATCCTATGCTAAATGCAGTGACCGAAAAACTTTACAAAATGTCTACCATATAAAACAAAATTTGGTCTTGGAGGAACGCACGAATTAAAACACTCGGAGTTAAACTCAAATCATAATTGATTTCTACCTAGATCTTTATAATCTATAATAATATTATCATTGCGTAAGTAAAGTCACTGTCTGTCTGTATGTTACACTGAAGATAATTTGATTAATTTCGGTTTGAAGCAAACTTGAATTCCAAGCAAAGAAATGAACTTTTTATATCTAACGAAAGCCGCGGGCGAAAATATAAAATTGACTATATAAAAATATTTTTTGACACTATTAGAATTACAATTTTAGCACCTTTCATGATAAAGTTCTTTATATTATCCACTTTGTTGAAACTCACCATCATTCGATTCCGGAAAATATTTTAATGCAAAAAACGACTTCAAATAACACTCTATTCCAAAACAAATTAATAATAATTAATAAAATAAATAATTGCGTCTTCTAAAACTTAATAATCAACTTACTTTTTCTACTCATCAATATGTACGTACGAACTATGAGTTTACCACGCGAGAAGATAGGTAGGTACCTACCCACTTTAAATCTAACTCAACACGTACCTATGAATAACAAACATAGATCAAAATATATTTAAGAGTTCTCCTAAGTAAAATGAAATCAAAAATATTACAATACTTAAAAGTCGATTTACGATAATATAATGTAGTTACAATTATTTAGTTAGTTTTGGACTCCTCCTTTTTGAAGTCGGTTAAAAATAGTTTTCAAAACGCATCATGGCTTTAGTTAGTAACATATAAAGTCTGAAGTAAAATAATAAGTAATATTATTCAATGTCAAATCTTAATATAGTGCACTGAAATGGCGCAATACATCTAACAAAACACTCTATTGTTATGAATGTTTTAACTAAAGCACCGCGAGGCCGTGGGATCGATTCCCATGAATAAAATGAACAATAACGATATGTATAGAGTTTTCTCATAACGTTGTGTAATATGTGTACGATAACTCATGATATGCACGTGAACAGATAACAAGAAGTGCTTTAACAACGGATAAAGTGATTATGTCTCTATGTTCTTACACACCTAAACATCTAAACCCTTTTCAAAAATAATAATTCTCTATAGTTATATAAGTGTCAGTGTAAACGAAGTTTAATACTTCATTATATCGAGTATATCGAGAGATTCATAATAATTTAAATCTTAATTTTTTTTTATATTGGGGGCCATTTAAATATATTTTTTATAGAACAGGTTGAAGGTACAAATGGGTTATCTGGTGGTAAGTGAACACTATATCGCTCATAGACTGACATTGTAAGAAATATTAATCATTATTTACATCTTGGAAACTAATGTATCTGTATCTGTATTACTCATTCAACCTTCAAACGAAACACAGGTTTAGCGTTAGAAACGACAAACACAGCAATTACTTTTGGTTATTACTTGAAAGGAAATCGACGCTCTTCTTATCATCTAAATAAATAAATAAATATTGGACAACATCACATACATTACTCTGATCCCAATGTAGTAGCTAAAGCACTTGTTTTATGGAAAATCAGAAGTAACGACGGTACCACAAACACCCAGATCCAAGACAACATAGAAAATTAATGAACTCTTTCTGCATCGACTCGGCTGGGAATCGTACCGGGGACCTCGGAGTGGCGTACCCATGAAAACCGGTGTACACACTACTCGACCACGGACGTCGTCATCTATATAATCGTTTACCGAATAATAAGCCTTATTAATCAAAGTTTTCTTAACGTGTGATTTAAATATATTAATTGGCAAAGCTAAATATAGCATACCAATAGCTCATGAGTTAGTTGATTCTTAAAAAAATAATATTTTTAGTTTTACAATTAAAGTTTCGTATACCGAATGAAATTGTTGTAATTATCTATACTAATATTATGAATGCGTAAATAACTCCGTCTATCTGTCTGTTGCTCCTTCACAGGCATACCTCTATATCGAATTTAAAGAAATTTGATATGAAGTAAGCTTGGGCTCCAAAGGACATAAGCTAATTTTTTTCCTACCGAAGCGAAGCCGCGGGCGACAACTAAAAACCAAACATATATTAAAAGTGAAGTATATGTGAGTTCATAATGACAGCTTCTTGTTCTTTTAAAATACGTTTACTTCTTCTTAGAATACGTTTCTCTTAATAAGATGTAAAAACATTGTTTTTATAAATTGGTCTTGCTGCATAAAACATCTCGCTACATGGCCTTATCGTATAACGTTTACTCACACATACGCAATATTTGCAGCGTGAGACGGCTTTATACATTAAATCGTTAGATAACCCTTTTTTTGTAGAAAAATATATACCTATATGATTTTTTACTTTTTCATAAGCCTAGGCTTTAAAAATAGAATACGTCAATCTAAACTAATGATCGAAACTGGACAAGGATCGTTACGATTTCATGTGCCTAACTTTAATATTGGACTGATACTTAGCGGCAAGGAAAACATAGACAAGTCGAAAAAGTGATGCTACGTGTATATCCGCACAACCGAAGTGAGAGAGAGAGAGCGTATTAGAAAAAGATTTGTAATCGCCTTTTCATTAGGAGAAGAGGAGTTTGTATTCGTTTTAATTTCTTAGAGCTTTAAAATAATTACTTAAAAGCGACGTCGAATTAAATCAAAATAATACATAGAGATTTGTGTAAGTCTGTTTCAGGAGGTTTTTCAGACATTTCACCGACGAACAGCAATGCTATTGTTGTGTATCGGTTTAACTACCTATGCCATCAAAAACAATAAAAAAGAGGCTAGAATTCAAAATACAACTCATTATTTCTCTATACATACTACTTTAGATATCTCATAAATATCAAGTATCTGTCTCTCTATTTTCTGAACCTAATGTTTTGGGTACATTTGGAAAAATATTGTGCGCCTCGACTCATTCGATATATATTTTTTCGCTTCAGTTTATTATAAACGATGTGTAATGTCAGTCATGTTAGGTATGAATTAAGGCAGAGATTTTTTTTATATATTGGTCGGGTAAGACATATGACTTCACTCCACCTGATGGTAAGTGGAAGTGGAGTCCAAACGCGAAGACGACTAATACAGCCAGCAAGAATGAGCTGCATAGTTTATAGTTTAATTTACTTTCTACTGTTAATAAAATGTTTAATAAAAGGTACTTTTTACAGATTCATAACTCAAAGAAATTACATATATTTAATGTAATTTCATTTAGCCATAAATATAATAAAAGTAATAGTCATTTTAATCGCTTGAATCTGTGTTCCACTTTGATGTATCATAATTATCTATGTATTGCGTCTCGTGAGACAAGTGTGGGCGTTTTAGTACGACATGCTACTGGAAACAATGGAAATTGTGGTCGCAAAATATTACACACATTCATTTGTCGTTCATGTTGCTTTACTTGCAAAATAGCAAAATTAACCAAGTTTTATCTAAGTAGGTCCGATCGTTGTTTGTTTTATTTATATGGTTGTTTTCTGGTATTAAAATTGGTTATACGACAAAAATTTTATGTGTAATGTATTAAATGTTTATAAAATTGTTGACTTGGGAATATGTTTAACTTAAGAATGTTTCAATGAAACTATTCTAGTTTTTTCTGCGTAAGCTTTATCTTTAAGTGAACCAACTGAAAGATAAACAAACATTAAAAGTGTTCAATTTGACTTCTATATCGTTCACTATAAGTATAATCTGCAGTCAAGGCCCTTTGAAGTATTACTATGAACTGTTTAAAAAACAAAAATGGAATTGGGAAGGGCATTAAAAATTCAAAATTAATAAAAAAAAACTTTATCTACAGTATAAAAACATTTCTACGATCTATGTATATAATATTCACATTTGAGTGTAAAATTAAAGATTAATACTTTTGACTCTAGTTCTATCGTATCACTTGAAATAATTAGTTTCCATGTGTAGGTTTTGGATTTGTAGAACCTTCTTCTCCGAGTATTTGAACATTTCTCACCTGTTTCCTCGGCGGCGCTGCGGTGGTCAGCTCCGTCGCTGGAGGTGTCGTGGGCACATAATCAGGATTGATGGCCAAAAGTAACATTTTAAGTAACAAAGCTTCTCGCACTTCTACAGGAAGATATTCTACGGGTTCATCTATGTGATTAGAAGCAGAACCTTGGGAATCGTAAGGACGGGAATACCGTCTCCTTGGCATGTATCTGTGACTCTCATATTGAGGATCATCGTAAGTGGATAATTGATTGGAGTATACATCTTGTCTGTATTGAGGATCGTACCTGTAGTCGTATCGTTCGTCATCCTGATAATGACGGTGCTGCTGATAAGCCTCGTGCCGATAGGATGGAGGCTGGTATGGTGGACCGGGCATGATCTGATCCATAATAGCTTGCAGGCGATGCTGTCTCATTATCAGAATATGGAGCAAGCGCTTAAAATCACGCGTACTGACTGGGGCAGATATAGAATACGTCTCACTTACCGGATCGTATCTCTGATATAACGGCTGCGGACGGTATGGATTTACATACCTTGGCTCATATCCTTGAATGGGCACACCTCTTTCATCGACCGGTATTTGAACTATTCTAGGAGCTGGGCGAATTTCGTATGGAATTGACGCAGGCTCTTGAACCGAAGCCTTTGATTGCGGAGGCTCTTTCACGTATTGCGTGTCCAATACTTTATCTTGATATTCATAATGGAGAAAGGGCCGCTGGTTGCCGATTGGAATTGGTGCACCCGGATTGTCTCTCAAATACTCTTGAGTTCTAAACTGAATCGGGGAAGGCCTATGATATATAGGTTGCTGATAAAGCCTTTCGTCTGGTTGTCTTTGTGCTGGGATATGAATTGATGGAATCGGATTCGACGTAACCACATTTTCATGGTTGAAAACTCGGCCAGTGCTTGCTTCTAATGTCGTTTCTTGATCATCCAATTGCGTATCTTGGTACTGCTGTTGAATTTTTTGTCTTGCTGCTAGTAAAGAGTGAATGGGTATAAGCCTTGGTCGTGCTGTAGTGGTTGTAAATAAAGGCCGCACTGTACCATGTGATAGATGACCACCATAGACATCAGTTGAATCATCCCCCATAGATTGCTGTAGACTCACCATGTGATGATTGGAACTCGTTCCTGCTAATTCGCGTCTAGTAGTGATAGATTTGTTAACGTCTGGCTCTTTTTCGATAACATGCTCATAAACTGGTTTCAATGTTTGCGGTGTAGCTGTAGTGGTTTGTTTTGTAATAAGATCATCTTTCACTGTCACCGGCACTGGCTTTGATAACTGCGTTCGTGTTTTAATTGCATCCTCTTTCCTGTACAAATTTATAATACTGGCTGTTGTTTCTTCACGATTTTGTTTATCAGTAGTCATTTCCACTGGCACTCGGGTAGAACTGGAACCCGGTCTTCGTCGGGGTATCGCTTGTATAACAGTTCCTCTCGTAGTTGCACTGCTTCTTGTTGGATAAACGGCGGTTGCTAGAGGTCTTCGTGTGGTTGATGAGACAGTTTTATTGACTCTCACTACCATTGTTGGTGTACTAGACGTCGTACTGGTCGTAACTGGTACCGGTGTACTGTCACCCGAAGATGAATATGTCACACGTTTTATTTCACCATCATCATCGACATATCCGAACGTTCCTTTAACATTGCCTAAAACGTCTCGGCTTTCGATCTTAAACGTTCCATCGTTTGCCTCATACCCAATCGTGTAAGATCCATCTTCGTTCAATCTTCGTATCTGTTTAACTATTTCAACTTTAGTCGGATCAGCTGTTTCGCTGGCCGTGAGGATTTCTTTGGTTGAATTAATCGGTGATTCAGTAGAAGTTACATTTTCTGTCACGTTAGTAGCGGTCGCTGCTACTGTTGTAAAACAAGCGAGGAGTATAAGGAGGTTCATCTCGGTAGGACGACAGCAGCCGCATGACGGCGCTACGGCGACCGCCGCATTCACTAGTCCCCTATATAAAATAACGCCCCACTTGACTCCCTAGCGTGCGAACACCTTACGCAAACACCTCTATTGTTGTCACTTTATTATCTGAAACGGAAAATCTTTTTTCTATGCATATACTTGCGTTGTAAGATCGCAATTGTTTAATTGTCCATTCGAATAAAGTGCGTGTGCTGTGGACATTATTAAACCTATTTAATTCACTTCTTGCGTATCGAGTTCACATTAAACTAAATAATTCACCAGATGTCCATTTCAATTTTCACAATATTTTCTTTGACAGTATTCACACGGTTTCGTTCGTGCTAATTACGAATGTCTAAGAATTATGAACGAAATTTACTTTCAAGGTTCCACTCGCCTGCTTGAAATGAGCAAAGATAATGGGATCGTTGCGGTGACAGCAAAATGGGTTTTTGATAATTATTATTAAGTTTCTTGAGCTAATTTCTAGCCTATTTTAGTGCGTTTTTACTTTAAATTGTCAACAACAAATTAAAATGGATCTAAAGTTACATTACCAATATATTCTTATGACTTAAAATTTTAGTAATGTAAGTATTATATTCTATTTTCAAACTTATAATTGTTTATTGAATCATTAAATTACAACAACAACTAATATTGTTAAACCGGAGCCCTAGAATATATAATAAGCATTCTTCTCCTTGCATATAATCTTAGAAGTATATAATATATGTTTGTGTTAATTACATGAAATATTTAAGTTAGATGACGACAGGGAAGATTGATTTTTAAACCAGTAATAAATAAAGTTTTTACTCAGAAGTAAATACGTAATTCCACTCAGTTGTAGTAAATTAGTTGCTGTTACGAAGCCTTTTGTTAAATTTTTGATCATATCTGATAAATTGTAAGTTTTATTGCGACCCTTCGTTCTTACCTAAGAATGCATGTTGTTTGAATAAAATAAAGTTTTTAAGAAGTTTATACAAAATTTGACTTGGACCCGATGTCGTTCCAGTGTTTAGAGAAATTGAACTTTTACGAAAGACTGCAAGATCAAAACAGAAAAAGATAAACTTGCTGATCAGGTGTTTAATTTGTATTATATTCTAATTTACCCCAATTTAGGTGGTGTAGATAAAAATCGTTGGGAGCTAAATTCTTCTAAAAAGTCTGATTTAATACAGTATTTTAACAATAAATTCATTAAAAATAATGAACAACAATTATCAAGCTATTGACTCGACTCGAATTGACATAAAAAAATGTGTTACCAATAAATATATTGCGTTGCATGGGAACCTTATGCACTGCATTTAACTTACGCGGTAGTAAAGATTTTTGCAAGCCTATCTAGTTTTCCTCGTTGGGAAAACGTTTTTACGTTTATCCCTCACATGAATCCGGGATATATATGGGACTCGCCGGTGCCGAGGATGCCCCAGCTCACGGGAACACCCACTTCAAAACTAGTGGTACCCACTTCCACCTTACCACCACCACTGCCACCTAACCGCTTACTCTAAAACCATTACAATACCGTCCTCGTAACGTACCTGTCCTAACCGACATAATTTTTATTGCTTATATTTCTTTCCTAAGCTTAATAAAGTGTGTTGGATGTATAAATTGTACGACTGTTGTCCATATAAATAAATAAATATATAAAATCTATTAATAAATATACTGACAATAAATTTCATATTAACTTATTTAACTTTACCTGTTAAGCTGTGGCAACTGTAGTATAGCTAGTTCCGTCCAATTTAGCTTAAGAACATATAAACCTACCATATCATAGTCTTGGAACTATAGGTTATCATATTACTAAGACGAAGTCCGTCGTTGACAAGATGTCGCGGCCAACTGTCCGGCACGTATGGGGTCTGGTATAGCTCAATCTGGGCTCATATAAGTTTTTATTTTCTTTGTTATTTTAATTAAAAAGTAAAACTGATTCTTAAAACATTTAATTTAATACATATTGAGCACGATGATATTTTTTCAATGAATATCCTTATTCCTAAGCAATAAATGATGAGTTTTAAAGCGAGTTCAGATTAACAAAATCTGATGATTTTTATAAAAGTTTGCAAATTTTTCAATCGGAGAATCGTTTATCGATTTCCTATAAAGCGTGTACGTATAAAACCTCAAGACGAAATATTTTTCTGTAAAATAAAATCATTTAAACTTTATTTTAAATTCAATTAAAAGAAATATTTGGGCGGACGCGAACGCAATTTTCTAAGATCATTTCAACGTAATGATATTTTCATTATATTATTAAAATGTGTAAATGTTACAGTGAACTGCGCCATCTTTTGTTGATAAAATGAACTATTCCATGCACATTTAAACTCATAATATGTGAAGTGTGATTGTAATAACTGTGTCTTAGTGTATATTGTGTCGAATAGAGTGCACTACTTGTACATGTGAATATTATAAGTGCGGAAATATCTCTTTTACATTTTCAGGATGGTTTTGTTGAGATTTGAAGTTCAAGTATTGATTGTATTACAAACATATTATGGGGCATTCATTTATTACGTAAGACGATTTAGGGAGGAGAATCTTGCGCGGATCATGTCTTATGTTTTCTTACAAGGGGGTGGGAAGGAGTCTAGATAGTTCTTACGTAAGATCAAAAAAATGCGCAAAGTAAATTTATTTCAAAAAATTGTTTCTTTGAAACATAAAAATTAAAATAAACCAAACGTGTATTCATTTTTTCCTTTAGATTCTTACGTAATAAATATTAAACAGGGGGGAAGGGGTGGGCCTGTTCTTATTTTTTCTTATAATAGGGGCCTCCCCCTATTATAAGAAAAAATAAGGTCAAAAGCAAGGTCTAAGGCAAGTGAAAATAGTCTTACGTAATAAATGAATGACCCCTTATGTATATATATATATATATATATATATATATTGATCATATTACATACATAGTATGTATATTTTAAATATGCTATTTTGGAGTAATGATATTATTTGATTATTGTTTAAGCGTGTAATGTTTTCCTATAAATGTGTTGTCTGTGCCTTTCTTAATCTTTCTATTATTTTGATTGAGTTTAGGTATTCGCTTGCGTGTTTATGTCAAGGCAGCGTCATTACGAAACTTGTTGGGTATATGGCACCCATGTGCCATGAAAAACACGTAAAGATTTAGTCCCGCTCGTGAAGTCCTTACGGTCGTCTCGGTTGCCGTCCCATCGGATAATGAGAGAGAGGAAATTGAGAGTGTATCTGTGTCTGCACAAACACTTGTGCAGTATATGTCCGGCGTAGTTGGTTGGTCAACCTTAAGATTAGACGCCCTGGCCGAAATCGGTCGGGACAACATAATTCTTTAATGTTTTGTGGCTATTGTCTTAGTTTTTATTTTTTGATGCTATAAATATGTCTAAAGCTATATGTATGACTTGTGATGTCTATTGATATTGAGGTTATTAAACTTGCAACTGCGGCAATTTTTTATTTCTAGAACGAAAATATGGACTCTACAAAATGAAGACGAATAAGTCAGTTAAGTTAGTTTCTTTTTCGGTATATAAACGCTATAAAAACAAAAATAACTCTAAAATTTTAATTTGTCTAATATCATCTTGCGTGCTGCTGTTATTATAATAATATTTAAATATTTCATGTGTTTAATGTGCAGTAAGTCCGAATGTCAAATTTCTCGTGATGTTTTCATCATCGCCAAACACAACACGATAAACACAAAATAAGCATTTTTTTTTATGGCATTGGTTGGCGGGCGAGCATATGGGCCACCTGATGGTAAGTGGGCACCACCGCCCATAGACAAAGGCGCTGTAATATTAACCATTCCTTACATCACCTATGCGCCACCAACCTTGGGAACTAAGATGTTATATCCTCTGTGCATGTGATTACACTGGCTCACTCACCCTTCTAACCGGAACACAACAATACAGTGTACTGTTATTTGGCGGTAGAATATCTGATGAGTTGGTGGACCTACCCAGACGGGCTTGCACAAAGCCCTACCACCAAGAACATTCAGTTTTCATTCAGCATGAGTTTGAACCCGTAATCTTCGGTTGAGATGCACGCATGCATTATCGGTGAATAGCCCTGGAATCCGCAGTCCGGGTTGTTTATGCGCTTTTGCACCCAGGATTAAAACAGGTCTGGTAAGTCCTGTCTTGGTTTTTTTAATGATAACCCTTCACACCGGAACACAACAATACTGAGTTCTGCGGTATTGAACATCCGTTGAAAATGGCGACGGCATATAAACGGCTTTTATAGATACATAAGTCACGTTAACGATTTTTCCGATCATCGGAGAAATTAGTAAAAATATGTTGTAAATTTATTTTAATTTATTTAACTAGTTAGTTAGTTTTAATTCTTATAAATATAACATATTTTTTCAGGCCATTTCTGTTCATAAAAATGCCTTTGACTGCGTCCAATCTTATACCTTGAGATATTACAGTATTATTAAGATATTTATATAAATTGCTGCAAGCTTGGATTGACGTAGATTATATCAAAATATTCGTTTATTTGTACTAATTTTAAAATAAATTCATATCTCAAAACCCCAAGGTCGCTGCCTAATTTCCAAACAAATAATAATTCTCGGAATTACTATATTTATTAATTATTTTTTTTTTTCAATATATTTATGAATTCTTAAATGATTCGTTTCACTAATATATTATCCAAGTCAAAAACTATGCAATTAAGACGTAAGATCGACAAACGGGTTTATATTGAATGAATTACATTACCTAATGGGACACGGCCTAGAAACTACAATAATCATTGCTCTGAATTCCGCATTCTTTATAACAACGTAATGAATATTACTATGATAATTAGATGACTCGGTATTTATGAGCTTCGTACACGAACGGCTCAGTTTTAATTTCCACTCTTATCTGATAGTCTTCATTTCATCAAATGCTGTATCGTCTTCGTTTTATTAAATGGTTTTAATTAATTGCATCTATTAGTGTGTGGGTTATCTTGCAACTGAATATTAAAACAGCTCCACACATTGACACATACGTGTACTGCTCCACATAACAAATTGAGCTCAAATTTTTGTTACACATTGTGGAATAACAAATATTTTTCGTTTTAAAAATATGAAAACGTTGTTTAGAATAAAACATATATTGAAAACACGGATAAATTACTAAATAGAAAAAATAATCAGCATATTGAGACATAATCAAATGAAATATAAAAATTTTAGTATTAATATTGACGAGCGAATAGTTTATGAGCGTACGTGAATTGACTTAAAAATGTATTTTGGATTTTTCAATAAATATTATACATCATATCCTATTTATGTTATATAGAATATTCTTAAATAGTAGACAACAATTTAAAGGACATTTTATTACATACTATTATAGTCAGAATTTTAATATTTAACTCTTAACCTCAAACCTCATCTCTAGATATTAGAAGATATTTGAATGGAAGCACTGATTACCAATAGCACTGCCGGCCGATAGATTGATGTTCTCGATACTAATCGTATAATATTTATTGATAACCCTTAATATGAATGTAAAAGTAAAGTTAGGTAACAAACAGCCTGTAAAAACCCCGCTGCTGGGCTAAGGCCTCCTCTCCCTTTTAAGCGACTTGAAGCTTACTCAACTACGACAATGTGGGTTGGTTTTCTTCACCGCGGATCATGAGATAAATTATAAATACAAATTAAGCATATGAATTCACTGGTGCTTGCCTCGGTCTACCATATGCTCCAATCGTTGTAAATTTGGTAAAATAGTTAGAAATTTGTTTTATTGGGCTTAAATCTATTTTATTCATTAAAAACCATTCATCATCATTAGCCAATTATAATTCACTGCTGGACATAGTCCTCTCCTAAAGTCTCACTACCTTTTTCAGGTCATCGGCCTACCTGGCTGGGGGCATTTGCCGATCCGCGGTTTCTATTCTGGGACTGATCTGTTCCGACAGCCAATATCAGTGACGGAATACAATTTTAAAAGTAAACAAAAATCACATCCTTGTATATGACACTTATACCTGTTACCGTTCTTTTGGATTTTTAAACTAAAACTGACATTTTTAAAAATCGGTTGTTTTTTTACCAGATGCAGAAAATACAAATATTTATTTTTAAATATTACTTATTAATATCGTGCCTCAAAAAAACTCTAATCAATCAATATAATCTTTTTCAAAAATATAAAAATCAGATAAGAATAACGTACGTTCGGTGCGGCCGAATGAGGCCAACCTCATATCTTCAGAGATACGGCCAAATAGTTCCAATAGAACATAGAAAAGTAACAACAATTTTGTGCGATACGTACTATTTGCATGTCAATTTTAATAATCTCAGAGGGCTTTTCCTATTTTTTTTTATTCTTAAGTTTCGCAAATCTCTTTAGAAGTAGCCTATCTCATCGTTTATTGGTTTTTAAAGTATTCTTCCCACTGAAATTCCGGCATTTCTGGTAAATTTGACTTAAAAGTCAACTCGACAAATAACTTACGTGTCTATCTATCGATTCACCTTATTTCTCATTCGATCCTTGAGAGAAACTTCGAAAGTAGCCCTTACCTTAATTCTCTAAGTGACTTCAAACATGAATATTTAACACTATAAGTAGCCATGCCTTGATTACGTATCGATATCATTACGATAAGAAAACACTCATTAAATAACAATAAAGTTGAATTTCATATTTTTACCAGTTACTTATCAAATCTACGACTCTAAAAGCTACTTCTACTTACGTCTTAAGTTTTTCCACATAAAGTGGAAAATGCTGCGTATATTTTGAACAATCTCACTCGATATAGTTAGTGGTATGTCATGGGATCTATGTTTTTTTGTTTAATATTTCTCTCATATTAATAATTTTCTCGATTGTACAAGCTATTATCTAACTTAACGTGGTAATTTTAGATCAGTTCCACCCAAAGTATTTATTTTTTTTGGATCAATGGTAAGTGGTCAGCCATACAGATGTACGTCCTCCTACATTAAATAATTAAATTAGAAAAGCATTGTCATAAAAATAAAACTAAAACAATTTTTTAATAAAATTATAATTTATTATAAAACAAAATATTACAAAAAGTTGGTATTTCGATTTTACAAAACGCTCAAACACAAAACATCGTGGACTTTCTCGTACAAAAGTGGTTTACAATTATATTTAAATCTTAAAACTAATTTTTATTTTAAGGTACTGAGACGCAGCATTATGTACACTCGCGGCCTGCCGCCTGTCCTTCGAACTAGATACCTCACCACACTGCACTATACGACTGATATTTAAGACTTGTACGTTATTTATGGCTATATGGACTCAGTCGATCGATAGATTTATCTAGCTCAGGTATTAAACTAAATATCTAGAGCTGAATGCCGTGACCTCTCAGAAAAGCGTCGATCTGTCCCGAAGAAGGGTTCTCTCCTCTCGGTACGTAGTAGTATTGTGGCGATTGGGGAGCTCTCTGAGGAGCTTGGGATTGAGCGAGAGCTAATCTTTGTGCTTGAGCTCGCGCCGCCGCTCTGTCTCTCTGCAGTTGACTTTGCTGAATTTGCTGCTGTTGAGCGAACAGCTGCTGAGAGCTTTGGAACTGAGTCTCGGCCTGTTGTCTCTGGTAGATCTCCTGAGCGTTAGCCGGTTGGAGTTGCTGTCTGTATTGGACTGGACTGGCTTGACCTGCACTTGAGGGAATCTGAGGGGATGGAACAAAAGGTCTTTGCTGTTGTTGTTGAGCAACGTACGGTTGAAGACGTTGGTTTAGGTTCAGTTCTCCCTTAGTTTGAGGTAAAGCCTGGAAGAGCTGGGTATCGTAATGGCCGCTGGAAGGATCGTAGACTAACTCAGTCGAGTACAAAGGATTACCAGAAGGTGAAGGTGCTGCATGAGTAGTTTTAGTGGGTGCATTTAATGAGGTTGGAGTAGTAGATGGGCCTTGATTATCACGGTGGAATTTCGCGAATTCTGCAGCAAAATCGATTTGTCCCGGTCTTCCAGAATTTAGCACAGCTGTCGGAGTAGGAGCGGGTGAGTATTCGGGCTCAGGGCTGTACTGAATCTGGGGCTTTGGTGTCACTTGTACAACTTGATGTGGTCTAAAAGTGGTCGCTGGAGGTAGCGCTCTGGGAGTAGTAACAGGTACAGGTCGAGGTGTGATAGCAATTTGTTGAGCTTGGTAAGTCGGTCGTAACGCTGGTCTAGCGGGTTGTGGGCGTTGAACCACACGTTGTCTGATATGTTGAAGAGGTTCTTCTTCGGGTTCTTCATCAGCGTCCCTAAAGTCGTTTTGGAAGTAGGTGGTCGCTGGTCGTGCTGTTGTTGGCCTATAGGCTGGTCTGCTCGGATAATTTGGTTCTGGGTCATCTCTCTCCGCTGATTCTGGGGCTTGAGCTTCTTGCTCTTCATCGTCAGGTTTGTTCGGATCGCAAGGGTTTCCTGACACGTAAGTGAACTCTCTTTTATTGCCGTCGGGGTCAACGTAGCCGTATTTGCCGCGGACTACACAGTCGGTGCCTCTTGTTTCTTCCTTGAAGGATCCGTCTGCCGCCTCGTAACCAAATGTAAAGCTACCATCATCGTTCACCTAGAATTGGAAAGAAGTGTTTAATGAAAAATATTATAACATATATAATAACCATTGTCCTGGTTTTGAGTTACAAGAAGATATTATAAAAAGAATGAAAATCAAGTCTTTATCACGTTTTAAAACTAAACTAGTTTGTAATATATTGGTAAAACTTAGATACAATAAAAACTGGCGCCAATTATTAATGAGAATTGGTAGAATTCATTACTTTTACACTGATTTTGTCATTTTGAACCAAAACGCTTTGGTTACATTTTCGAGATATTTAGAGTGTTGTAAATGATAATTCGTAAATATGTAAGGTATAAAATATACCTTGTTATAGTTTCTGATAGTCTGCACAGGCGGCTGTTTTGGTCCTTCTTGCAGCTGAGAATGTTGCTGCTTCAATCTAGACGGAGCTGACGATCTGTGCACTGCTCTCGGTTCGTGTTCTTCATCAGCTCGGTCTTGGGCTTGGTATAGTCCATCGTATGCATCTTGCGATACTAAAACCACCTGTAAATTATAATTGTTTTAAATGTTTTTTTTTTTAAATCAACGTCATCAAATCTATGGCATAAATACTCATGCCCTATTACTGTATTGTTACGAGGAGAGTTTCAACGCGCATTGTTCAAAAAAATTGTGTAAAAATGTATCTTATGCATATGGAACAGAACAAATTTCACGTCTCGTTACTTCTAACAAGACTGACAGTAACGAAACGTAAGATTTTTAATATAATTAACTATGTCGATGTCATTAAGGTTATTTGTTGAGTTGCGCTCGACGTGTTTCTGGAAGGTTTCCTATTTTCGTTCAAATTAATCGAGTTAAGCCGGGTAATCTTTCCAAAACATGTCAAACTAGTAAACTTGACTATGTATTTTAATTTGTGAAGTATTTGTAAAGCTTACTGCTTTCCGATGTTTCTCAGTAGAATCTACAACCGTAAGCCGTAGTATCTTTATATTCAGTTTGGTTTTTCAACAAAGATAGAGTTCATAAAGTACATTTTGATTTTGAAACAGTCAGTGGGGACCACGAGATTTATTTTATTAGACTTAAATAAAAAGAGATCTTGTTCATAGCTAAATGCTTTTGTTAGCGTTTAATATTACACCATTGTAATTAGAATCTTTATAATATAGTTTTTATTACGTTTTTAAAATAAACTATTTTCTGTTAACTGAATATTAATCGATAAGAGAAGCGTGAAATTGTTAACATAATTGGTAATGACATTCTGACATTCTCTTTCGATTATGTTTTTATATATAACCTATTTATAGAAGTTAAATAACCAGAGCCGAGATGGCCCAGTGGTTAGTACGCGTGCATCTTAATTTATAAAGAAATTTTCATGTCCTTAATTTGTGTTTATAATTCATCTTGTGCTCGGTGGTGAAGGAAAACATCGTGAGGAATGTGTCTAATTTCAACAAAATTCTGCCACATGTATATTCCAACAACCCGCATTGGAGTAGCGTGATGGAATATGCTCCAAACCTTCTCCTCAAAGGGAGAAGAGACCTTAGCCCAGCAGTGGGAAATTTACAGGCTGCTAATGTTATATATGTGCGCGAACTCAGCAACCAATGTATATGTTATGTATATTGCTGATGTTTAGTAAAAATATAAAATATAAAACGCCAAAATGTATAAAAGTGGAATGTAGAAAAAAGCACAGGAAACTATGAGCCCGTAAATGTTGTAAAATTGAATAAAAAAAAATAATTAAATAGTATTATCAAAAAGTCCACTCAACATTAACTTTTTAACAGTACCTCGGTATTCCTATTTAATAATAGATAACAATTAACGAATATATTTTCTCTAAGCGTTCGTTCATATCTTTAAATGGTAAGCTTACTAGGATCATTGTAAATAATTACATACAAAATAATATTAGAATGTATAAAAACATAAGAAATAACAAAGTGAGACTTACTTGTTGACCCCTTTCTTGTGCCTGAGGCTCGTAATCGTAAGCGTCTACTTGCTGCTGGAGGCGTGGACGGTGCCTCGCAGCCATCCCTGTCGCCAGCACGAGACATAAAACCTGAAAGAGAGAGACAGATATTTTAAAATAGCTGGTACTTAAGAACATGTTGATCATCATCATATTCATGACGTTTAATTTAAGTGAATGCAGATGTTTTTATAGCTATTGCATCTCCAGCTTAAATTACTGTCCAAGCGGTAATTAAGGCTAGACGGTTTTCTCTTTTCCGCTCCTAAAAACTACATATACTGACCAGCCAAGATAGATTGCACGTATTATTATATAATTCATTCATTCATTAAAATTTTAAGTTCTTATTTATTAATGAACGTTCAAAAATATTTTTAACCATGAGGGACAGACACCCTACGATGTGGTAACAATTCACGACTTGCCACAAAACAAGTACAATAGTAAAAGGTTGAAGAAACCAAGTATCAATATGGTAGTATTGATTTCTGAAATACGTGTAACCCAAGTACCCGACCTAGATCTCTTGATACTTGATATAATCTCAAAACCTAAAACCTTCGTCATTTTATCTGCCCTCTAAAGGCTAATCCAGTAGCAACGTTAAGAATTCTATTTTACTTCGTCGTCGTTGTTGAATAAAAATTTGAGAGGTCGGTAACTTTATTTTCGCGAAGGTTACCAGAAATATTATGAATATAATTTTTTGTGACTAATTACGTCGCTTGTTCTAAAAGATTGTCAGCTTGCAACTACCACCAAGAAATATCGTCATTGGGGTAAGAAAAAATGACTGATGTAAATAAGATGGCGGCAAGTTTAGATAGTAGCACTCGCCATATACTACAATATCTTATTTAACTGTCTGTATCTTTAACTCAATGTCTTCAGAAATGTTTTATGAATATGTATATGCACATACTTAATTAATATTGTTTTGAAATAACGAAACAATAAAAAATAAGCGCTCGTCAATTGTATATTTAAATTAGTCTTGGGAATATTTCTCAATTCTCATTAGGAATAACTTTGCTGCAATTTATTGTTGAAACTTTGCAAAACCAAAATCTACAATTAGCGTCTAATTAGCATTCAAATTTTTATTTCAAATGACAAAGCAATGATTGCTAAAAAATAATTGAAGCTTAAACGAGAAACTGTCGAGCATTTTTAAAAAGTTTTATGTTGTTCCTAGACGATGACCATACTTTAAGTATTTTAATGATTCAATCTATGGTATTTTATTGTTTCCATAAGGCAAAACGCAGCCTTAACCATCTATGCGCCCCGGGCTGGACATATATTGGTCGTAGGTATTTATATTCAGGGTCGGACAGGGAAGACCAGAGACGTCCACTAGAAAACATAGACGACCTTTTTTGCGTTGTAGTTTGATCGAGGACCAACTCTAACGTTATGTATCATGAGACTAAAGACCTTGGCACACATCCGAATTTGACGCCCTGGGTGTGCAATTAGACTTTTAGAAGAGCTTGGATACGCTGTTTAACAAGATAGAATAACTATACTGCTACCTTAGTTTCGTAATGTGTGTGTACCAATCAGAACTTGAAAGAAAGTTCACTAGTTACTCTTTAGCTTAGATAGTTATTGAATATTAATTATTTTTTTACTTCAATATTGCATAATTATTAAACACATTAAGTTCATTCGTCGCTGTAGCGGCGACAGTGTTTTGTTTTAATTTATTAATTAAAGAAGTGATATGTTTATGGATAATAGAAAAACACGTTCAATTGCTTGTTAGTGCATTGCTAAGAATAATGGTTCCCATAGCAACCCGAATAACAATAAATACGAGTGTTAACCATAGCAACACGTACAACATATATCACAAGAAAAAAAAATAATTAAAAAAACATTTGTTTGTATCGTCGACAGTGTGATCTGGTAAAATTCTTGTTGAGCTATTTCGTTCAGGTCTAAATATTTTGTTATAATAATCAAACGTAATATATTAGTTTAATTATTTCGTAATTGTCAGTTTTATAACTAGAGTTACGCAATCCATTGCCTAATAAGGAAAATATTTATAAATATACGTAAGAACTGTAGTTTTCTTTGCATACTATATTATGAAACTGTTAAGATCCGAATTAGGTGAATGAATGTAATTGTGTTTTTAACATTACATGTAATTTCATTTAATAAAACATTGCATATAAGGTAAGACTTGTCTGCATCGTTGGTTTAGTGTTATAAGGTTATAAATGTAAAGGACCTGGGTGGCCAAAGTAATTACATTTTTTTAAAAATATTTTGACAATCCTTTTTTTTTTAGCATTAGCAACTTGTAATTTTTCCCACTGCTGGACTAAATGCCTCCTCTCCCTTTGAGGAGAAGGTTTAGAGCATATTCCACCACGCTGCTCCAATGCGGGTTGGCGGAATACACATGTGGCAGAATTTCGTTGAAATTAGACACATGCAGGTTTCCCCACGATGTTTTCCTTCACCGCCGAGCACGAGATGAATTATAAACACAAATTAAGCACATGATAATTCAGTGGTGCCTGCCTGGTTTTGAACCCGAAATCATCGGTTAAGATGCACGCGTTGTAACCACTGGGCCATCTCGGCTCTTGATATAATAAAAGTAAATACTATTTAATGTCAAAAAGTATCAGTAATCCTCGGGTGTAGACGCAGCGCTTGTGTTTGAAATTAGTCAAAATTCAAACGGTTTCGATGGTGTTAAAACTGCAGCTCTTAAAACTAGATTTAAAAATCGAAGAGATTTTTGACGCAAATCCTGCAGAACAACCATTGGAATCTTTTCATTGTGCTAAGTGTTTCATACACTAGATAATATACACTTATATTAATAATAAAGTTGGAGTCGCATAGTAAAAAAACAATTAACATTGATTAATTAATTCAGTTAGCGAGCTAATCTCATCTAAAAAACTCAAACGCGATTTTAGTGGACGTTATTTAAAATAAACCATAAGCGATTACTAACCTTATGTATTTGAAATAAAAAGTAAATCATATTTAATAAATGATACCATATTATATTAAAATTGAAATTGTTTGCTAAGTAAAAATTGTTGGCATACCGACCTAGTTAGTCTGTGACATAATAGGGCACCCATGCCTCGGGGAAAAGTGAGACAGAGCAAAAAAATATATTTTGCGTAACGTTTCAGGTATGCGGTGTAACTCACAAGTAGGCGTGGAACGATTAAAACACTTGTCTCGACTTGAAATGTTGCTTTTTATAGTGTTCGCATTTTAATCGTTCATTTTTAACGTGACCAAATTAGAGATTAGTTTATTACACCTGTTTCATAAATTATTGGTTATAATTTAAGCGATAATTTAGTGAATAATTTATATGCATATTCGTTTTAGTTCATGGTTTCATTTGTTTGGTATTAGTACTGCCTGTTCTATAAAGATAGTATGATATAGCATATCTTTATGTATTTGCATGCCTTTCACAGCTGTCTTTTAGTAAAGATTAAAATGAATCAATTTTAATGTATTAACGAGTACTGGTTATCATTGATATGTTTCAGGATCTCCTAAGCCATTTCAACGTCCAATCAAATATTTCCACAGGCAAATGTTTAATTTTAAACTTTTTCTAACATTTATTTTATGATTATACATATAAAGTTCGCTATCAAATGTTATCATAAACATTTGATAGCGAATGTTATATGTATGATATAATGTTATAACATATTAAATAATAATATTATTCTCATGTTATATGTTACTAGTTAACCTATTAAGAGGAAAGGTCATGTAGCAGTTATGTGTAAAGTTAATAACTGGACATGATGGGGGTTAAGTACGAATGATTTTATAAGATGTCATTTACTAAATTTTACTTACAATGAAATTGTTTTAACTAACCCTCTCTGTACTATATTGGGAAAAGATTAATTAATATAAAAAATCATAATACTTTTTCCGTAACTGTAGGTAAATTAAGAATTTGGCGTTACAGTTTTATTTTAGAAAAAAAATCGCATTTTTGATATTACAGATTAAATTTATCAGCAGGTTGAATTTCAATTAATTATATTCTGCGTGCTGTTTTTTTTATATAAATTAATAAGATTAGTTTTTACATATCCAAGTATAAATCGCAGAATGGTTTTATTTACAGTTATTAATTATATAAAAATATCAATTTAATTGGTAAACAATTCATTTCGCTCATATCTCAATTATAAGATTACGTCATAGTTTTGTTTCAAACAACCGGAACTGTCCCAATTTTCCCCGTGTTGATACTAACACGAGTGATACTCGAAGCAATGACGGTGAAAGCTGATAATGACTTTAAAATAATAGAGTCTACAAAATGATGATGAATGAAGGAGGTAAAGATACATATATTATTATAAAAATATATGCTATAAATTGTGTATTATTATTATTTTTTATTAAATATATCGTACATATAAATTACTTATACGTGATTTATAGAAAAAACGAAATAGTGTGACTCGAAAAATTAAAAAATCGTATTACTGTGGTACAAGAAAAATGATTAACTCTACTTTTAAAACGTATCAAAATAGGAAGATTTTACTATATTTATAGTTATAACATAACAATTTAATGTATATTATTCCGTCATGTTATATATTTAAAAATCATTTAGTGAGGAAGAACTGAGGAATCATTTAGCTAAATAATGTATTTCGCTAAATGATTCCTCAGTTCTTCTTTATAGTTTTTCACCACACTTAAATAAAAAAGAGTTAAATTACCGCGAGATTAAGTTTTCTTAGACTTTTGGACGTTAATTATTTCTTTAAAATTTGCAATAATCACAAAGTTTCATATGTGTGTAATTATTTACTGAAACGTGTTCTAAGAATTTGATTCTTATGTCCAAGGCAATAAGATCTAATGGCCTATATAAGCTTATTGTACAATAATAAGAGACAATAAGACGTGTAAAATTATTGTGAAAGTAATTTTATGTCGCATTGTTACGTGTTTTGAGATAAATTGTGAACTTTACACCAGTTATGACAATACGATTTTCACATTTTTATTACAATTTTTTCGTCTAAATTCACACATTATACATGTAATGTGTCAAAACTTATTTATATTATGTACATATTATGTAGAACATATTTACGAGCGACGCAATTCTGAGGCGAAAAATCATTAATTTGAACAATGCTTAACAAAAATAATATTATTGTAAAAAAAAAATATAACCTATGTTGCCAGTGTAAAAAAAACTATTTTTAATTAAAAAAAAAAAAAAAAAAACATACTTTCTTGCTTTATTGACTTTTAAAATGAAACCCAATTCCAGTTATAATATATACTTTTTGCTTTACTTTATAAAAATACCTATTAATGAGTTATTGTAAATTAAAAAAATATATAACAAACTCTTTTGCTTAATTAAGAAATATATTACGCAAGTGACTTTGAACTACCTAATATATCAATCAATTCGAATGAGAAAGCGATAAATAACTTTAATTATATCGATCACCACTAATCACTAATTATTAACAATTTAATGTCAATAATTTCTATGCAAATAAATATATTATATCGATAATGATGAAATTAAATTTGATAATCTATTAAGTATATTCTAGTATTTCGTAAAACTGGATCGATCAATGTAATAAACTTACACATATAGTAGTTATAGGCAATTAATGGAAATTACTCAAAATTATTGATTTCAAAATATCACACTTAGTAGTCGATTTGTAAATATTTCATAATACATTGTCAGACTGTGATTTCGGATTATGTGAAATGGGGTACAAGAACTAAATCAGAATACAAATTTACTTAAATCATTTTCAACAGACGACGTCGTACGCTTGAATTTTGGAGACGCCGCGCCGTTTCATATTAAAAGTTTTTATTTTCATTATTATTTTAAATTTCTTAATTTGATTTATTTAATTATTTTAGTATAGATTTTAAGTTAAATATCGTCGTTTTTTTTTCTGTCTACACGTGTCATATCGCTGTTATTATAAGTGCATAACCGCATTAGGTTATGGACTTATACAATAAACTGGTGATTCTCTGACATTTGTCCTTTGAAAGTTTAAAACTGAATTAACGTTAAACAATAACCCACCATTTTTAGGAAAAATTAGCGCTAACATCGTAATGTGCTGTATAAAGAACCATGCAATTGTTGCCTAACTTAGCGAAAGTTTCTCGTGTTTGCAATATAAATAGTTCTATGAGTAGCGAACGTAAATAAAAAAAAGAAATTAATATCATCAGAACTCTAGCTTTATTGTAACAAGAAAACAAAATCATATTCGTTTTTTACTGTCGTTTTAATATAAAAAAAAGAGTTTTGAATTTGTTTTATTTTTATTAAACTAATTAGTTTTATAAAACTGCTCATACTTTTGGCGATGCTGTTTAATTAGGTATCAATCTCGTGATTTCTTAATGCCGGGCTGAAGCTTCATTTCATTTGTTCGTTTTAGGAACTAGTTCCACCACGTTTGTCAATTTATTTACACATGCAAAATATATTCATCCAACTAATACAGATTTTATCACGATGTTCTCTTTACCGTCAAAATAAAAATTCCGTATTGATTGCCCGGTTTTGAATCCGCAATCTCCATTTAAGACCCACATTTTCCAACCACTGGGCACCTTGGCGTTGTCATGTGAACAACTGACAAACTCTCACTTCGTTACATAATAAACTATGAAGTTGTTGAAGTTGTTAAAGAACTGTTATCTCTTTGCACTAGTTTTCAATAAAGATCGTTGACCACTCGATTCCAAGAGTTAAAGTTCTACGAATAACGAGAAAGGTATTCGTCCTTAGCTCCGATTCAATAATGTCGCCTGACGACATTTCGCAGACCGTTTCAGTCCCACACGATAGTAACCTTAAGCTCCTTCTCCATTGCACGAGATTCATATTTAACGCTAATATACGTATTATAATAATATTAAAACCCTTGATATATAAACATCCAAAAATAAATAAATGTTAGTATTAAAGAGACTATTTACTTGATCTCTACTCGAGTTATTAGATTCAAAATTATGTTGAAAATTCCAGTTCGATCAATAGTATGTCTATGTTCATTTTCAAAATTAGCTTTAACATAAGTAAGTAATAAGTAAAGTTCACACCAACAAATAATTAATAAGTAATTGTAGGTAAACTATAAAATATAATTCTATATAAATATGTAATTTATAGGCTATACATAAATGTTAAATAAATGCTTTATAAAATATTAAACTGGAGTGATAGTACCGTTTTATACTTCAAATAGTAGTAGTGAATTAATAACTATTGTTGTTAAGGTGAAACGTGTACCGAAATTACACTGGCTCACTGACCTTTTATTAACATTAATATCAACCAGTTAAATTGAAGCTAATTTTAAAGTTACATATAATAACATTTAAAAAAAAGTATTTTTTTTTAAGTAATTGTTAAGATGTCTTATTTGTTTTCTCCATTTAAATATTGATGTATATAATAATACTTAATTGTTTTTTTTATATTCTATAATGGGAATTTGAAATATAATAATCGTTCGCATCGCTTCGCTTTCCACGACGTGTGGATATGTGAGAACACACTGTTTGGTATCACGAAAAATACATTCTTAACTTTGCCGTTTCATAGATGCAAGTAATTTGTAAAAAATACATCGGTAAAGAAGGCAAAATTATTCGATAAAAGATTATATTGATGATAAAAAAGCGAAGGTTAATGCTTGTTGACTTCCAGGCAGGAGACATAACATACATATATAATTGTATTTAACTGACATGACTGTATTTTTAGATGTTGAAAAATAGTAACTACTGAGTTTCTTGCCGGTTCTTCTCGGTAGAATCTACATTCCAAGCCTGTGGTAGCTTTACTTTAAATAGTTTGTTAAATGACGATTCAAAAGTGCTTGTAAAATTCTACTTGAATAAAGTATATTTTGATTTGAATGCCCTAAAGAAATAAATTATGTTTTAAAACAAGTTTCAGGGTAAAGATTTATGTCCGTTTACCGATAAAATATCGATTATATTGTATTTGTGTGCCAATAATTCTAACTACATTTAAAAAAAACTAAAGTAATACAAATTAAATCTATTCGTATATGTGTGTCAAAAATTGATTAAAATAATTATATTTACATACCTGTTTTGATTACACGATCTATAAATATTATCAATATACGTAATGTTATAGGCTATGTCATAATATCAATAAATAATGTTACAATTAATATATAAAGCATGTCAAGATCATACAAGTGTTCGATACAATTATAAGAGCTTAGTGATACGTCACATCGGTGTCAAAGCTAACGTACAGCCTCGTCAATCTACATACGTGAGCTCTTATTCCGCATTCGTGCTTCGACATCGGAGGTGTACTTATTGGACTATCAATTCGAAACTTTACCTGTGATAATATTGAATTTAAATAAATCCAATGAATAATATATAAACAAAGAAACATATAACATAATCTTAATTATATACTTTGTATTGAGAAGAAAATAGACGAAAATCAGTTCTTACTCTCTTATATGGATCGTAAATTTAGTTAATTATTGGCAACTATATTTTGCATATTAGAAATGAAAATCAACGAATAGTAGTTACATAATTGTATCCAGAATAAGAACCTTGTTTATTAATTGAACCTTATTCATGTGTGCGTATAAAGTTTATGTGTGTGTTTGTGGCATTGATACAGCTGCAAGCCTGCGGTTGTTTGTGAAAAAGTTAGGAATGTTACGATGTACGCATGTCTTGAAACTCGTTACGTCTAAAAGAAGTCTTAGCGCTCTATAATTACGCTTTCGAAACTTCCTCTCGGATGCAACTATTTGAATAAATAAACGTCTATTTTGAATAAATCATTTCGAGAAACATCGTATCTAGAATTTGGGTTCACTTTATATATTTTGCATAAGTGTTTTTGATTGGTCGAGTGTAAATATGCGTATACGCTAACTAATAAAAGATAACTAAAATTAAATTGTTGAGTTGAGTCTTTTGAATCTAAAAATATATGAAATCTTACAAGATCTGCGATTATGACGGAAACATTCTTTGATTAGTTATCAATAGTAGGATCAATACATCGAACATATCTTCGATGTGTTTTTATTTCTAGACAGCATTACAAATCCATATTTTAGAATGGCAAATTAATGACAAAAAGTTTGTATTGAACTTTAAGACGACTTCTGAAAAACTTGTGAAAATGTTCGGTAAATTCCAAGTCTTGGAATTTACCGAACATTTTCACACAATGCTTGATTCGTTGAACAAAAATTTTCGCTCTATATACATATTTACATAATTTGAATGTTGCAAAATAATTTTATATCTAGCCAACAAAATTCTCTACTCTAAATACTGTTGTCTAGCCGCAGGCGACGTTACGTTCACAAATCGTGACCGCTTTAAAACAATTATATCTAAACATATTATGTAATACTTGAATAAACCATGTTCATTGAAAGCCATTCAAAGAAATGTTCTGAGCGAATCAGAGTCTAATATGTCATTTTTAATAGCTTTTATGACTCAGTAGGAACATTTCGTTAATAGATTATGAATGCTTTGTTGGTTTAGTTGCTTATATTGCTGCAGATACAGAAATCCTGAATTCGAATTCTGTATCAGTTAAAACTAACTAAAATCGGTATTTCTTGAATACTAAAGTAAGTGGTTTTTTCGAGAAAAACTTCGCAGTAAGTAGTTCTTACCGGAGTGTGGAGATTATTAGTTTAAACTCTCGTTCCCTTAAAAATCAAGTAGAACCCTTAACTGAAAGCTGTGTACCGTATAATTGTCCGCTGTTTTATCTTTTATTTTTTCATATATACACGTAGTGTCATTTTTATTTTCCATTGCATTTTTATGCATTATCTTTACAATCCGATGGAACATTAAGTGCGACATGAGTGATGAGTTCAGGCGCAGGACCAAGGGCTTTACATGTTTTCCCAACAATTATTATTATTATTATTATTACTTTCAACTTATTTAATCCCTGTTAAAGACTGTTACTGAGGATTTTTCGAAAGAAAAACCCAATGTGGCTTTATATTTAGCCACTACACCAACGAGGCATTCAATTGAATTTATTAGAATAAACTATATTCGTAAGAAAAACGCGAACTGTTTGAATATCACACAACTTTAAACACCTAAATACTAAGCGTCTTCAACTGTACGCAAACGGAAAAATGGAAACGTTAAACCTTTTATAAGTATTTCTGGTGATTGTCCTAAAGTTAACTAAAGTTAAATAAATAAAACCAAATTCCAATCTTTGTCTTTAATCAAAAAAAATTAAATAAGCTTAAAAATGGTTCGACGTCCAAAAATAGAACATGTTCCACTAATAACAATGTAGTAACAAGATAAAGTTCAACGATTTGCGATCTCTGTGATAAATGAGTCTGTGTATCCCGCGAAGATGTCGAGATTTTGCAAGTCCGAATGACGAAAGTTGTCGAGATTTTGCAAGTCGGAAGATCCGAGGATCGAAAGAAAAGCCGTCGTCTGAACGCAAATGACAAATAAATAACTATAATCAAATTACAATTTTGTATACAATTTCTTTCGCCACAAGCGTCGAAGGTTGACATTTGATCGGGTGATTGTAGACTTTTGCGAGATTAATGATCACCTAAGATTTCCTATCAACTTTGCCCAGGTTTATGCTTGAATTTAAAAAGATCGATCAGTTTCGATAAAATTGCTGAACGATATTCGTAAAATTAATATATCAAGCAATAAAATCGAACGAAAAATCTATAATAATATTATAAATGCAAGGAGCTCTGTCTGTTCCTCTTCCGCGGCCAAACCTCAGGCATTTTTATTTCCAACTGCAGACGACAAACCCTAGAATACGAGTAGAATATAATTTTAATATATATAATTGTTGAGCTATAAGATCCCCTCTTCTCGTAACGAGAAGGTCCGCCAATGCATGTTGGATGCTTGTTATCCGACAGAAGCAGGTCTCTTGTTATTGAACTTGCAATCTTTGGTCACATGTTCTACATACTTGATCGTTTCAATACATGCACAATTAGTATTGTTTTAAATATTTTCAGATATTCTATCGCCACACTTAGTATTTCGGTTTCGGTTTAATTGATTATTAGGGTAATTACAAACATAAGAAACATAACACCTTTGCACCCAATGTTAGTGACGCATTGACGACGTAAGGAATGGTTAATATTTCAAACAGCGCCATTGTGGGTAGTGGTGATCACCTACCATCAGGTCTTCTATTAGCCATTCTAAAATAACCCGCAATATAAGTCAAAACATTCAAAATATATTGAAAATGTTATTAATTTTAATGAAATCGATGTGAAAAGTTTAACATTTAATAAGGTGAAGCTTAATTAAAATGTATACTCCGTTATATTATGTAAAGAATATAAAATAAACGAGCCGTCTAATAGATTAACCCGAGGCTTCGCTAAGACTGGCGCTATTGCCTCTCAGCGAACCAAGTACCTACGCAGGTAATCATGAGAAATGTTATTATACGTTTATAAGTAACACGTTATTTTCAATACTATATATATACCCATAGCTAATAAAATGGAATGTTTTTCAAATGAAATTGTATTAATGTTTGTATAATAATTAACAAATTAAATTGTCCGTTTTACATACCACTAACGAATAGACAAAGAACTATTACTGCTGCCGTTTAACGGCCCATTTTATTGTCATAATTTGAGTGAACTGAGTATTTCGTGAGCAAAATTACTGAAACGTGAGTGATTATAACTAGTGGTCAGTACTTTAACAATCAGTGAGTACTTGATTTAATTTTCAATTCTTTGTTTTCGACAATACACTATCCTTAATAATTATACACCAGTTGAAAACTCCACTAGATACGTATAAATTAGTCATAATCATAATCTAGGTCATCATAGGTATACCGAAGACAAGTCAATGTAAGAAATATACCTTAAAAGGCAGGTGTTAGGAACGGTAGATCATATTTGTACCCATGACAATATGTATGTATAATTTCGTAATCATCGGTTAAGTAGTTAAGACGTCGTAGCATAAGAAACTAAATTTCGCATTTATAATATTAGTGAGTCAGCGTAACAGACTGTCACACAGAGTTACTTTTAATTTATAATATTAGTATAGATTAATTCTATGACATGACATTTGAAAAGCGCCTTCTTGAAAAAAAGAAATATTTTTACATTGATTAGATTTAATACTTTTGGTATATTTTGTCCGTGTACGCTCTGTTTTTTTATATTAGTTATTACTTTATTAAAACAGAAAAACAATATTCAATTTTTAGCCTGATGTGTATGTTGTTAGTTTAGCGTTGACATTGTTACAGGTTTGAGACCCGAGTACTGAGATTCAGTCGAGAAGGAAGCGTTCTGTCCGAAGGGTTTAAATATGTTGTATATATCGGTCTTATCCTTGCTAAAGTTGTTGTGTCCTATAATCTCATTCAAGACGTGTATACAACACAATTATAAATGCTAATGATACGTAAGTGATGAAGATATACATCAACATATGGAGACAAACAAACACACAAATATCCTTCTAAAAAGAGAAACGAGTTCATTCAATTTGGAAATAATTTCCTTAAGAATTTTAAATAATTCTAGATTATTCTTAACTTATCTATCTATCTTAAGCATTCATCTCGCAAACAGCCTAAGATTAAGCAACTCGCGTACAAATTCTTTCATACACATGTATATTGAAAGCCGATAATATCTGAAATCCAAAAACAATACTTTAGATAAAATCACAGATAATACTTATTACAACACGGCGGCTCTGTTTGGTCTTGAAACTATGCAACTTTGCGAATGGGTTATTATATTGATCGTGCGCGCAAATTCGTTCAAGTAGACTTAATGGTTTCGACTTTCAATAGCTTTAATTTCCAATTAAGTTATCATTAATAGAAATGTCATTGGCATAAATGATTAACCATATAAATATATTTTATAGGAACTTAAGATATAGCTTGGCAAATTGAAACAATTATAGCCTTTCCTTGTGTGTTGTATGCAAAGTAAACCACAGCGGTACGTAGACCACAAATCACTGTAAAATTAACGTAATAATAACGATATGTCGAGCTAATTGTACCGCTTTGAATGAGGAACAGGAACCCATTCAAACACACACACCAATATATTGTATGATTATAGCAAATTAGCGAAAGTTGAACAAATTATTTATAAAAAAAACGCACACTTCACGACGACGTACGATCTCTATTTCGAATCTCATTCAAAAAACATTCCTTCAACTCTACATAGAAAAGTTTAATATGCTTATAAAGATTTATTACGCATAAATAGACTCAGTGGAATCACTTTCGCTATGTCCGGACATTACGCATGCGCGGGGCGCCTTTAGAAAGCTATACTTAGTTTTCACTGACTCCGAACGAACTTATCACGTTAGACACGTGACTGTTTCTTATAATATAAAGTAGAAAATGAATAGAAAATTGATTGACTTACAAGATATTAATGTTATTTTTAACATAGCTTTGTTTATTCGTAGAGAAATGATAGTTATAATTGAGGAATTATAGGCCCTCTTCCTCGAATGCAAGTTACGATTTAATTTGAAAAAGGAATGTGTTAATGACTTACTCTCTAATTACTCGATCACATCGCTAAGATCAGGTTTAAAGGCTGTCGGCTTTCATCCCATTAATGGCACTACCTTGGCCATTTTTTTATCATATATTATTAACTATATACAATTTAATATATTTATGAACCGAATTTCTTTTTAATCTGTCGAGTTTATTGTACATGATTCAGTAACAAATCAGATAGAAAAATAATTTATTCAAGTAGGCTCTTGCAAAGACTTACGGCATCGATTCGGAAGTAGATTCAACCTAGAAGAACCGTTATAAAATTAAATAATTACTCTTTTCCATCATTTAAATTAGATATAATTGAGCATAATTAATTACGTTTCATTAACCTATCTAATTAAAAAAAATAACTATGCGTAAAAATCATCGAATAGAACCTATACGCTTCGTGATCTATATAATATTTTAATAAGTAGTTACGCATTATTAGAGGCAATTTTTTCATTTAGATTTCAATTAATATTATTAGTTCGCTTTAAGTATTTGCGGTATTTTGTTATAGAACCGTGTCCAAAGAAGATTGACTAAAAGAGATTGACTTGGCGGAGAGTGGAAATTAGTATTCTAGTTCGTCTTTTACTTCTCGTGTTTATACAATGTATATATAACATAGTTGGAATATACTGATAAATATGTATAGTAGACAAATTTATAAAAATATATTTTTGTTTATGTACTTTGTGTCTCTGAGTGACGTCCGTGAATCCCGCACCGTCAAGTTTCACGTGGTAATTCAGCAAAGCAACCCTTGATTGCCCAGCTTACAATTAATATTTCTATTCATTAGCAATAGAATTAAATTAATTGATATTATCATCCAGTAGATATAGTTTTTTTATTATTATCCATTAATTACTAATTTATTTACATTCATAGGTTGAAGATGTCAGTATTCTTAATAAACATTTTTGTCTGTCCATTCTAAGTTATATGTTAAGTATAACTTTTAAAAGCGATGTAAAATTATTCTTAAATAAAGGGAGAATGTTATTTAAGTATAATACACGCTATCAGAAGAAACCTATCGCATAACAATGTGTAATTCACTTCGTATCGAAACAGTTGATTTTTTATGTAATTTCTAGTAAGTTCAAGGCGTTGAGAAGATGCGCCGGACGAGGCTCTCACAGTCGCATCGCTAACTTGCAACATGGACGTCGTGTCGCAACCGTCGATACTAAAATAATAAGGACAATTATATTGTGGAATAACTGACTTTTTTTAAACATTGCGTATGTAAATGTAAGAGAGAATTGTATGATTTGGTAAACGCCGACAGATGTTTTGTCATCGAATGTTCTAGTCGGCTGCTAGTCGTGTGCTCGTTGAAATTGTTCACATGTTCATTTAAGCACATTTTCAAGAAATATATGATTTTTAAATTTTTCTTCTTATTGGCTTTAGTTATATTAAGTATCAATGTGAAGGATTATTACTTGCCAAAACAGTTTTCTAAATTCGATACATATTGTACTGTAAAAAAAACGCTAATTTAATTTAAGTTGATAAGCAAGTTGTCGCGTTGAGACAAAAAATAGTTAACATGACCTTTATCGTTTAAAAATATGAAAAACGAACGAATCGAAAATCAATCGTTTTAACGTTCGATCGAATTTTAAAAACACTTTTTTAAAGGTTTTATTGGAAATACAAAATTTACATATTGTAACGCAACATATTTATATCATATTGTGACAACCTTCTTTGTTAAAAACATCTAAGGGCGTCTCCAGTTCCGAGATTATAAAAAGAAACGGATTATATACTTATTTCCAAAATAGTTTTTATATATATAAGTTATAAGTTGACTTGTCATTGATACATAATTGATAAGAATGAATTAGACATCGAATGAAGAATGAACGTTTAAAACAACCTGATTGATTTAACCATTCGATCGTTAGCAACAATAATAGAAATACTAAACAAAAAACGTGATTGATAATCTCGTGTAATTTCTCAACGCCATTAAACGAGTTATATCAATCACTTGGATATGATACGAAATAAAGCAAAATTGACCTCGACCTTTGGGTATCATTAATCTGCGCCCGCGCCGCCGTCCGGCCGCTTTGCACTTTCACTGGACGCATAGCCTTGACAGTTCGACCACATTTATACTAAACTTTGTACACATACCGACAATATATATCGATGTTTCCTACTGTTGTAAATACTTAATCATACAAATTGATCTAGTGGCTAGATATAAGAACACATATCCCGAAATAATCATAATACAAAGTATGTCTGTCTGCTTGAGCTAAGTTAAAAATGATAATCTATCTATTATAAGCCAACCTTCGTAATGAATAAAATACCAACTTTTTTCATGTTACGGTGTCGAATTTAAGCGCCAAATACATTTACAATAAAACCAACAATTAAGTGTGTGATTAACTTAATATAACAAAGGCTTAAGAGACATATAGTAAAACTTGTAAGGGTGTATATTATTCGTTTTAACTCTGGTTCAAACTCAGTTTTGTGATTGAATAAAATAAAAAATCTTATGCTTAATTATATATTTATTTATTCATAGAAAGCAAACTATTCTTTCTTTATATTAACTGTTTATTTATTTATATGCAATATATTATTTAAAAAACTCTTTAACAGACTCTCGTCGAGACTGCGTGCGTGTTAAAAGATGAGTCTTAAATATTTTTAAAGGTCGACTTACTGAAATGCACATTTCACTTCATTAATTATGCAAATCGCCGCTCTACATTCGCGACGCCGCCCTTCCTTTTATTTTACTCGATGACCTTGACAGTTGGAATTATTCCACTGTATAAAAAAAATATTCAAGCGTATTGTTAAATGAGATATTTTTATAATAAATTTAGTCATTCATATTGCACGATTTTCAATTCTATCTATATTTAATCTTAGATTTTTTATCGTAAAGGTCGTGAACAAGTATTAATACTTTATTGGTATATTATCAGGAGTTTGCATTTACTTTCAACGTTAAAAATAAAGTAAAATGTATGTTTAACAATAATAATATACGCATTATATATTTATTAGTTATATAAAAATATAATATAATATATTTAACTTGCAATGTACAATGAGTGATGATGTTACGCTTTACGACACAAGCGTGAAAAATGATGTTCGAACAAAAGACTGCAACGCGCTACCTACTCACGACCAACATAAGCATTCATTAAATTCAACAAACAAACATTTAAAACATTATTATTAATTATACCTTCTGAATACTTTCTGAATATTCTGATTCTTGCATTGCCAATACGATGCCAAATATGGAATACTAGCTGCCCGTCTCGACTTTGTGTGGGTAAAATTCATACAAAGTTACCCCTCCTATCCAAGCTCCTATCTATAGCATGGTTAAAGTCATAAAATTAATTAATGGTCCAAATTCTAGCTATATAGACTCAGTGGTTTTGGCGATGCAGGCTTGGCCGTAGTGTAATTGATAGGTGGGCGGTGATATCCGGCCACTTGGCTCTAATGCTATCATTATTACACTAGATATAGGTACCTTGATATTTGCGTGTTAATTTATTGTATCGTCAATTGTTATTACGTACATTAAGTCACGTTAATTATGTAAGTAAAATATTACGATTATCGCGTGCACACGATTACAGTCATGGTCACTGCGTCCGTCTGTTTGTTCGTCAGAAATGAAATTAAGCTAATAAATAAAACTATTAATTTCAACAACATTTTACGTCCATGGTCAATATTATATAAAAATGAAATTTATTATATGATTATATTTTAGAACCAAAGAAAAAAAAATTTAGTAAAAAAAGTAAGGCGCGAAAACTTGCAAAGTTATTTTTAATAGAAAAAAATAATAAATTACGTAATTGACTTTTAAATATTCTTATTTTTAAATTATATTGTATTTGCACACATATTTCAAAGCCTTAAATTCAAAAACAATTATTTAAAATAAACCTAATAAGATAGGCTTCTAAATATAGCCCGTAAAGGTTTCATTGCTAGGCGTAGACCTCCTCTTATTCGACTATAATTACGAAATGATAAACACTCATTAAGTACATGATAACTAAGTGTTACTTGCACGGAGTCGAACGCGCGATCAGTTAAAGCCCGCGTGTTCTAACATTTCAACTCCCAGCTTTAAATGTAATCATTCGATATTTAATTCATATAACCTTGAAAGTACCGGAAGCCGCAACAATAAGCTAAGTTTACGATTACCAGTAAAGTGAATATGTTGCAATACTATACACATAATATATTGAATATCAAATATTATATTTTATTTTATGGAAGCCGAGTGGGCGCTCGAACAACGCCCGATTGTAAAAGGTTTCTCTGTAATTTATTCTGCTCCTAAGTTGAAAGTGTTTGATCTATTATGCTTCACGTGGTGTGCACTGACTCACTCATTTATAAAAAAGGGGCGATATAGCTTAGTGGTTAGGTTAAGTGAGGTTTAATCAACGATAGCGGGTTCAAACTAACACTGTTTTCTATGTGTTTAATCATTACATCATGAAAAATCTACTACATGTGTGTGTGTGCGTGGTGGAATAAGCTCCAAACTTCTTCTTATTAAAAGAAGAGATCCTATAGTATATTGACATACCGATGTACATTGTTTCCTAATCAAGTATATTGAAGCCAAAACGCGCATTTTACCATATTTCATCGAACCATTAATGTATTTATGGTATGTTCAACAACTTGACTCCGTGTAATGCCTTTGTGCGTAACATTTGTTAGATATTTAGCCGCTAATACTTTTTGCTATAACATACATACGTGCCGGCGTGACGTATTATTTTAACCGTATAATTACAATCACATAAAGTATAAATATCAAATAAAGTTCCGCTCTTAACGAAGCATGTTTATTTTAAAGGCACCCTAAATAACAATACAAGTATTTAACAATAATACATACCACTTAGCCACGCACAAACAGGTACGCCCAGCACAAACAGTTAATTGTGCATCTTTCTCATCCAGTAAACTACTAATTTAATATTCGTTTAACCTAAATGTATAAAGAGAATTAATCATAAATTTATAACACTAAATATATAAAGAATATACTAAAAATAAAGCAAACCGAGAAATATTGTGCGATAAAAAATACGGATACGAATAAAACGTGTGGTTAATATTCGTTGATTTTAATGCAGGATATATAAGTAGGTAATTATAAAACATTACAAACAAACTAAATGTTTCGACAATAATCCGTATCAATTAGCAATGAGTTGGTCGGTTTATTTATTTTGATCTGATTGTAACTTTAAGCTTAATTAACCTATTTCTTGTAAACTCGATTGAATTAAGTTTATTTCATTTTGATTTTGTTTGTTTTTTATTCAATTCAAAGAACAAAGTCTTCCCAGTTGAGACTTAAGTAAATATATAAAAATATTAAAAGAATTCCCAACAAAATCATTAAATACTTCGGAATTTCTTTATACTTATCGACTTCTGCTATTACTCTACATTCTTTAAAAGGTTAGAATAATATAGCTTTAGAAAGGATATCGCCAAGGCCGGACGGTGTCCGCTGCAGACACGCAGACGTATGTATAATTGTGTATATCGATATACATATTACGCGGTATCGATTTAAAATAATTTGACTTTCGTTTTTTCTAACGAGTGCTCATATTTATTTAGTTATCAATTTTTTGGGTTGATTTTTTTATGTTTTTGACCTATCATTTATAAATCGACTTCTTTTTTGTTGGGACACAATGTTTCATTGTAATTATATTTAAAGAAAAAATTTAACAAGGGGATAATGAAATACAGAATGCATTTATTTGACTTCGAATTTAAATTGTAATTTATATTATTGGAAGTCGTTTTCTTTTCGTAATGATAAAATTTTAGTTAAATTTAAAATTATTGTAACTAAAAAATAAAAATTACTTACTATACTTTACTTGGTAAGCTTTGTGCAAGTCTGACTGGATAAATACGACTTACTCATCACAGATTCTACCGCCATACAGCAATACTTAGTATTGTTATGTTCCGGTTGGAAGGGTGAGTCAATGTAACTAAGGCACTAGGAATGAGGAACATAACATCGTAGGTCCCATGGTCGGTGGTACTTTGGCAATATAAAAAAATGGTTTGTGATCACCTACCATCATGTTCTCGTCACTATATATTTCATTATATTTATATACAATTTTATAATATGATGAAAATATTTATTTATTTCTAAAAATGATTTAGTCAGCGTATTAAATATGTTTTGAAGTTAACAAATATGGGGCAGACTGTTAACATGACTATTAAACTGTATTGCACGAGATGAATATTAAAAAAAAAACTAATTCAAGGAAAACTCAATAATTCTTGCCCAGATGTGTACCTACAATATAAATATTTTACGTTGATCTAACCGAAGATCCATTGGGCGACCGAGTGTCGCAATGAGCGCCCTTCGTAATGTCTTTACAAGTACATTCCACATAAAAATGCCGCCGGAAGAATCGTTAAGGTTACTGACATATCTCTCCACTCGTACATGCCATCCACTTTTAATTCATGAATGGATGTTTACGGTCATGTATGTTTAAACTACATTCTTCTCGTATACCTTGCGGAACACTAGAACCCGCATTGCAATCTTTTTTATTCGTCATTACTGGTTCTTGAGAATCCATTCGTATATTAAATACTTTATAATAAGCAGTTCCCACTTTCTACTTCAGCTTAGTATGAAGATTGGTTGATTTAACATTATAAGCATAAAGGATCAAGATCTTGAAAATGGCTATTAATAACTTATGGCTACTAATATCTTCAAAATAATAGCAAATTTGATGAGGATGGTATGTACTCCTGTTGCTAATAAAACTCTTTTTGTTCAATAAAAAACTATAAATTCATTTATGTTATCTAAAGTGACAAAGGCATTAAATTTAAAAAAAACAGCTTCTGTCATTTTTGCCGATCCACTAAACTCAAATTGTCTCGTGAAAAGACAATTAAAAAGTAATTTTAAGAGGCTATTTGAATAATACCTTTAATGGTTTAGATTTTTGGGGTCGTAACTTATATATATATATGTATAAATTTCCGTACATACTCAGTAAAGTGATTGCAGGTTACAATTTTTATAATCCTCCCGTACTTACCTGTGAAAACAAAAAAAATAATTATTATTTTATTATACTATATCTAATATCAAAAACATATGATAAAAGCCGAGTAACAACTAGAACGCTCAAAAAGACTTACTAAACACTATTGAAATAAATTACGAAAGTTACTACTTCAAAATAAATTGTTACGAGTACTGACATTGTGCATTTAAAATAATTCTAGAAAAAAATCGTGAGAGAAAACTACAATGTGTGCGCGCAGTCACCGCGGTCTCGTACGAGCGGCCTCTAAATCTGATCTCATAGCTGTCATTGTAAAATTTAGTGGTGCCTGCCTGGGTTTTGGACCCGAAATCATCGGTTAAGATGCACGCGTTCTAACCATCTCGGCTCAAAATCAATCAAACTGTTATGCTCTATAGAATAAATATAAACCTTGTAACATATTATAAATGTTTTGTCATTTGGAATAATAAAATTTGAGTGAGTCAGTGTAACTACAAGCATAGTCTAAGTTCCCAAAATAACTAAAACAAATGACAACTTGGTGTTCGTGAGAGCTACGCTTGCCACTCGCCAAACGTCATACTGCTTTAATTGTGTGCGGGTACTTTTTTCGACGCGCTCATCTTTGATAGCATATCTACATACAAATAATTAATCAAAGTATATTTCCTATAACGCCTCTAATTTAAGTATAAGTGACTATTCATTATAAGGTTACCCATTTGCTAGTCAGCCTTTCTATTCCTTAAAAAAAAACTAAATTGGAATATTTCTTGCAGATATTATACGTAATACAAGGTTATGCATATTTGTAATTACTTTTTACGTAATTAGTCTAATTTAATGTTAGTACAAATATTTCTTAATTAAATCAAATTCCGTAACGAATTCAAATGTAAATAAAATATGATAATATATTTATAATACATAATTAAATAGTAAATGGTTATGAAAATTATTACGTCAATGTCGCTAAAAATGTCAATTTTAGTAAAAAACGTCAACTTTTTTGTTTTTTTTTTTGTTATGAAATACAAATGTTAGTCTGTAACCTGTTCACAGCTGGTTTCGAGTGTAGTTGTAACGAGGTTGTGTAACCGCGTTAAACTGACTCGTAACAACCGGTCCGAAGGGCAGAATGTAGAGCAACTCGTAACACTAGATACGCTTTTTGTTTATTTTGTCAAAGCTGTTGTTTCGTATCCGTATAGTCTAGTTCTTTATTAACCATTAAAAATAATGATTTCTTTTTATAATTCATTTGTGAAATTTTGTTCATAAATTAAATAAATTCCTTAGTTAGCCTAACTTTATTCCTACTGGCTGATAAGTATTTAAAGTTCATCTAAACAGTAGTGAACTGAAATAACTTTATACCAATCAAAATTATAAATAGCTGCTTATCAAATCACGACTGCACGGAATTCTGGTAAGAATGCTAGCAGTATTTCCCCGTTGAATAGCGATTATCTGGGCGTAAAATGAACTAGTTGTCCTGTTATTGGTAGAGTTGAATAAACGTCGTTTTATTTATTTAAGAAATATTATCAGTATGGTTCAAGTGGTATAACTTCAACAACCGTATTAAATTAATTAATACATGTCTTATTAATTTCTTCGTCAACCAAACTAAATTTTCATTTAACATAACAAGTAGGTATATATTTTCAACTGTATTTAAATCTGATATAAATATTTAAATCCGAATGCTAATTTTAATTTTCATCACATTGATTATTTATTAAAACGAACACTTTCTACCGTATTGTTTGTATGGAAACTTGGTTATAGAAAGCTGTGAGAAATTTTAGCTCAGATTTATTTTATTAGATAATTACTACTTTCTCTGATTTTTTTATTTATAACATAGGTAGGTGGACGGACTAGTGGAACACCTGGTGGTGTACTGTCCACAGGCATTGGCACCTATGTAACTAATGCCCCACTAAACTTAGGAGCGGACCGTTCAAACTAGAACACAACAATACTAAGGATTCTTGATTGGCGATAGAATATACATATATAAGTGGAAATTACCCAGACGAGCTTACACCAGGGCCTACCATATGGCTTTTTGGGCTGCAGCCCAGGGCCCCGTGGATAAAGGGGCCCCCAGCTAAGTCATAAATAGACGATAATGCGAAATAATTACCTAATTTTGTTAAATTAAACAGATCGTATGATTTGCAGCCCTGCGAATCCTGCAATTAATCAAACCCATTCAATTCATTTAATTCAGGTCTACATTCAGGTATGTCTTAGATGGACTCCTAAGTATAATTAGCCCCTAAACTCAAGTAAATTAAACTTCTGTGTTATTTTTATTAATTTAATTCCAAATGTTATCAGTACAGAATTATAACGTCAGAGATCAACTTCTAACATATAAATGAGTAAGTTTAAAATTTATTCCTAACTAAAACTTAATCAGGTCAGTGATACAAATTCACTTGAAATATCATTAAAAAGTTTTTTGTTTAAAATTCATCTTGCGTTATTCTGTGAAACGTCACGATACCGACATACATACAAACGAATTGCTTAATATCGTTCAAAATTCATCCCATGTTCGGACGAGGAAAAATATCGTTACGAAATTTTCGCGTTACAAAATAATTGGATTCCTTGACAGTCATAGATTCAATTTTCACAACATCAAGGCATTTTATACCTACAGCCTTAGTTAAGACCTCAAAAACAAACCAAACTTTTTACTGCGATTTTTACTAATAGCCGGAGTGATTCATATTGAAGGTAAATGTGTATAATTCGTTGTGGTTTTGTGTGAATTGGCGGAAATACGATCTTGTTCGTTCAAGTTGTCAAAAAAAAACCGACAAATAGAAATGTATATGATGATGTAAACTTTTTATGTAAGTATAACCTTATTCTATCCATACGAAGCCTGGACTCGTGGCTAGTTTTAGTATAATACATTAAATGTTTTTCAAATAACTGTTGATTTTTAACAATGCCACATTATATTTACATAATGATAACTGCCGTGGATTGTATTTAACTAACATGACTGTATTTTTAGATATTGAAAAAGAGTAACTAGTGAGTTTCTTGCCGGTTCTTCTCGGTAAAATCTACATTCCGAACCGGTGGTAGATTTACTTTAAATATTTTGTTAAATAACGATTCAAAAGTGCTTGTAAAAGCAGTGATTTTGATTTTTGTATGTGTGTCTTTGTGTTACGCACTTGCGCGTGACTCTGCCTTGTTGTATAACTGCATGTCAATGAGTCGTAGACAACTTATAATTGGTGGAAACAACTAAAAACTCACTGCAGCATGAAATTATGATTTGACAGAAAACAATACATCAAAATACTTTAAAGTGTAACGTTAAATGTCGCTTATTTAATATTACAGGTAATAAATATCAGTTATAAAGGGAGTTTTAGTGTTCATTTAGAAATTTTAAACTACTGCTATGTAATCCGCCTTTACCTATAGAGTGAATTTGAAAGTTTTAAAGCGTAATGAACAAATGATGTCATTCATATACATAAACCTGAAAAAACGAAATGGATTACCAAATCAAATCAATCAAATAAAATTAAATTCTAAAATCTTTATTCAATATAGAACACATTATTGAATATATACATTTATTGATTTTCAAACTGAAAAGAAAACACCCTGACCTAAAAGAAACTACAAAAGAAACTCAGCAGGTCGTTTTTTGCGATTGTTTACATACTAAATTTAATATAACAAAGAAAAATCCAGACGGCGATCTTTTAATTCCCAAGGTGTGCTATCAACCATGAACTCAGTAATTGTATTATATTCAATCATAAAATTTAAAATCAAAATCAAAATATACTTTATTCAAGTTGGCTCATAAAAGCACTTTTGCATCCTCATGTTATAGTGTTGAATTAAATGTAAAGATACCACCGGTTCCGAAAGTAGATTCTACCGAGAAGAACCGGCAAGAAACTCAGTAGCTACTCTATTCCATCATCTCAATTACAGAGTATTTCAGTATAATTAAATTGTTATATATCCTGCCTAGAAATCAATAACAAGCCCACACTTTTTTACCTATAATATAATCTTTAATTTTACATGGGTGATAATTCAGAGAAAATAGTACAGAACAGTCATTTCTTTCAAGCTAAGTTTGATATATTAATAGCCAGTTAAACTATAGCTCGTGAGCCAATGTTTTAAATATCAAAGAAATGGTACTCGATTACCATTAAACAATAAGCTTGTTACAAAACATCGGCGCACGCATCACTGCTTTCCAAACTATCTATAATTAATAACTTGCACCATGCATCGCGAGCCATTTATTATTATTCGTTATGAGCCGTTACTTTTGCTCCGTGAACGTTTATTATTTCATTAACTATAGTTTAAACGTATTATACGTCTGCTTCCTTTCTTCCAAAATACGTAGTTCACTTTTTGTATGTATACGTTTAATTCTATGTATGTATAAACTTTTTACGAATTATGAATAAAAATATTTTAAAATGTTAGTACAAAACTATCAACTTAAACATTTGAAATTATTATGTCAAATAATTCATAAATATTTATATATTTTGACATCTCGATAAATGATTTCATTTAACAAAAGCCATGCGATCAAAACAATAATTGTACTTGTATTTAATATATATAAATATTTTTGCTTAAACAAATAATCAATGAAACACAACCAGTACCAAAAGAACTATTAACAAATATCAATAATCGCACGATTCTAAATAAATCTATTGAGTCACTTTCAATAGCAAACTTTTTATCCCCGACATTGAAGTTTCCAATTCACCGACTGTGTCGTGATAATTAAACATAGGTACCCTAAGTTATGTCCTAGAGAACACAAAGCTAAACGATAAGGTCCTATTGTCTTCGTTATGTCGCAACCTTGGTTGCTTTATGACCGAAACGAGATTTAAAAGAGTAATGAATCATTCTTTGCATTAATTATGAAAAATTCACACGTTATAATAGTCAATTTTAATTTTATGTTTGAGGAATTGTGGCTGATACATACATACGAGATAGTTATTCTTATGCACGATATGTAATATACTTTTTGATGATAGAGATATCAATTCTTTGGGAATCCAAATTCTGTCAATTTCCTACATCTTGAAATTCTCACAGTGTTAGAAGGATATTCAAGCATTATTGCTGTTTACGTATCCTTATTGACGTGTCTCGAGAACAAATGATGAATGATGTTATCGACTACGAACTAATTATATCCTACGTGTTACTGCAAAAAACAAAGTCACATCAAACAGAATGATTCAAGGGTAAAGAGTAAATGATTAATATATATATATACATATATATTATAGTAGAGAAAAGCCGAGAGTTTCAATTTTCGTAGCCGGTTTTTTTTCAATTTATGTATATTTTTCAATTAAAAGTTGTATATTGACTCTTAAATAGTAATATATCTGCAAGAATTTATTTCAGAAACAAATTGAGTATATTTTTGAGCTCTTTTTGCGTATTTAAAAATCACTCAGCACAGAATTGAATACTTTATTTATTAAAAAAAAAAAAACAAAAGACGAACACATATTTACATATTACTCATACAGCTATCATTTATAAATATTCATTGGGCGGCTTTAAGTAAACAGCTTAACAACTTTTTATTTCATTAATACTTGCATTTCCATTTATAACAAATTTATACCGCGAGGAAGTATTTAAGAAAAAAACACAAGCCCAAGGCCCAAAGGTTAATCAGGAAACCCGTATTGTACTCACGAAGCCAAGAACAAGCGTGACCAGTACCACGTCCGTGGAATCCTTTTGTATACGTTTTTCATTGTTTTTTTTTTATAATCATAGACAATTAAGTGTTTACATGCATCATTGACCTCTACAAGAATAATTTGTTTATTACCAGAAAATCAAGTGAATACTGTTACATATACAACCTTTAAATACGAATAACTGTTATAGCTAGACGGAATTGCCCGAGACGGTATTTAAATGTTCGACAGTCAACTTCGTCATAGGTAAAATGTCAAAAAACTAGTACTTTTTAATTGTGATGTTACCATAATGAATTAAAAGTGAAGCTAACGCCGGTTCGGAATGTTGATTCTACAAAGAAAAAATGTCAGGAAACTCTGTTGTTACTCTTTCCCATTTAGTAAATTTACGAAGTATATCATCATCATAAAAATAAAACTACTCTCACGAACTGGATTCCACTAACCAATTCATCTATGACTATTTGGCGGTAAAATAACTAATAAATGAGCGCAATAAAATAAATAATCTTCTTAAGTAGACGTGCACAAAGTCCCCCAACAAATAAAGTTCGAGGCATCTGTTTCCTTTCCACTTTTAAAACAATCTGCATCTGTTTACCGCCTAAAGTCAATACAACATACTCCGCAAATAACAAGCGACCAAACCCAATTAAAGAAATTAAAATTTCAACAATACTTTTAAAATATTGAAACATGGCAATAAATGGCTAAAGAGAATTTTGCAATACGCCGATACTTTGTCTGATTAACATTATTGTATTGTACAATACAATATAATTGTATTTGCGTTACTTCACCTTCAGTTCACGATAAACTCTTATAGATAGGAACAAGGCTGACGAATAATTGGTCATTATTACCATGGTCCATTACCATGCTAGACCAAAATCAAAATATAAGTATATTTAACTTATTTATTCGTTAACTATGTCATAGTATAATCATAGTTTTTATAACAATTTTGAGTTGCAAGTTGAGGAATTGACAGCAACAGTTTCAGGTTTGAAAGCAGCTAAAGACGAACTCTAAATGAATATTTACGGTCGTTTCGGATTTGCCTTCCGGTACTTTGCACAGCTTAGATTCTCTACAAAAAATGTCCGTGAAATCGACAGAACCAACGAAGAAATGAAATAGTCTAATTGATATCAAATAATAAAAGAGACAAGTTTCATCTTTTTATAATTACGTGTGGTAACAAAATATATTTCTATCGTTTTGGCATGTCTCTGTAGACAGGCTTCGCACAGACAAACAAAAACCGTGTGAAAATAAAAATCCCATTGTGTATTATTAAAACACGAAGAGAAACGACAATACGGTATGGACAAAGTTATTTTGCACATCTATAAATAACGTCTATATTAATAATTTCGTGCATGTCTACGATAGACCCGATAGAAACCTATCCACATTTATAGATCGTCAAATAATAATGTTTTTTAGTCGACAACATATATCCTCAAAATTCAAATAATCGAGATACTACAATATTAAATCGTTTAAAATTCAATGCCATGGAAGTTCAACGGGCGGCCATGTTTGACGTTTACGGGTGCGTTCAGAATTTGTTTTTTTTTCATATTTCGTACAGGAGTATGGAAACTTCTCTTTATAGATTTTATACAGTTATAAATTTATAGACCAACTTTTATGAAAAAGTTATACGTTATATGAACGTAAAGACGAGCGATGCCGGGTTTTTCATCTATTTCTAAATAAAATTGCACACATTTTAAGGTTAAATATATAAATATTAAGATTTTCGATATGTGTAAATAAGCTAAAGTCTAAAAGGCTCATTATCACGGGACGTGTGACAGATTCCCACGTCAAGATGACGTTGAAGTACTTATCACGCAATTGTTCTATAATGTATGCTGATTTGCGGCATAGATCTTGTGTCTAATAGCAGCGTAGATTTCACGTTTATTTTAAAATATATGTACTGAATTATATTTATAATTTATATAAGGCTTTGTAATAAGATATTTAAATTACTTTCAAATTCAAGTTACATAAATTCTCATGTAAGAAAAAAATATTAATTGTTCGCCTATTTATTTGATAGAAAAGAAATAATTAAGTTAAAGAATATTTTATTAGTTTAGCAGCACAGACAGTTTAATCGATTTTAAGTATCCTGTATAGGTGTTCAATACACCGTACATATTGTCCCACGAAATAATAATGAAAATAAAGTAACTCTCTCAAGACGTGTGTAACTTTTAACAATGTCTTCTACAATTAGAGAGCTCTGTAATCTTATTTATTTCAATTTAAGGACAATTAAGTACAAACGTCGTTAAGTTTGATAAAGTCTAGAACAATAAAGTTTCGATCGATGCAATCCATTGTTAATATTTTCAGTGACCTGGTTTTTTATTAGTTTAACGATCACTATCTCATAGACTCGTACTTGAATTATATTTTAACGGTATATTAGATTGAAAATCGTAATGACCTTGAAGATAAAAACACATTTCAAATTTGATTTTTTATATATTTTAAAAGTCGCTTTGGTGTACATAATGTAAATAAAAAAATACACCAAGGTTTTTTTTATTTTATATATTTGAAGATAAGTATATATTGATTTGATTGTTTTTGTATCTTAAATATAAAATCCTGACCGAAATCCAATCAAAATATTCTTTGATCAAGTAGGCTTAGAACCATCATATTAAAGTATTCTAGGTTGGATTTATAAAAACAATTAAAGTTCAGTACTAATCAACGAAAGCTTTCTTTAAAAGTTAACACGTCGTCTTTATTATTTAGTATCATTACATATTTTTTCTTCTTTAATTAGGAGTACTCGGAATTAAAGTAACCACGTGCGATACACGATTTAGCTAAACAAATGTACAATGTATTATATCTGTAATGTTCACATGTAAGATCGATTTACATGTAACATTAAATAGATATTATATTTTAATATCAGCTCGCTGTGCACACACACCGTCTTCACTGCGCGCCAAATTTTATATATCTCCTTTTCCCGCGCTTTCCGCGATGTGTGTCACTCGAGATGACAGATACATAAATACACAGATAATATATATTCATATTAAATATAAATATAATACTAATTATGTTATTACAGATCTGTGTACACTACAATATCTTACAGGATTTTCTTTCCAATAGAGCATAAAATGGAGCATTTCCATTGCCCGTCCACCAATATCATTCAAAAAAATATCTAGTAATCTATTTACTGGTATTACCTAACTATTCTAGAACCTAACTGGCTACGCCTACCTTCTATTTCGAAAACATGATTTAAATCTGAATAGTTCATTCACCCCGTTGTCACGTTACTTGCAAATTGACTGACTCGTTGGTCTCGTGGTTAGATTCTAAATCCGTTAGGTAGACCTAGAGGTTCTTGGTCCCCAGATTGAGACAAAAAAAATACTGCGTTTTTCTGTTCTTCCGAAAGTCTAGCAGTTTGTAGAACCTTAACTTTTTCCAGTCGTGTCAGACAATCGTGACGCTCGTGACAGAATCCGGTATGTCCCATAATTATATGAGGAAATAAAGTGCACCTGTCTTTGCGCACACATTTGTATACTATAATATATTCCGCGTACATTACTAGTTTTTATCCTAACTTGCGAATAATCACGAAACCTTTTTTGAGAAGTTTTTATAAACCTCCTACATGATTTGGTGAATCTGACCCGGTTCACAAGAAAACGGAAGTGCACATTTGATATAGCATAGATCGTGACGAACGTAACACGATTTGTTAAAATGTGAAGATACAAAAACTTTTCCTTATTTTAAATGCAGAATAACAATATTTATTCGACACTTAAATAAGTTCCTTATTTAAAAAAAAAAAAAAAAACGATATATAATAACTAATCACGAGCTTGAGTTAATGTAATTGATTTAATTGTTTTAAAATAGTTCGGTTACTTTATTATTCATTCGTACAATCATTCATTCAATTTGTACTTTTAAATATTTACATAAGTTATTGAATATCAGCATTAAAACTCTTTGGTTGGAGAAATGTAGCAATTAAAGTAAAAAATTGTATGACGAGACATATGTTATTTAAACTTGAGGACTTCTGAAGAGATGTTAAGATGTACGGCAAATTTTGTTATAAACAAATTATAAATTGCATGTAACATTAATAATATTAGCGATGACTTTCAAATTTTAATAAAAAATATATAAAAATATCAATCGATCTTTAGATTCAGTAAATCATACCGTTCAATCAATGTAAATGATACAGGAAAAATATGAGTTTGATGTATTCTTTTCGAATGAGTGAGTGTAAAAATAAGATATATTATTACATAAATAAAGCTATAATTATATGATGCAGAACGTCAAGCAAAAATGTACAAGTCATTTAAATGAAAGCGAAAGTTATTTTTAAATGTACGTCTGAATAAATGAACAATTTCGCTAACTGTGGCTACGTAAAAACTTATAAAAGTTAGCCGTCCACTTGAATTAGTTTAATATAGCGTTACTTCATGCTAATCAAAAGATAAAAATACAGAATCGAGCTATATAAATATTATTTTGTAATATACATCAAATATTGTTAGCATTCTTACTCTGTTAATAACAGCCCGAAGGAAATCACTATCTCCAAGGCTATAAATAGCCCGAAAAGCCTTACATAACAATAAATCATTCACTATAAATATCAAGATTCGAATTTGTTACCTACATTTTTAAAATAACGCTTTCATTAAAACCAGTCTTGATATTTGCAATACTTATAAACAAGTAACGGAATTATTTTATGTAAATCTTATATAAAGCTGTTTATGCGTAATATATTTGTTTAACTGTACGGTACATTTTTGTTATTAATATTTTTAATGTACATAAAGTGATATTATGTTGGCTGATACTTAAGAGCTTGTAAATGCGCAGTGTATATTTATGTGACATTCCTGTATTTGTGCACACACCTGTTTACGCCTAAGACCTGTATAGTTAGATATAAATGAGACGGCGACCCAAAACAACAGGAGATCAGACACAATAAATGTAGGCGCAGGACATATAGCATGTATGAGGCCTGCACTGCTTATGAGACAACAGGAAAAAAGCAACCCGACTCGACATTCGAATTCGACATTTATAGGATTGACTGGTCTAACGCAGACTAACATTTAGGCAGTTTGTTTGTTCATAAACAATATGGGACGTAGAATAATCGTGAATATAATTACTAAAAAATATGAACAAAGCTGCGAGCACAGCTTATGTTTGATAATAATCTAAGCTTGATTTGCAACTCATTGAAATATTTGTGGCGTAACGCTTTCGATCGTCGAAAGTGAAAACAGCGGGAAATAGCCGCTGTAGTAAACCAAATATTATCATAGCCTGGAGAAACAGTCATTGTTTACTTGCTAACAATGTGAGATTGGAACGGAAACGATATATTTTGATATTATATTAAGTCATTTTACATATACTATAATTAGTATTTTTATATATTGTAAAAAGTTATTCAATATCTTCTCAATTAAAATTAATTTATGTCAAACAAAACTTAAGCATCCTGAATAGTGAAGTGCTATAAATTCAAACTCTCTACCATCAAGATACACGTGTTCTATCGACTGTACCAGTTAGGCTCATCATAAATTGAATATATAACATTTTTATTGTTTCTACCTACGTATTACAAATATTCAAAAAACAATTCTTAATAATTTAATTTAATGTATGTATTTCTACTATACTTTTATATTCATACGTAGACTGTTTTTTTGTGCTTAAAGACATAGAAGGCAAATATGTCTATTAAATGAAAAAAAAATACTATCAATTTATTTGCTTTAGATATAATAACTTTATAATATGACTAATTTAAACTATAATGTAGCATGAATGTATAATTGTTTGTTAACGCTTTTGCAAGAAAAAGTTGCTAATAATAGACGGGTGGTGCAAAACATTTACGTATTAATATTTTTTACACTTTTAATAACTCATCCTGTTAGCGACTAATCATGTAACGCAGTCATGCAACTTAATTTGCGCTTCGGAATAATTTGTTAAATTTATGACGAGGGAATCAATCACTTTAAAAAAAAGCTATAGCTCTAAATAGTAAATCATAAATTATTGATAATTTGAATGAACGAGAAATTTGAATTAATTTTTTACTTATCTTTAAAAATAAAAAAATATACTATCTATAAAAAAATGAGTATTAATCCAAACAATAAAAGGTACAATTATCAGAAAATGAAAGTGCGCATTTGGCGGTCTTCCTTAGACATGTGTAATTTAAAAAAAGTCTTATTGTTGTGATTTCATAATAATAGGTAATACTTTATTCAAAAATATTTATTTTTGAACATAATTTTCGCTTAACATATTAAAGAAGAATTTATATGTTTGTTTGTAAATTAATTAATTAACTTACAAAGAGAAAAAAATTATATACTTTATATTTCTTTAAATAATTATTTTAAAGCTTTAAAAATACTTCGTTGATTTTTTGTGTTTTTGTAAAAATTAGAAATAATAATTTTTTTTTAATCAATTTTATTTCAATTACTATCTCTACTAAGATAGAAAAATTATGACTTAAGCTATTATATATTTTAAATTATTAAATATTTAAATTATTTTTTAATTAATTATTACACATATTTTAAATTTAATCTTTTGAAATTATTTTAAAATAAGAAGTATAAGACTTTATTTGAAAAAAATATTTTCCTTAAGTCAACTGATACTCTTTAATTTCCTAGGTAAGCTTTAATAGAATAATTTTGATTTTAATGGGAAATCAGAGCTACGATTTATTATCAAACACTCATAAATGATTAATCATTATATATTGTTGACCTTAACATATAACCGGATAAGGTCATTTTTATTAAAGAAAGGAATTAATAAAGTAAGGAATATATTTATTTTTTAATTTTTTGATGTCGCTAGATTTTAAGTCCAGAAATATATAATAAAAACAAATGGCTGCTAGAAGTTATTGTTAGGCATTTGTTATTGTATATTTTTTTCTATAAACATCAAGTGCGTGTACATTCCCACCATTTCAATATCACAAACCCGCTTCACTTGACCCGTGGATCAACCAAAAGGTCTAAGTTGTTCGACTAGAGAAAATATTGTAAACTTTTATAGTTTCCCCGATATTTATTAAACAAAAATTAAATATGCATTTTAAAGTATAGCTTATAGAAAAATGACTTCTATTTCAATTCTATATTTTAAAAAAACTTTGATGTAATAATATAATGTTAGCGTAAAATAGGAGTACCAGATCGATTCCTTCACTATTAAAAAAATAAGGCTTAATTAAATACTAAATATGTATAGAAGTGTGGTTTAGAACCACCGATCACGGTACCACGCTAGACACAAAACACAGTCACTTTATTTAAAAAAAAATAATATCCGATAAATCCTGGATGCGTTCTGAAACCACATTCCTACACTTAATTTTGACACTTACGTAAATTTTGGCGGACATTTTGTAGGTCAACTGTCACTTGTCACTCGCGAGATGGGCGCATGCGCGGAGAGACGCGCGGCGAATGGCGCCAGAAGCGTGGCGCTCGTTATATACTCGCCCCCCCAAACTATTATTATATTAATTACGTTTAAATTTTCACTGTACAAGCTCGATCGATCTGGATTTAACGCTTCCTAGTTCGATAATCCCGAATCGAGTGAGTTTTAAACGGAGAAAGCGAAAAAATGACTAGTTTTGCTACGCCGGCGTTGCGTTTTAATTGTAGTGCATAATCTTGTGAACTTAGGCTGTAACATAAGTGTTAAGTCACGCTTATTTTGATTGAATATATATATATATATCAAAAAAGTGCGTACCAACAATGCTATATGCCATTTCTTAAATAGCATATAGGCTGTCAAAAAGTCAAAAATCTATTTACCTATTTTATCAACTTCTATTGGAGTTATAAATTAGAATCACCTTTAATGTATGAATACTTAAAAAGACAATATTTATAAATATATTATTAGTAATTATAACATAATAAATTTTTAAACCTTAATAATTGTTTCAATTTATTTAAAAAATCCACGCCACGTATCAAAGGTTAATGGTATCCCAGAAACCAAGTCACGCAAGTATCAACGACAACTGTCCTATGTTTAAACTAAATCTGATAAAAAGCTGAAGATATTAAATGCTGTGTAATAAATGAAAAACGTTTGTTTCCGGATTGATATAAAACATGGACGAAGTTACAACAAAACCTTTAGTTTTTAATGACTAATAATTAACTAAAAACCTTAAGAAACTTATAGATATGATAGATCTATAATATCGAAGAAAAGTAAAAAGCATAATTGATATAAATCGTTGTATAAGCAAGCTGTACTATTAAGTAATATTTTTATTTACCTTTCTACTATAAAAATTACGTCTATTTACACTTTCATATTTCAAAAGCAAACAACATAATAACAATATAGTTGCAAGTTTACTTCATAATTATTTAAATATTAACAATCGCACTAGAAAAAAAAATACACTAATGTCAAAACATAATCAAACAATAGAAGGTATGCTTAATACCCCTTTGAAGATCTCCACCAATGACATCGGGTAATTTCGGTGTCAATGTTGTTTATTTAAACTTCTCCTGTGGTTGGAATAAATATTTATAGGACTATACAAATAGACCGCTAGAGTAGACTCAGTACAAAAGACATTTTAGAACCGACGACTGATTATAATTGAGTGTCTAATTTATCTCAGTGTCTTCCATTTCCAAATTTAAAAAAAAAACAATACACACACATCTACACAGCAAAACAACGAGACGGTAAGGCTGAATTATCTGTAAAGCTTGAAACGATTTCTGTAATTAAACTGCCAGGAATTGTGTTCTTAAAATTCAATTCTCACAACTCTTCAGGATGAAGTGTTAACAATTTTGCGGAATATTTTGGTAGCAAAAATAATTGTATTTGGAATAATTGGGTTAGTAATTACTCTCTTGAATGTAATTATACAGATGGATGTGAAGTTATTCCCACAACAACGACTCGGTAATATTAGAGGCTTGCCATATTCTCTTAGATTTGCAATTATGCATACCTTTAAAGGTGTACTTTAGTTATGATAATGGTTGATTCTGGTTGAACATAACACTATTAGTGCAAAGGGTAAGAATTGTTTTAAAATGTAAAACGTCATATGTTGCTTTTTTTATTTATTTATACCGTACCATGTTATCAAGGCTTTTATTTGTGCCAATAAGGCACAGATTATTTCGCCAATGTCACGTGCGAAAGAAAGTATTTTTGGAAATGTCAACTACGATGAGGGTAGAATTTTACTCACACGATAACAGGATGGACAACTATTTAATTATAAGAAAGTATTCCGTTTTTATGGTTTGCTGTAAAATACATAACGTAACACAACGACCCCTTGCTCTGGCAGTAATAAAAATATAAAATATTTCAAAATATAAATCCATTACTTCGTAATTTTAAAATGATAATTTTTTGATCAAGTTCCAGGATAAATGCGATTCATATTTCAGCGGTATAAAATTTAAATAGTCATTGTTCGTTTACTTCAATTGTATGTATATATATAAATATAATAAAAAAAGGTTCTTGCCTTGCCTTCAGATTCTAAATTCCCAAAAAAATACTGAAATTAAAATCAGAGTGAATACAAAACTTTAGCAGACAGTATTGATCTTTCTGACTTACGAGTAACATGTGAATCGAAATAAAAATCTATGCGGATAAAACAACGGGTTCAAATTATATTATTCGAAGATACAACAGTGGCCTGAAGTAACAATGATTTGTTAACGCGACCAGATTCGGTCGCTTGCGAAACAATGTATGCGTTAAAGTATGCATTATTCAGCACCGTGGCGCGCGGATTTGTAAGCGGGCTTAGGGAGTTCGAAACGAACCCATGGACAGAACCATTGATTTGTGCAACACATCGTGATCTACTTGGTTTTCGTACTATTGTTTTGAGTATCAAAGAGGCATATTCTTTATATATATTCACGACTACAGCGCACTCAAGCAAAGTCCTCTGAGATGTCGAATCAGAGTTGCTGCCTCCTACAAACAATTATTTTATTTACATAAAAGCGCCTCTTTGTACAAGCTTGATAGGTACTTCCCATTATAATTATTTTTCTACTCATAATTAGTAGTAGTAGTATTAGTACTATTGGTCTCAGGTCACGTGTGTAGTTTCGTTTTAATATATAATTATACCGCACCATGTGCTCGGCCAAATTTGTTTCGCCGAGCAATAATCGAGCCCAGATGGCCCAGTGGTTAGAACGCGTGCCTCTTAACCGATGATTTCGGGTTCAAATACAGGCAAGCACCACTGAATATTCATGTGCTTAGTGTTTATAATTCATCTCGTACGCAGGCAACCAGAAGTGTATCTACCCAACAATCTGAATTAAAGCTGAGTTGTGAGATAAACTCTTAAAAGATTTAATTATATATGTATAAAATGAATACGCGTCAATTTTTTCATAACGCGTCAAAATAATTATGTCAATAATATATCAGAATATCGCAATTAACGGATCGAAATGAAACAAAAACTCGAAGTCTATAAAGACTAAGCTAGTCTAAGTTAGAAATTCCCTACTTCTCGACAACCAACAAAAGTACAATGTGCTTAGCCAATAGAGAATACAGAGAAGAGTAAAAATCGTGTTTGTTTTTCTTTCAACTTTACGCTACTGACATAAAATATCGATTGTAAAGTAATTAATATCGAGTTCTTGACACAAAATTCAACTCGAATCGGTAATCATTCATGAATAACGCTAGCTCATGTTACAAACAGTAATATTGTTGCACAATAACATAGATGTACTTTGTTTAATATAATTACCAGATGTATCGACTATAGAGCCTAGTTATTTATAAAAAAATATTAAAGTGGCAAATTACTGCTCATATTTGAGAATAAGACTTTTATATTTATAATACTATTATATAAAGTCGTACAATAGTCAGTTTAACAGCCGCATTATTTTAGTCCGGATAGATCAGTAGATCTAGGGTTGGGCTAATATTTTATTAAGTTCTAAGAAAATAAGGAAAAAAATATTATGTCGTATTTTATTATAGTTTAAATGAAACCAAATGAAAAGTACATGCAAAAATGGTTTATAAATGACAATGTTCTGAGGTCACAAACTTATAAATATACAATCTAATTGACAACCCTTTTTCTCGCTGTAATAACGGGTTTCCTACAATAACTTTGGGGATATTAGAGGCTCGCTAGTGGAAATGCCTGGTGCGCCCTAGCACACCGGAATAAAAAAGAACATAAGAACATCGCTTGTGCATGCTACAATGATGCACTGGTTACGAGAAATTATCAATATAAAATCGGAATTTGAATACCCCTTGGTAACACTTCCTTTCCTCAAATAGCATGTAAATCCGTAGGTCCTGCGTCTGAACTCTTTCCCGTCGTGTCGGTTTGCCGTATAGGGAATAGAGAGCGTAGCTGCGTTTGCGCACGCACTTTTATTTTTTACACCAATCACTGGTTTACACCGTCAGATTATGTACGATTGGCTAGTTATAGCATAGTTTCGTAATCATATTTATTACAGAGCATTGAAAATTATATATCATTAAAAACTCATTTTTACTTCTTCAAATATTACTTTAAGTGTTAAAACAAGTAGCACAATTATCTTTCTATTTGTTTAGAAAGATAGAATATTAAATTTCGCTATGTAAATATAGTTGAGCTTCAGTAGCCCAGTGGTAAGAACAAGTGAAACTCGACAGAAGGTCGCAGACTTAAATCCGACCACAATCAGAGATAACATCTCTCAAGTGTCTCGTATGTCAATGTCATGCTCAATGGTGAAGAAAAATAAAGCGGGAAGTCTACATTCGACGTGTGAAATGGACTGGAGCAGTGTAAATCATTTTCTTTAAAATAAATTTACCAATGCTTAGCTACCTAGGTACTTAATACTCTAAAACACAAATAAAAACAAAATTACAACAAAACCAATAATAATATATGGATCGAACCAAATGTATTAGTAAACTTTACAATAAAGCATTTTTGAATTGTCAATATTTCAACTCTATCACAGTTTCGGAAACTCAGCCTCCGCCAGCCAGCCTCAGCCTCCAGCGAGAAGAAACGACAAGAAATTCACATAGTTGTTCTTTTAAATAACCTGATTTATAATGCTGTCATTCATAATTAGCGTTCAGTCAGTCCTGTGATGAATTGCCCTTACCTTACTCTTGCCATGCGTCTTTATCCAAAGAGTAATCTTATATTGTGAATAATAAGATTTATGGATTAATTTGGTCTCAATTTTTATTATGTACTTATGTGTATACCATTGCCCAAAACCGTACTCTTTAACGTATGCAAGAGGAAAACGGGTTACAAATTTGTTTTTATTTATTGTATGTATAGTATGTATATCAGCTTCTATGGGATATAATTACGGTCATTTTTTCAGGCTTAATATCGCCTTTCATTCAAAAATATTGACGGTCAGACCGAAACGACCTTTGTATAAAATATCATAGTAATATTGAGTGTAACGTGTGCGGCCAGTAACCGGATATAGTGTATCATACTCGGCGACTGTCGTGAACGAATAGATCTATTGTTTTCACTTTCGCTGCGCGGGCGCACGGTATCATGTCAAGGTCGTTTTTATTCGAGAGCTTTCTGTGAACATTTTTAATCTACATTGGTGTTTTTATTTTATTTTTTACTGTAGAAAACGTTATATATTAACCATTGTCTGCCCCGTATTGCTAGTAGACCAGATAAATCATTAGGAATTAATTAAACATATGAACATAAAAGATAGACCGAAATTACTTTATAGGCGCATTTATAATATCAGTATAGGTTACCTACGCTTAGCCTAAAAAACACCTCATATTATAAATATATATATCCTACTTATACCTAACTAATAATGTTTACTATAAAGCTACCTACCACCAAGAAGCAAAACTTAGTAGTTTGTTCATTAAAACGAAAATGCTTATTTCCCTTATTTTAAAGTATTAAACTCTAAATATTTAATACTCAAATTTATTTAAAAATAATATAATGAGTATGTATTTATTTCAAACAAAGGTTTTTAACTCTTTATAATAATAGTTTTGCTTATAAAACAGTATTGTACTATTATAGTGATAATTTTTTATCATTAAATTGGTAGAAAAGTAGTAGCAAAAATTGTAAGTTTAGATATTTGTTAATGAAATGCCTGTTGGTCAATAAAGTGTACCGGATATTTGATCGATAATATAGCGTTAGTTATATCCAATAGAAGCACAGGATATACCTATTACATTCCGCAAAACCAATTAGTAGTTATAACTTAAACGAACATACAACGCATTCTTATGAAAAACGTCTTTAAATTTTATAACAACTATTTATATTTAGACATAATCGCTTAAAATAAATTACATGTAAAAAATTGTCAAAATCTTGACCCACTAACTGTCATACGTTCCAAAAAAAAGTAATTATTTTGAAGGGAAAATAGACTAAGAATACTTAATTGCTTGCTCTAAATTTGTATATATGTGTACATATGCGAACGAATTTATCTATAAAAGGTAATTATATATTATTTTATTACTTATGTGCAAATTATTGTATAATTAATATAATTAGAAGATTGTAAAATTATATTTAGAGAGAAGGGGACGTTTTGACACTATTATACTTACATACCTAACTATATGAATTAATCCCCAAGACAACATATATATAAGCTTCTATACAATATTATTAATTCCCAATTGGACCTACATATATAAGTACATACATTTTTTTTTAATTGGAATATCGAACAAAGCAAGGTCGTATAAAGTCCGGCTGTCTATCCGTCGCCGAGGGTGTGCGTCATACATTTTTCTCTTATATTTCATGCATTTTTCATTTTGGATATCTTTTGTGCATAAATAAACGAGCTGAAAATTAGAATTACTGATAATTATATCACTCAACTATACTTCAACAATAAATCTTACGAGATATAACATACGTGACAATAAAGATTACGAGTATGATTGTTACGAGTATATCCCAAAGGCAGGGCAATATTACACAAAATTCCATTCTTGGTGTCTCCCGACCTCATTAAATTCGACCTCATTTATACTACCGAAAAATGAATATAATTGAATTGTTTTACACTGTTTTTACGATACAACTACAAAATGCATTATAAGACTAAGACTTCTCCAATGGAATTTAGAATTAAAATCAATGTTTTAATATTATTTCTAAATATATGTTACTTATTTTATAATTACAAGTTTCCCACGCCTGTCGAAGTGTCTATTTTCCTCGAGTCGTAACGAGGGCGTGGTATCAATTTCGTGACGGTAGCTTTTTGTACAAAACCCAATACACCTTATAATAGTTCAATAGAAGTAGCCAATATTTTAAAATTAAGTTGTTATTTAACTATTTTAATTAGAAATCTTATTGATTAGATATATAAATGTATACATAATGAAATACCAATCAAAATGTAATTACTAGAAGTATCTACTAGAAGAATATAGTTTATTGAAAAATTCAGTAGCCGGTGTTCTTGCTCGTATTACAATAATCGCTTATTTATTTCATTACAAATATTTATGTTCAAAATATTTCTGTAAAGCCGGTTAGAATTATCTTATCTAACATAATAATTAATTGCCTAGAAATTTTGATACAGCCTAATTTTCAATTGCGTAAATCATAAATAATTAGGAAAAAGTTACAAGATTATGTAAAAAATTCAGAGCACGGGTCATTCAAAACGTGCGCAATGATCAGTCGGTTATATCACTTCAATTTGGCGCTAAAAGTTGCAAATGACAGATGTCAAAGTATCAAATTGAGGCAAATGCATTCATTATTCAGCCCGTAACACTATTGCGATAGTTACGGGCACCGAAACGAATACTTTACCACGAGCTGCATCACAATTGGAACAAATGTTTCATTGTAAATGAAACCTTATGTACATAATGATAAAAGCGTATTTTTAATTATCATGGCATTTACACATGCGTATGCATTGCTTCGATGTTTGGCCGTACCAGATATGTCAAGGACTCTTGCAAATAACACTTTCTTTGAATAAACATATTTAAAAAGATTAGCTTAGGATCCTTTTGTGGCTTAGAGTTCACGTTAGTTATATTTTGTTATGTCTTAATACAATCACGTAGAACCATTCAGTCATCAGATACATTATTGTCGTCAAGTATTCATTATGTTTTTTTTTTTCGTTTAAGTGAGCTTGGCGGTATTATTACAAGAAACAGAGCAATTACAATGATCTTAATTTATGGAATACATGTCGTTTCTCATGATATTCAATTGCTAAGTTTATTATTAAACTACTGATTTAAAAAATCTATACGCAATATATTAATAAAGTAAACAAATGAATATTAAATTCTTAATAATAACATTATCATATTATAAAATAGGCTGATGGCAACATCACATGGCAATATTCAAGCATATAAATAAAAACACAAAAAATCCTAGGGCCTCGAGAAAAAGAGACGGCCAGTAGGCAGACCAACCGCCCGATGGTCAAATAATATTAGGAAAATTTAAGGTATAGTATAGATTAGAAAGCAATTAAAGCATAGGATAGAAAGCCTATATCCAGTCGCGTATGATCCTGTAGATGGTGGTTGTATAAATCCATGGTTCAAACAAGGTCATTGCTCTCCCATCTTTTATCTTCAATCTCTTGAAGGTTAAAAACCTCACAACATGCGAAAATAAATTAATGTTCCTGGAAATTAAAACGAATGTTGTCTTATTATTCATCAGAAAACAACAATAGCAACAATTGCATCTACACGAAGCTGCACTTTGTATTTGCATAAAATACACAGTTGATGCGCCTACGCATTGAAATATTCTTATTAATGTTATTTGAATTCAACCATTGAAAGTACTTTTATATATTTGAATTTCAATATAATGAAGCCTCTTATATTATCATGATATAAGATTATTAAATTATAAGATGTCGAATTTTATTTCATAAGGATCATTGAGCCGAGATGGCTTAGTGGTTAGAACACGTCCATCATAACCGATGATTGCGGGCTCAAGCCCAGGCAAGCACCACTGAATTTTCATGTGCTTAATTTGTGTTTATAATTCATCTCGTGCTCGGCGGTGAAGGAAAACAGCGTGAGGACACTTGCATGTGTCTAATTTCAACGAAATTCTGCCACATGTGTATCTACCAATCCGCATTGGAGCAGCGTGGTGGAATATGCTCCTAACCTTCTCCTCAAATGGAGAGGAGGCCTTAGCCCAGCAATGGGAAATTTACAGGCTCTAAGAGAGGATCATACGTTTTGATACGAACAGTAGAACCGACATGGACGGCTGTAACGTAATATTATTTGTTACAAAACATCCCATTTTAAACAAAATTACATCTATTATATACTAAAGTAACAAAAGAGTTTTTTTGTTTTAGTGTTACTTAGTCGCATACTGACTCAATAATACTAAAGCAAAAAAAACTATTTACTATATTTCGTTGAGAGTGTAACATTTAATTTTAACATCTAAAATAAAACATTACATTTATTTCAATTCATTGAACAGATCTTTAATATTTAGATAGTCAATTTCGGAGGAAAGAACATTCCTAGAACACTCCTAAAATGCTGAAGATATACCTACAATCTACATCTATTAATTCAAAAAACAAAAGTAAATAGTAAAATTTACAATAATGCTTTCTTTCAGTGTGGTCAATTACATACAATAATAATTAATAATTAATTAAAATCATATCCTAATAAAAAAATCACGAAAACAGTTTCATATATCGGGATAAAGATTGATTAATCATCTATTATTAAATGTATACACATAGACTATCTCGATTGTCTATTGTAATGTGAAAGAGACACGAAAGAGATTGTCCAATGAAAACCTTGATAAATAGCAAAACGAATAAATGAAAACGTCACGTCAGTCACAAACCATTGCTAAAATGACGTACGTAAATCTTTTCAAAAACTAACCAAAATATGAATAACATCAAAAAAGGAAAACATCCATAAACTTAAATTCTAAAATGAATAAATATGAGTCAAGCGTTCAGCGAATCAATGAGAAACAAAATTAAACCAGTGCCAAAACCGATATTTTTGGATAATTTATCGAAAACTGTAACGAAAATAATCAGCAAATTAAAAAAACAAAATAAGATTAAGGTGAGTACAAAACCGAACGGGGATTGGTCACAAGTCGATACCCGGATCTGTAATATCGTCACTTGGACCGGAGCGATCGTTATCACGGCTGTGATCCTGAGATCGCTGTATTTAATGTATATTAAACCAGAAGGAACTTAGCTGAGAAAAGGTTGGTACGAGAAACATTTCTTCTGTTATTATTTATATAATATTACTATAGGCCACGGATGTAATTAATGGATGAACTGATGAATGAGGAACGGATGTAATTGCTGATAGTAAAGTCATACGAAAGAAATGTTTTAAATATATAAGAAAGCCTTGCTTAACTCTAAATCGCTTTCGTGGCCAAACCTCGGCACCGAATTTGGTGAAATTGTGCATGAAGCATGAACCCTAAGGAAAGACATTGGCTACTTTCATAACTGAACACCTGACGAACGACCCCTAAAGGCAAGCAAGGCCGCGGGCGACAACAAGTAATACGATAAATCTAATTACTAATCACTTAAAAATATTAATATCTTCCAATTTTTCTTTTTAGACCTACAAAAAATGTAACCTCATGATCTAGTGACAAATTATCATATAGATGTTCAATTTAAGGCCAAAGCGGAACAAATTTTATCGCATTAAGAGAGCTATATACTTACGATCTAAAAAGAATAGCGCAATTCGTGCATTCAATAAACAAATATATAACATCATTATTTGGACGGGTATTCTATTCGTTATATTGCTGGTCCTGAGGATCTTGTACCTTCATTATGTGAAACAAAACAGCGCATACAGTGACACGCAATTATACTGCCGAAGATGATTTACAAATCCGTAAATAACATTTGAATGTGAATTAAGTTCGTCAATGTAATAAAGCTTTAAATTTATATTTGTTTCAATTCTAGAATTTAATTTATTACCTAATAACTAGAAATAAAAACTCCTTAAGTTGTAAATCCCAAAGAAAAATGTAATATATCCAATACGACATTGCTCTTGTGGCCTATTGCGGTTACGGTTCAGGAGATATTGTGGAAAGAAGAGAAGTGAGATCAGACGCATCATAATATGCTATTTGAATTTTCTGCAACACATCCCGGTGTTATCCTGAAAACATATACGGAAATTAAAAATTAAATATTTATATTTAAAAACAACGGCGCTCGAAATAGTTCAATGTCATTTGATAATTAATATTAAAAATATGTATGTCATGTTGGTTGGTTATTTACAAATTTAAATTCATTATAAAAAAGAAATCTATCTACGACCTTTTTAGGTAACATTGATTCTAAATTTTAGCCATAGATCAACGAAGCATTTAAAACGCTATATCTTGCGGTAAGCAAAGATATAGCGTTTTAAATATTAAATCGTGGTACCTACCACTCATCACAATATATTGTACCCCAATCAGAAATAGAGAGGGAGGCAATGTAATTACAGGCATAAGGGATGTAAACTCTTAGTTGCCATTGTTGTTAGTATGTACATTGGTCATATGTCAGTTGCCATCAGTTGGCAGTCCGCCTAACTAAAGGACCTGAAAAGGATATAATAATATAATATAAAAAATAATAATGACAAAATTTCATTTTTTTTAAGTGCAAAATGTTTTCACATAACCAAATTTCGCCTTGAACTTTGTGTTAATGTTTCCGTAACATTTAATTTTATAATACGTGTTTAGCGCGTTTGTAACCTAGGATTACTCATGCATGTGATTATTTTTGAACGGAAGTACAAAACCCATCTATTCATAAATCATAGTGAATTATTATTGACTCCATACTGAGACGCCATTTAGTAATAATTGTCAAATTAAGATTGTTCGTGTGTATTGGTTCAGTAATAAAACTGTCAATTTCCGCAACCATAGCCTAGCGATACACACGACAGTTAGTATGTCTAACAGGTTCGATTTTGACCCCTTGAGGATATTAGCATTAATGGAGGGGCAAATAGAAGTATGTACCTATCTGTAATTACATTTAAATGTAATCCTGATTCCAAAACGATTTTAGATTTATTTGAATGTAGAATATTTTGATTATGTTTTTTTAATACTACGAGCGACGCAAGCGTAGACTCTCAGTACAGTCGGCACTCTCGCTCTAGTCTATGACTATGGGTACAGTAGTTCTCCCAAAAATGACAAGTATATCTTTATAAACATTTTGAGTATTACCAAAATATTTAATAATAGAACAATGATGATTTATGCCTTATATATTATATAACTTACAGATACAAAACGTGAAGAAATATAATTCGCATATAATGAAAAAAAACACAAATCCTTTTCTTTCGTTCCTTGATAAACACGTACAGCATAACTGCATGTCTTTCAAAAATGGGCCCAAACGATAGACACAACAACAATTTTATACTCATTTAGTATTCTAATATGAACATATAAATATATCTTAAAACTTTGCCTCTTATATGAAGGGCAAAAGCGAAGAGAAACCAGAAGTGATCACTAGTATGAAACCTAAAAGGATATTATTTAAATATATAAAATCAATATATTTATCGTAATTGCCAACATTAACCTATTAAAAATGACCTGATATATTATTCAGCTAATTTATTAGTCATCCTTGAATCCGTTTCAATTAACATATGTTAATTTTATAATATATTATATACTAAAGCATTAAAAAAATAAAAAGCCTCATATGCGGCTAAGAAATTGTCTCTATTTTAAACCCAACGTTTTGTCTCTCAACAAAACTATCTAGTGATTTGCGTTCTCAAGTATATTTCACTTGTTAAATTAACATATAAAAAGATAATTATTTTAGTCTTTTCCCACATTAATGTCATATCAACATTCAGCAAAACATTTTAAATAAGTACAATAATAGACGTTAAATTTATAAATAAATTTCTATTTAATAAAAGCAATCACTTGCCACGAAACAATTAAAAAAAAAAATTTCTATTCAAATTTCTGTCGATTTCATCTCGTTCTCATTTATAGGGTACCTTTTAAATTAACCCGTAGGTTTTAATTCATGCTGAAAATAGTCTAATGACAGGATGTTTATTACGCTGCATTTGTACTTGAACTTGAAGTCATAGACACCAATAGATTGACCAATGCCAATACGTTCACGTAGAAATTAATATCACTTTTCTTTACTTAATATTATACTCTTTTTGTCTTCCTACCTCTAGAACAAATATTGTTAGCCACTCGCCTTAATACCGCATGTGTTTCTCTTAGAATACTACTAGTTCTAATTATGATATTTTTACCGACCGTTCTATAGTCTCAAAATATTTTTTTTAATAAACTCTCTCGATAGTATGAATTACATAACTTTAAAATAAAATTAAAAAGCTTGGTCTCTGTAGCTGTCTCAAGCTCGACGCTAATTTATACTTAATAATAAGCGCATCTACATCATGAGAAATGTAATTATATGTATATATTTTTTGATTGTCATTGTGTTTTATAAACCTATGAACATAAAATAAAAATCCTCCACCATCCCCAAACACCATCTTACTATAAACAGTGGCTAACTTTCCTCAGTTCTGCTGCTCCTCTAAATTTTCTCTTTCAGGGAGATAGTAAGCTACATAAATACATATATGTCTATTTATACTCACAATAAGTGTATTAAGAACTCTTAAAGTTTGATTTTTTTTCTATAATATGACACTCAATATCGTTTTTAAATTGATTGCAAGTTTATTAAATGTTAATAACAATAAATCTTATAACATTCATTTGTACTAACCCATTTTATATTAAATATTCAAACTCTGATTTACTGTTACTATAATAATACGAGGGCAATCAAAAAGTACCAGTCGCATCAAATATAACCTTTTCCCACAAAGCGGTCAAGCCTTGTCAAAACATGACGAATAGTACCAGACAAAGTACAGAATACTATGCCTTGACCCGAAGTAATAAACAGGCACGCCCACTTAATTGTGTAGGATATAATGTTTACTGGCGAAATGTCAGTTTCTAAGAACAAGCCCACAATGGACGAATCATGAACGAGATATGAGATATGGTTTTGTCTGAAAAGACTCGTTATTCGTCGCAAATATATTGGTTTATTTCCTAAGCGAAGATTCGATCTTTCATACTAAGATACTATAAGAGAATTCTGTTTGAAGATTACAATTTTTTTTTATGTAATTCTTACCTATGTTTAAATGAATTTTTGAGAAACAGATCAATATATTGGCAAGCGATAGTTAATGGTCAGCTTCGCCACAGACACTGCCAACGTAAGAATTTTAAACACTTATTCAATCGTCAAAATGCCGGAAATTACCAACAAATGGATCTAAGATATAACTAGAATAGTGTATAGGAATTCGATACTTAGTTCAAAAGATGAACTAAGTGTTGAATATGTATGTTATTAAACATGTAGACAAATTTGTGAATACAGATCCGTACATGTAACCTCAGGAGAACCACTTGCTATAAATAAACTTGAATAAGAATTATGTATCAACAAAATCTGAGTTCCTATTGTTTTTGCTTTATCTAAGCACAATACGTGCGTAAATACAATAAAGTTATAAATCAATTTTTCAGAGTCAAGTGCGAACCTTTTTAAAAACAAACATTTAATTTTTGGGGTATGTTCTTTAAGTCAATTTATTCTGACATTATTGAACTATAATTATAGTTATACGTACCTATTCTGATAATATTAATAGTATGTAATCAATACGCTTGTTAAACACGAGGAAAATAATAAAAAATCTTTGGAATATGTTTGGTTACGTGTTAATCACGCTCAACGATATAATTTCACGACAATATGAAACTAAATATAAATATTTCTAAAAGACTTTTGGAGTTTACGCTACATTAATTTTCAATATTGCAATGGCAATATTTCTTTATTAAGCAATAACTAAAAAATTAAATTCACTCGTTCACTTAAACGGAACCCTTTAGCCGTTCTAACGTTTCATTTGGTAACGCTTCGGCCAATTCTTAAGAATTATTCAGTGAAGCAAAGGTCGAAGTTCAAGGTTCATTTTGCTATCTGATAATCTAAGGCCACTTCCCTGAAGTTCTTGCAAAAAATTGAACGATTTTTTAAATATATTAACAAGTCTATTTAAAAATGTAATAACAGTGTACGTGTACCTACCGTAATTTGTAACCAAAGGTTACGAGATCAAATCAGCAAGCTCAGGCGATTTCTTTAGATAGTAAAGTGTTTAAAGAATTCCTTTACTAGTATTTATCGGATTAAATAACATGTATCTATTAAAATATTCTTTTTTTATTCTATTTATATAATTTGACCGTAATATAAGAAAGTTTTGACCGGCACTGGAGATTTACTTAGACACCTACTATCTTATAACTTGTAGACAAGTCAAATCAATTTGACCGAATAGCACATGTCAAGCACGACTTGTTTTTTGAATTTACAAATAAATTTGTTTTTTACTCATTAAATTATTATTTGTAACCTATAATACAATTAGTGGAAGGGCTTTTTGCAAACCCGTCTGGGAAGATAGCACCCACTTATCAGATATTCTACCCCCAAAAATACGGTTGTTATGTTCAAATAAATACAGCCATAACGAACTTTTAACACCTTAACTTCTTCTTACAGTTCCAATGGACAGTGGTGCCCAATTCGCCTGTCCGCCAACCAATACTTTAAAAAAAACATATGAATTGTAGTACTTTGAATTCGTACCCAGAACTGGATTTAAAGGCTTCGAGACCATGGCTCTTTTTTTGAAGGTTCCCGAGTCATATCGGTTCGAAAAACCGGCGAAAGTTGGTTCCACGGCTGATTTTTCTATTATTTTTACAAGTCAGAGTGAACAAAAAAAAATTTATAATATAAATATCGTACTATTAGGACAGGGCCTCCTCTCATTTTGATGAACAATAAGGTTTATTTTGTATTAAAAATTTAGGATCATTAGAAACTAATTATCTACTCCAGACGTGTCCTTGTAATTTGAAATCAATCACTTCATACACTTGATATCAACCTCATCAACACTTTTTTAATTTATTTATTAACACAGAGTTGTTGAAGTCACATCCACGTTAATCATTAGTAATGCAATACGCGTGTAAATCAATGGAAATTACAAGCATTATAAGTTCAACTTGTTTCATTTATTATGGTTCCTGAATTGTCATTCTGAGATCGCATCGTTACTATAAATATTACATAATATAGTTAGCAAACAACTAAAAAATTAAAAAAACCGCAAATTTCAGTAATTTGTACTTGATGTACCTACTACACTAGATCATGCATCTTGTTCAATGAATAAAAAATGAAATAGATTCATTATAGCGTTATATATTTCTGTCATCTAACTATAGTTGGTAACCTTGCACAATATATTATATCAGCAGGCCCTAAATACCAGCTGATGTAAGAAAGAAAGCCATGTCCTAAAATGGAGTTCAAAGCGTGACCTGCATTGATACTATCAATTTGCCGCCTAAAATTACGTAGGTCTACATAGCCGTAGGTATGAATCATATTTCTAAACCAATGATATTTATAGGGTCAAATAAATGTCAGTAAACAGTAACATGTATCGGTGAAAAGTTTTCAAAATATCTTGGTTAATTCGTTCAAGTACAACTGACAGTTCGTGTTTAATGTTATATATATTTTTATAACACTATAACTATATAATATATTATATTTTAATAACTCCCCTCGTGTTATGCCTTGAAGAAATATATCGTCAGGGAAACTTCATTAGTCGAATCAATTTTTGCTACGTATATATTAATTCTTCGTTCTAGTGGCATAATTTATAAAGCAACACATCCCGAGGTTGAAATCCCGGGTCAGATTACTGAAAGATTTGGTTTTTGTTTCAACTAATTTACTCGATGGTAGGGCTTTGTTCAAGAATATCAGGGTAGGTATCGCCTACTCATCAGATATTCCACAGCCAAAGCGCAACTTCTTTTAATCAACTTTTAATGTGAGTTTAACTACAGGCACAAAGGACATAATACCTTTGTTCCCAAGTTTAGCACATTAATGATGAATATTTTTTACGGCGCCAAAATCTATGGGCGCTGGTGACATTTACCACCAAGTTGCACATTTGTCTGTTCAGCTATCTTACTCCTGTCTTTAAGCAGGATTATTTCTTATCGTTATCAAAATGTAGTTTATTTATGAGAAAGAACACTTTTACACTACAATATTTCCTTCGCAGTTGGTTAAGCCGTTGAGAATGACCGCCATAGTGGGAATCTGTCAGGAAGCAATAACCATAATGTGGGTACATTATGGTTATTGCTTCACACAGCAGCATAATGAAAAAAGCTCCAAATTTGCTCCTTAATAAAAAATGAACCTTTTTACCCAGTAGTGGATCATTTACACACGGCTACTTTACTTTTTTATTATTTCAACCTCAAACAAAACAAGCAAGTAAAAGATCATTTTATATCATGATACAATTGCATTTTTTAAAATAACATATGATTCACACACATGTTTTCAATATTATATCATATTTACTGCAGTTAAAATTATATATGACACGATAAAAGATGGCACTTAAGACAATAAAATTATAAATATTTTTTGATTCTTAACACACTATAATACACAAGACAACATTTAATTCATAAAAGAAATAGCATATTTTTGAACGCATTGTATCGTAATATTGGCAGCCCTGTTAGGTTTTTAATGTTAAATGTCACTTCACATGTCAATCGACTAAAAATAATGCTGAATTTACATGTGTAGGATTATAAATAACGCATTATTTATAAATAAAATAACTTTTATAATATAATACTAACGACTTTGTTTCTTATTGTCATTTAATGCTGACAAATTAAGAAAACTTAACTGACACAGTTTACTACATTGATACTGTTACTCAATCAAAACATTTTAACACTTACCGCTTCATTTATTTACATTGTGAACGATTGCTTGAAAGATAATTTTATAGCGATTGATAATATTAACAATTAAATTTCAGTTTTTATTTTCACCCCGTAGTTTTTCAAATTTGTAAGAATTTCTTCCTTTATCCCAAAAAACATGTCGATGCCACATAGCAGCTCTAGTACTACGAGCTCGAGCACTAAACGCAAAGAAATATACAAGTAAGTACAACTATTCTTAATTACAACATGCAATATATTTGTAAATAAACCTTCCATTCAAAATGCCGTAAGTATGAAATTATGTTCATATTTATTTAAAAACAAACAATTCTCAATAAAAATGTCCGTGGTTGGTATTTCCCAACACTGCGATATTATCATGCAACAATTGAATTTTGTCACAGAAAGCAAATTGTTTATTTAAAATTATATAAAAAAACTGAACTCATATCTTACTTAATATGTGCTTAATAAAACTTATAAAAATAAAAAAACAAGATGAGTGTACTGTAAATGTAGTCAATACTTGATCTTTTAGATACCAGGCACCATGGCCGTTGTACTCCATGAATTGGTCGGTCCGCCCAGATAAGAGGTTCCGCCTCGCACTTGGCAGTTTTGTAGAAGAATACAACAATAAGGTAAAGCATTCACTAGCTCATATAAAACATATATCGCCTATATTACCTAAATATATAATACATTATTTAGCTCAGAGCCCTTAATCAGCCAAATATTACATTGAATGATATAGTCATAACATGTAGCACATCATTTTATATAAATAATATTACATAGATATTTGTGGTTTTATAAAGAGGAACCATTGTTTATTAGTACCTTAATATATATAAGAAATATTAAGAAATAAATATTACAAAACCTAGTACATATTGTCTGAAGATAGATAGTTTGATATCTATTGTACCCTTGCATAATTTAATATATTTTAAGTAATATTTAATGAATATAAATCTTATAAAAACAGGTACAAATAATATCTCTAGATGAAGAGACAAGTGAGTTTAGTGCTAAAAGCACATTTGACCATCCTTACCCGACCACGAAAATAATGTGGATTCCAGACAGTAAAGGTGTCTATCCAGATCTGCTGGCAACTAGTGGTAACTATTAAACTTTTTAGTATTTCAAGTATAGACTAGTAGTACAGACTAGGAACATAACAATGCATTAAGTTATAAGCCTATAAATGCTGGACATTTGAAATAGATTTATTACACCATGCCGCACTAATGCAGGTGACAAAATTTCATATAGAACTAGTGAAGAAAGAAAAAAGAAAAACATGTTTCCACATATCCATCATATCACATCCTTCACCACTGAATACAACATAAATTCTAAACTTACTACTTACTTTAGGGGTGCCTGCTCTTGTTTAAACCCGCAAAAAAAATCTTTCAGGTGACTATCTGCGCATATGGCGAGCAGGCGAACCGTACACCCTTTTTGAATGTGTACTGAACAATAACAAAAACTCTGACTTCTGCGCTCCACTCACATCCTTCGATTGGAATGAAGTCGATCCAAACTTGATTGGTACGAGCAGTATTGACACCACTTGCACTATATGGGGTCTAGAGACAGGACAGGTATTGGGAAGGGTGAATGAAGTTTCTGGACATGTGAAGACACAGCTTATTGCTCATGATAAGGTAATATTAAAATAATGACAGTTACTTAATCAGTAGGGTCCCATAATTGCAGTAATATGGACAGTAACATCTGATTTCCGTCTCAATTTTCTTTTTTGATAAAGTTGAGGATTTAAAAAAAAAAAACTCAGGTTTGTGACATAAAACAGTTCTATGATATTTTTACTCACTAAATTTCTAGTGAATGACATTGATCAACGTTCATGGTGTCCGCAGGAGGTGTACGACATAGCCTTCAGTCGCGCGGGAGGCGGACGAGACATGTTCGCGTCGGTGGGAGCAGACGGCTCCGTGCGCATGTTCGACCTGCGACACCTGGAGCATTCCACTATCATATATGAGGTGTGTAACTACTTCCCATGTGTTTCGATTCATTCATTCGATCTACCGTGTATATAACGCACCAACGACAACAGGACCCCGCGCACACGCCGCTGCTGCGGCTGGCGTGGAACAAGCAGGACCCCAACTACCTGGCCACCATCGCCATGGACGCGTGCGAGGTCATCATCCTGGACGTGCGCGTGCCCTGCACGCCCGTCGCGCGCCTCAACAACCACCGCGCCTGCGTCAACGGCATCGCCTGGGCGCCGCACAGGTACCGCACCGCACTTTGCTATCGAGTCATCCATGTGTCCTTTGAGCTTTGTGTGTGAAATAATCCCTGCCATCGACCACCAGCTCGTGCCACATCTGCACGGCCGGTGACGACCACCAGGCGCTCATCTGGGACATCCAGCAGATGCCCCGCGCCATCGAGGACCCCATCCTGGCGTACACGGCGGCCGAGGGGGAGGTCAACCAGATCCAGTGGGGGGCCACGCAGCCCGACTGGATCGCTATCTGCTACAACCGGCACACCGAGATACTGCGCGTCTAACTGCGTACCTGTACCGCCCCACTGTACTCGAGCCTGTTTTTACCCACCCACGGTCTTTTTTTTATTTCGGTTCACTGCTGGTATTTTACCTAAGCATGACAATTCTGTCCACTGATGCGACGTTAAGTTTTCCTAAACATCCTCTAGAATTTATTTATTTATTTTGTTTGTTCTTTTCGTTATTAGTCTCACACTTGCTTTTCTCTAGGGTAACTGGGTTTATTATAGTATAGTTTTAAAAAGGCAGACGACAGGAGCACAATTTAAAAAAAATACTTTAAAGGCCACAATAATTAAGGTAAGTTATATAAAAATCGCTTAAAGTCAATAGAATCTCGAACACAATGGGAAGTATTTTGGTACTCGGTAATACCATGTAAATGGTGGAATTGAATTACTAAAAAGATACTCCGGGACGATAAATAAAATGAAAATTAATTAAATGCTTTAAAATAATCTACTCTATAACAAAGCAGGTTTAGAGTGAGCTTTGTTTAATGCTAAAGCCAGATTTAAGTTAATAGTATAATAGACAGATTATTAATAATAATAATGTTGCGAACAATCACTGTTTATTTACTAAAAGTGTTTATTCAAAGTTGTGCATAAATAATATTATAACTTGATTGGAAAGAATAATAAGCTAAATAAAATATATGACTAATTGACCTAAATTCAATAAATTTTTATGTACTCCTGTTATTGAATTGATCGTAATTTAACGTTCTTTATCTTTAATTAATTATTATTTCAATTGATTAATGTTTACATTAATTTGCAGTTGGGTAAAAATTGGGTATGATGCAAAATATATTTTAAGACTGAAAATTATATTATGATCGACTTGTTGAAATAAATCTTGCATTTCATATTTATGTATGCTTAGATTATTTATATATAAAGATTATTAAACTTATAATCTTGGTGTGCTGCACGATAGCTACGCTGGGCATTCGCCAATCGTCATGTATACTTTACTAGTGTGGGTATACTTGTCGCCAAATGTTGGCACTATTTATTCGATGCGTTCTCAGCTCTGAGTCTTTATATATAAATAATGAAAGGATTTATGTTTATTAAACCATTATTACGTATATGTAGGTAGTGTATGTCAACTTCGCATTTAGACAATATACCTAATTAATAATTAATTAACCAAAAAACATATTTAACAGCGCCACGAACTTGTCTGATCCGGTGGCCAATAATAGAAGTTATTTATATTTGTATTTATAGATTTGTGTAATCCATATCCAATCCATCGTATTTATATATTCAAAAAATAATAAATAATTGCTTTAAATATAAAGTAGCAACCCTGAAAAAAAGCAGGGACGCTCACACGGGGACAGTTAGGTTTGTTGGCCTTTAAAAATTAAATCATTATATATCAGTAAGATATATTTTCTTTCAAATGTTTACTGAAAAATATTTCCAAAAATTTGTTTTATAGGATTGTTGTTGTATAATTATGTGTATCTTTGTCACAAGCAGTGTGTAGCTAATTAATGCAATATTTAGTGATACATAATTAAATATTATACTATACATACATAGATTAATAAATACTATTAGGGGGTCAAATCAAGATCGGTTTATAATTTTATAGTTTTCCTTTGTTGTACTTGACATTTTTATTCAGTTAAGATCAATAAGCTTCGTTAATACTAGTATATTTCGATTTGGACACACAAAGTGAGGCTGACCATCCTTTTCATACTGAGTTCTTTCATAGAATTTCCATTTTCTTGAGTCTCAATACTCGGCTATAGGCCCCTCAGCTATATAATAACAATAAATGTTCTTACAATCGACCAATTGACTCGCTAGTTGTAATTATTTTGCTATGGTAATATTTAGAGCTAAGGGTATTGCCGTAACAGTTACCACAATTATGAAATTTCATATACTATATTTTAAAATGTTACTGATATATAAAAATCTGTATTCATAAAGTGAAAAAATAAAATGTTTCATAGCAATGTAATCAAAAATTTTAAACATTTAATGTGGTAAAATTTACTTTTGATTGTTTTCGATTGTAAAATGTAATTCATCTTCTGGTAAAACAGTTGGTGATGCTAATTTAAGTATTTGCTAATTGGCGCTGTGATCTCAAAATTTGCTGAACTAATTTGAATTATTAAAAAAAATTAGCAAAAGAAATTATTTAAGGCATTAGAATAAGGACTAGATTAATTTTATTAATTTATATACAAAATTAGTATATAAGGTTTTCTTACATGATTAAATAGTTACAGTACATATGTGAGTTTATAATACAATACATAATATGTTATCAAATTTGATAAAATTAAAAAAAAAATAATAAGAATAATCTTATCAAAATCTTTGGCCTAAAGAAAATTCTTCGTAAATTTTTAATAACGAAGAAGACGTTCTTGGCCTGAAGTGCTTTAAGACATGTTCGAAATGTTCCATTGCCACTTCTGGGCAAGCCAGATCTTTTTCCAAAGCTAGAAGAGCTGCTTCGTGACATAACGCTTGCAGTTCAGCCCCTGAAAATCCAGCCGTCCGTGTTGCTAAGTTATGAGGATTAACATCGTCACTTGTACTCATTTTCAATAGCTTTAATTCTATTATTTGAAGTCTAGTTTCGAAATCCGGTAATGGAACATATATCAATCTATCCAAACGTCCAGGACGAAGTAACGCCCGATCCATTCTGTCGGGTCGATTAGTAGCTGCTAAAATAGTGACCGAGTTTAGGGGTACCACGCCATCTAATTCCGTTAAAAGTTGAGCCAAAACCCTTTCGTGTACACCCTCCTTATCTCCCCTTTCCCCACCGATGGCATCCATTTCGTCAAAGAATATAACCGAAGGCGCGACTTGACGTGCTTTCGTAAACAGATCTCTCACTGCGCGTTCGGACTCCCCTAGCCATTTTGAAAACAATTCGGGTCCTTTAATAGACAAGAAGTTCAGTCCGCTTTCTGTCGCCAATGCTTTCGCTATCATAGTCTTGGAACACCCGGGGGGTCCATATAACAAAACGCCCGACGGTGGCCGAATACCTAACCTTAGAAAACTGTCTGCATGTTTCAATGGCCATTCCACTGCTTGGCGCAATTTCAACTTCAAATCGTCTTGTCCTCCGATATCCGTCCACCTCACGTTTGGGACTTCTATTAGCAATTCTCTCATTGCACTAGGTCTTACAATGGTTAAGGCGCTTACTAAGTCTTCTTTCTCTAAAATATCGGCAGATCTCTTAATACATTTCATCGAAGCCTGTGTACACAAATTAACTAAATCAGCAGCCACGTAGCCATGAGCCAAATCAGATATTGCGGCTACGTCATTTGAGGGAATCTTATTAGGGAGGTTTTTGAGCAATGCATATAAAATTTCCTTTCGCCTTATTTTATCAGGAATCGGTACTTCTATTTCTTTATCCAACCTACCAAACCTTCGTAGCATAGGATCTATAGATTCCGGCTTTCTCGTGGTTGCTAATATGAATACTTTGCTGGTCTCCTGGTGTAAGTTATCTAGTAAGGAAACAAAGGCTGATGTGACGCGTCTCTCTTGTTCTGTGCTACCCGAAGAACGTCTGGGACAAATAGTTTCAATCTCATCGACCATAATAATGCATGGTTCATTACTCACAGCTTTTGCAAACAAATCTTTCATTGTTGCTTCTGTTTCACCGAAATATTTGCTAAATATTGTCGGCCCGTTTATTTCAATGTGGTGGCAATTCAGATTGTCTATTAGATATTTACATATAGCTGTTTTTCCAATTCCAGAGTGACCATAGAGTAAAAGACCTCTGGTTGCTTGGAAACTGGCTGTAAATTTAGTGGGATTAAAAGAAATTCCAATGAGGGTTTTTATTTCATCAATAATGTCATCCACACCCCCTAAGATGGGAGGTTTCTTTTTTACATTTTGAACATTATTCTGCTCTATGTTCCAAGCAGTATTATCATTCAATAGATACCATGTGGTATTTGTATCTTCGCTTACTGATTTAATATTTACAAATTCAATTTGTAACTTTTTACCAAAATAATAATACACTAATATTGTGCCTACACTAACATAATGATTGTTAAATCTTTCTTTTAATATGTCACTTATGTCTGTATCTATTTTATGGTTTTTTATTCTTATTGAAACACATGAGGCTTGTGGGACAGTTTGTTTAAGAACTGATACTATAACTTTTTTGCTGTCGCTACACCATGCTCCAGTGAGATCTGGAAAGTGAAAAACTATATTTTATTGAAAGTACAATGATACCTTACATCTCTGGCCTCCATTAGTAAGATTAAATTAAATAAATTCAACCACTAATCACCTTTCACCATCAACACCATTAGTCTTGTGCCTGTTCAGTCAACACAGTTCAGTCTGTATGCTATTTAATATATTATTATTCCAGAATACTTTGTATTCAGTTTGGTTCTATACAATCTTTTAATAGTTTCATATTTCAGTCAACATCAACATACATAAATATATATTAGTTTATATTATTATCATTTCATATTATTAGCTTAAAGTCTTAAACTATCCATATAATTGTTAAAAATATTTTTTCCTACGACTAAAACAATGATCCAATTTTTCAGAACACACTGATCTCATTGAGAGGTCACAGGTTTAAATTCAAGAAAGCACCAAATAAGTTTTCATGTTCAATTTGAATTTATAATTGATCTTATTCTCTTTAATGGAAAACATTGTGAGGAGTCTTCATTGTGTTTAATACAAAATTCTACCACACATATACCTACCAACAACTATTAGAACAGTTTAGTGGAATCAGCTCTAAATCTTTTCCTTAAAAGTGGTTAGCACACTAAACTGTGAGCTATTTACAAGCTGCTAGCTATTCAAAATATCTGCATTATAGAACCTGTATAAATTAATTATTTAAAAGAATATGTTAATGTCACTTTACAAATTCCAAATAAAATTACCTGCAGCAGGTAATATAACAGCAGCGGGCGCAGAAGCTTTCGAGGGCCACATTCTCTTTACAAGAGTGGGGGCACCATCTCTTTTCAATTCCAAAGGTTTACCAATAACTGCCCCTATCAGAGTCCCAGCTGAGGGATGTATAAAAACAGTATCTTTGGGAACATTCTCTGGAGGAGTACTAGATCTTTCTAGCCAAGTAAACAATGTTTCTTCTTCGACAAACGGACATTTAACTTGATCTTTGGCGCAATTTAACTCTATGTGAATATTTTTATCATTAGTCAAAATATTGCAGTGACACCTTTCGCACTCAACCCATAATGTTTTTTTCGCTTGTTTAGGTGGCATTTTATTTTACAAAATAAATAATTTTCTTACAATTTTTACGTAATTTTCTTATTACTTTTTCTAGATTTTAGGTTATTTTAATTAATTTAAAAGTATGCATGAATTTCGTCAACTTGACGCATTGAACTGCCACTGTCATTTTTCTAAAACATGTCACAACTTTTGAGTACCCGGCAGTACCTTACATACGATAATATAATATAATAGTAAAATGTTCGCACGTGACACAAACGAATTAATCTGTACCTTTTTGGCACAAGTGGCTAATATGTTGTTGTTTTGAATAATTATTACGAGTATAAAGTTAGAAATCGCTATCAACAATAATTATCAATAATTGCACTTCGTCTAGTAGTTAGTACCCTAGATCCGACTTTATTATAGAGTACTTAACGACATATCTAAAACAGATTGAAAAGGCTTCGATATTTCTTTGAAGTTACCAAACCAATTTTTTTAAAATAAAGTATGAACGTTTTTAAAGGTTAATACTAAAAATATAGAGAAACCAATACCTACATACATTATAATGTACAAAAAATAAATATAAATGGCAACATTAAAGACATTGGCATTTGTCATTATTTCATTATTCATAAAATGACATAAAGTGACAATCCAATTCCAAATATAGGTAGTCGATTTTCACAAATAATTAATAACCGTGCCATGATAAAAATATCAATACCACACAGCTATTTCTGTAAAAGATCTCTAGATGTTTAGAATAAGGGAATGCTAGAATTGACTACAAACTGCACAATTAGGGATAGTGGAAAGTGAAAATACGTGGTAAAGATGACTCTTGCTGAGTTTTTTAGTTGTTCTTTATTAGCCTTCGGGCCTCCTCTCGTTATGTTTTCATTAACAATAGCCAATGATCCGATAAAAATTATTATTATGATAGCAGCGGCGTTCGGTTGGCTAGTTTCGTTTTTACTTTCATCCCTGATTTGGTACGCAGTTGTTCCACTACGAACTTATTTAGCGTTTGGGATGGTATTTGCGATAATAATACAAGTGAGTTGGAAACTATTTATTTGTAAACACTAAATATATGTGTTATTTATTTCATGCCCTTGTTTTCTACTGCATTCATTTCTTTTAGGAAGCTTTTCGATATGGAATGTATTTACTTCTGAGAGGAACAGAAGCCGGTTTGAAAGTTATATCTGAAAATCAGGAAACTGGGAATAATAAGTTAGAAATGGCTTATGTTTCTGGACTTGGCTTTGGAACAATGAATGGAGCTTTTGCTTTAGTCAATGTTCTCGCTGACTCTGTAAGTATATAGAATAATATATATGGTTTCTAAACTTGATATCACATTTCTAAGTTATAAAATAATTAATAAAAAACATACTCCCAATACACATTTCATATATTCTGATTACTTAACACATTTAATCTTAAAACTTGTTTTAAAAAAAATTCATTAATTATATTTATTTTGCAAATAGGAAACATGCCTTATTAAAAGTTTATATGTGGTGTACATCTATTTTTATGCTGTTTATTCATCACAAAATTTATTAAACCATAATTCTCAAAGTCCAGTCAAATTGTTGTTATTTTATTTTTACTAGTGTTGTTTTAACTTTTAAAGATATTATATATAATTATTTTTTCATCAAATAAATTGATGGACAAGCAAACAGGCCACCTGATGATATTTGGCAACAACTACCCAGTCTCTAGTGTCCTAAATAATTAACCATTCCTTAAACCTCCAATACACCACCAACTGTAGGGTCACTCAACCTTTAAACTAAAACACAGCAGTACTAAATATTGCTGCTTAGTGGTAAAGTATATGATGAGTGGGTGATATCCAGCCTGCCACACTAGATTACTAAGTGCAGTTACTAATTTAAAAATGAATAACTTACCAAGGTTAATTCTTATTACATTTTGTTTCAATGTAGTCAAAAGTTAAATTTACTTATGAATTGCCCCTTTCAATCAGATATAATTGTAGGTTTTGATTTACAGGTAGGTCCTGGTTCCCTTGGCCTTCACAGTGGCACGGAATATTTCTTTGTCACAAGTGCAGCGATGACACTTTGCATGACACTCCTGAACACATTTTGGAGTGTGATCTTCTTCAGTGGACTAGACAATAAGAACTATCTAAAGATATTATGGGTTATTGGTTCACATTTCCTTGTTTCTGGATTGAGTTTACTGAATAAGAAAGAGTTGTACATTGTTTCTATTCTACCTTCATATGTTATACTCATCATTACCGCCTTGATTGCGTTCAGATGTGCCGGAGGTACTAAACAAGGTTTAATTCAAAGCTTTACGGGCAGAACATAATTCAAAAATTAATAATTTAAGCGAAGACATAACATTTTAATTTGAAGTTTCAAGAAAATGTATTATACTAATGCTTTTCTGATTTCTAGTTGATTTTACTTGAAATTTATTTTGTGTCCATTGCCCCAACTAGAATTCATATAAAGTAGTAGTGGGTTGAGATGGGGAAATTACAATTTTATGAGATTAAATAGATTAGATTTAAAAATATATTAAGATGATGTAACCATCATACTCAGATATAATGACTAAAAAATGTTTTTTTTTGTCTAACAAAAAATCTTTATATAAATGTTTATCTAAGACAGAAATATAAATTAATCATTCCTATTGTTAAGCACTTTCAAATTTCCCATCTCAAGTTGCTGCCAAATTATTGTTTAAATCAAATGAACTTTTTTTTAATAGTCATTTCAAGAGCACCATAATAAATAACAAAATTATATTAATCTTAGGATAATTTATTTCTTAAGTAATATTGTAATTAATCATTCCTTAATAATATAATTTATTTTAAAATTGGACGGAACAAGGTTGAAATGTAATGTTCCCAAGATAATATTAAGACTTTTATAAAATAAATAAAATTTGAAGAACATTTATGTTTTTTGTATACACCCAAATATTTTATTAATAGAAAAACCTGAAACCAAGTAGCAATTCATTTGCATCAAATAATAGCATAGCCTTAATAATGATATCTTGTTGAACAAGTTTATACATTGTATTAAATATAATATATAAACTTATTGTAATGGTACTATGATATATTGTTTACAACAATTTCATAAATTGTATGATAAAAAAATAGGAGTTTTAGCAAATTAAATCAATCACAAGGCAAATGTACTGGAATTATATGTTTAGGAGGCAGTGTTTTCTTCTTCTTCAGCAAGTTGAGTTAACAACGAATCTATTGTCCACACTGTATCAGCTGTATCTGACTCTGCCTCGGGAATAAAAGACTTGAGCACATCCAATGCTGCATCAATTCCCTCTACAGAACCACTGACACCTACCTCAGCTAGTGTGTTAACTGTTTCAGTGTCTTGATGATCAGGTCTAAATGAAACATTAAAGAATATAAATTTTTTTTTCCAATGGAAACATTAAGAGTCAATTTTTCAATAGAATCCTTGTTACAAGCTGATGGTATTCTATATTAACATAATTGCATACTATTAAGTTATTTGTTTGTACATAATATATTTTATTTTGCTTACACAGGCGGTTTAGATATTTCTTTCTCTAGAATATCTTGCAGGTCATCCAAATCCGGTATAGTCGGGATGTCATCGATTGATTCGGACGATTTCTTAGGCATAACGTAATTACTGTAACACATTCACAAGTTTTAATTAGGTGCCTAACTAATTATTTTTTAGATCATAATAAATTAATCATACCGGGCCTCAACAGGCGGCCCTTCCGTCCAAACACCAATTTTTCTGGGTTCAGGTGCATTCGAGTTGAGAGGGTCATTCATTTTATTGTATAAGTATCCAAATATATATGCACTGAAGATTGAAATAGAATCCCTATATATAATATCGAATTATTATACAATAACTTTTTGTGGTTCAAAAGTGGCACTTTATTATTTACTGTTTTGAACTTTTGACAAGTTGGTTACTATTGACAACGAGTGTTGCTATATGATTTTAAAAGATGCCTAAACAACAAAAACAATTTATATGTTTCACCAGTTATTAAATTTCTATACTTCTAGACTTGGTCCTGTCCAGGTAAACACGCCTAAATCATACTGTCAACTGTCAAGCAGCAATATTTATTATTGTTGTGTTTCGGTTTTAAGGGTGAGTGAACCAGTGAAATTACAGGCACAAGCGACGTAATATCTTAGGTCTCTAGGTCGGTGGCGCATAAGCGATGTAATAATATTTTTTTTTACCGCACCAGTCTATGGGCTTTAGTAACCAGTTAACATTATGGGCAAATACATGTCACTAAAAAAGCCGGTATTATGGTATTTGATGGAACATAGTCGCATCTGACATTGGTGTAAAAAGCTGTTACATATAAATTACTTGGCCAATTTAGGGTTTAAAACTATGTTTCTTGTGTTACACGAGATTGCATTGTTCCTACCAGAATACAATACAATTTATGTCATACTGAAAGAAATCAAGGGAAACTAGCTACTAGCTGCGCGGGGTCGTAGGGCATATTATGGCCTACGAACAAATATTAGGTCCTTACATATTAAATTAGCGTTCTGTAGTACTGACCACTTTGATCTGAAATATCTCCTCTTTGGTTAAGAATTCCAAATTAAAATTTATAAATTAATTTAGCCGGTACATTTGAGTTTTGACAACAGTCATTCATTTGTTTTTCCCAATTTTTTTGGCGTCGCTTATTACCGCACAATGGAAAACATGAAATATCAGTATATTTACAAGTACGAGTTCTACCGTGACACTAGTGCTGCAGAAACAACTCGGAGGAATGATGCGAGGAATTGATAATAAAAACACAATATTGTCAATTATTTAATTTTAAAGATGACAACATTTTTTCTTAACACATTAAATGCGAACTTATATTATTGCACGTTAAAAAATCTACTGTGATGTGTGGCAAAAATAAAACCAAAAAATGGAAGTAATGTCGTAAGTATATCACAATCACCTGAAGGGTTGTCTTCAGTTGCTATTTATGGTATATATATATGTATGTTGTGATGTTTTATTTCATTGAAGCCTGCCTACTAATAAACGATAAGCGGACAATAACGGTTTTAATTAAAAAAATACATGACCAGAAGCTGAGGGAAATTTGTTAAAAATATTTTACAATTCATAAACACTTCAATATTTGGTAACAATTCATAGTTTTTTATCAAATAACCTTATTTGCTACACTTAACTCAACAAACTATAACAAAAATAAACAGTAAATTATATCTCATAAAATTCACAAAAATAGCAATCTCTTTAAACGTCAGCAAATACAATAAGAAAGATACATTGAAATTTAATCAATAAAAATTTCGATTGGCTTTAGAGGTTCATTTTTTTAAATATTTTATTTCTAAATTTGACGTAGTTAAGATTTCAACGCAATTGCTCCGTGATAATGTCAATGGTCTTCCCGAAACACGTCGAGTGTTCCGGGATCAGTATCCAAAATAAACTCGGATTAGTTCATATATTATGTTCACCTGATGTTGAAGAAGTAGTAATAATTTATTTCTATGCAAATAAAATGAAACAATGATCTTGCTGAGGTAAATCATTATTCAATCGAAATCATATTATTTTACAAACGTATTTGCTAATATACGGACAAAATAGCACAAGTAGTTAATAAATAAAATATTTAAAATATATATATGTATGTATACTTTTTCATAGGTTTATTATAATTCAAAGTGATTTGTCTCTTTTTTAGAAACTGTACTTTAATTTGATATGTTGTCTTTATTATTACTTTATATAACTTTTAGTTTATTGGAAGACTATATTAAGACTTAAATTTTTTTTGTTTATTTTTTTTTAATCGTTAAAAGTAATATATATATCTATTAACGAAAAACATAAATAAAGTTATTTTAAACGAAAAGTTACTATATGAGAGACATTATATTAAATTGATGCAATTTACAAACACACATAAAACGTAGCGTTTCGCCCGTCAATGTGTTTTTTGGTTAATAAAAAACATTAATTAATTAAAATTACAAAAAGACTTACTATTATGCATTTTTTGTGATACTCGTTTTTAAAATGTTTCCAGTTGAGATTTAGCGCACTTCCTTATCAAATAACAATATTTTTTTTCGCTCATTATTGTTTATCTTCAGTTGACATAAAAGTATATCCGAATAGTCATCTCTAATCCAATAGAGGCGGTATTGGAACGCTCGGCGTTAATTTGAGCGGCGCGTCAGTGCAGCAGGTCGCTGGTGGAGAGGCGGTTGAGGCTGTCGCTGAGGTCGGGCCCGCGCTCCAGCAGCGACGACAGGCCCGACAGCTCGCCCGAGTTGAGCTGCGGCATCACGTCGCCGCGGTCCAGCAGCAGCCCCGACAGCGACGCCGAGTCGCCGGCCGGCGCCGCCACCAGCTCCTGCCGAGTGCACTATACTTGCAGGCCGATCGCTTGTATCTATGTGTGCAGCCCACGGGTGCATACTTGGAGCTCTATTTCTAACAGTTCTACTGAAGTCAGGGAAGTTACCTTGTAGGTATATTGAATGTTGCAACAGCGGTGACTTCCTTTTTCTAGTACCACTTAGTTACATTAGATCTATTTTCATATTGGTAGATAAAATAAAGTTTTGAAATGAATATGGTTATTTTTATTACTAACAGTATTTAAAACGGGATATTTACCATATTTTTTATTTTTATTTGGTGGAGCTCAATATTTCGACATTATCTACGAATGTCTTGTTCGCGTGAATATTTTTGAATACTTGTTGTAATAAAATAAAGTTATTGAGTTTTCTGACTTTTGACTTGACAAACCAATGTTAGAATACATATGACTCCTTGCGTGCTGACCGCGAATGGTAACTGAACGGCGTGCTACGGTTGAATGATAAATCTCTATGAATATAAATAGCCCGTAAGAGAAATAGATAGAAAGTAACCTGTTGCTGCTGTTGCTGCTGCTGCATTAAATTAGGAGAGATATGCCCCATGCCGGGCGAGACGTGCCCCATGCTCGGCGACATCTGCCCCATGTTCGGGGACATCCCGCCGTGAGTCATCGGGGAGATCCTGCCCATGGACGGCATCACTTGTCCCATCGGGGACATTTGCATGTTGGGGGACATGGGTGGCATCGATTGCATATTCGGCGAGAGGGTTTGCAAATTCGGCTGAATGTTCTGAAGATTAGTCATTTGTAAGTTGGGCGACATGTTCGGCGAATGCGACTGCATGCTGGAGGACAGCTGCACGTAGCTAGGGCTCCACTGCATGTCCTGCCCGTAGCTCACGTGACTGGGCCCAGCGATGGACATCCCTTGCATACCCCACTGCGGACAAAGCAATATAAAACTTGTAATTATGCATTCTTCTGACCAATTTTGGTTACGTTTATCATTCTCAAGGAAAATTAGAAAAAGTAGAAGTTTTAAAAGAGCGACTTTGTATTCCGCACACAAGTACGCAACTCTCTATAAGTTCGCACCGCAGCACAAGACATCCAGACATCTACGGATAAGATATCAATAGTAACATAAAATAACTTTTTACTGACTCGATTTGGGATTTAATGATTTGATATGGAAGATCTGCGGCCTTATAAACTACGGCCGTTAGACGGTTACTGTATTAATTTTAAAATGACCTGATAGGGGTTTTCTTGAATTTGTTCATTTTCGTAGGGCGGCGAGAACACTCTCAGCGGACTGTTCATTTGGTGTGGTGGAGTTTTATCTGTTAAAAAAAATGTCTATTAGTAATAAAATACGACTTGCGTATTGATCCACATGTTGTAGGCAAAGCCTTAATAAAAAAAAAACTTTAAGTCTTAATATTTGAATGTCATGTTTAAATATATTTACAGACATCATAAACACTCACCTCTTGGCTCCGACTTGATGTGTTGGTCGTTTCCGTATCCTGAAAAATATAAAACTTTAGTGAACTCTGTTTATATAATAACAAAAAATAATATATATAAGAAACTAAAAGCCTAATCGTCCCTCACAAATCTACGGTCATACGGAAGGAGCGATATTATTGCAATTGTCACATATAGTAACATATTCATTAGACACATATTTCTCAGTTGTGACCGCAGCTTTACAAGAACGCTTCGGCTTGTTAGCTAAAGCTTGGTTCATACAGGACACTGCAATGCATGTTATTTTGCGATGTTCTATATCAACTTATTTTTTTAAATTATTATATTGCAATATAACGTGCAGTACAATGCCACGTGGTCCCAGTCTTGTGAAACAAATATCAATTTTAATACCATTGCAATAATTACAACATAAGAAAAACAAAAAAATATAAAGCACACTAAAGCAAATAAACTTAATAAAAAATTCAAGATGGCTGACGAGATCTTGAACAAAAACAAATGTAAAAGTGAAATTAATGATTTCAAAACAATATAGAAATAATGATTCCACGAGCACATTTACAATATTTAAATCAATTAATTTATAAAAACATGCAAAAATAAAAAATAATGCTAATATGCATATGTGTGTTAAGAGAAAACATCAAACTCCAAACGAGAAAGCCTACGAAACCAACTCGAACAAAAAATACGGGACGAACAAAAATCGCAAATTCGTAGTATGGTCCATGCAGCAGTATTTTCGGCACAGAAGCGAAGCTACTCTGCGCAGCGTGCGAAAGTTGAACTTCATTTCATTTGCTTCTTCGACAAGTGTATAAGCTTCTTTCGATCGTATTATTTTATTACATTTGGTACAACATTTTTATTTACTATGAATAAGATCAACATATATCAATGGACAATTTTTAACTAACAATCATAATAACAAAAAATGGGCACTTAATATATTTTTTTCAATATTGTACAAAATGTAATAAAATAGTAGTTATGTGTAATGCCGTCTATTTTTTTAAATGAATAAACACTAGCTCAGAAATAAACATCGACACCCAAACGCACATCCATGCATAGAAATATAACGGTACCTTGTTGAATATCTTAGGTGCTTTTTCTAGGACAACGAGAAAAAACATCATCTTGTTCTTAATTTTATTAGCAATATAATATAAATTTCACGCATCCAAGCTATGCTTTTTTATATCTTTTCCGTTATAAATGTGTACAAAAATCTTAATATTTCAATCGCAAAATTTAAATATTTTTACATAATGTGATTGAAATCATTTAACGTCATAATATTATTTATCAAATTTTTAAATATACATTTGTAAATTCATCTAAAGCGTTACAATTATTTCGTACATTTTCAATGCGATATGTATCTGTTTAATTAAAATTATAAAAACAAGACATTTGAAAAATTGTTAAATATAATAATTTTATATTATTTTTTTTTTAATAAAAGCTGCTCCACATGGGGTCAGTTACAGTGAAGTATAAATCTCAGATTATAAAAAAAAAACAACTGGGAATTTGTATTCGCTTTTTTGCTTCATTATGATGTTCCGAGCTTATAGCTTTTGTTTTATAATCCAAAATAAAACGTAATAAATAAAAACAATTTAGTGTCACCTGGACCATTTCTTATAAATAGTATTAAAGTGTTGCCCTCCATAGATCGTAGTGTTAGAGGCCAGTAAGCATAAGGCCAGTTTATAGAATATTTATATTATATAAAAATATGATTGTATAATTAATAATTAATTAAATTAATTAATTATTAATTTTAATTTAACTTACTCTGGGATCAAATTGTTGTATAGATCAATTAAAGAGCAGATTTTTATATCTTTTCACATCATTAATTACGGTAAAAAATAATCTGTGTATATTAGTTTTTATTATAAAACATACATTTCGATCCCAATAGTAAGCAAATAAACATACTACGCTGATACATAACAAAAAACTTCAATATTTAATCTTTTTTCAATCTGTATTGAAATTTAATTTATTTTTAAAAATTCAAATTAGACAATATTTAAATGCAGATGTTAAAACAATTTCTATATAAATAAAACTGATTAAAATTCAATTCAATATATATTAAAATATAATTAATACGGTGAAATTAGATATATTCAATTTTTTTTACTGGTAATTTTTAAAAATTATTTAAGATATGTTAACAAAATTACTCCTATGATCAAACATGACTATGACTTAGAAAAAAATTAAAACTTCTATGTAACATAATATAGAAAAATGCACACGAATACTCTAAGTTGTTGTGGAAATTACACAAGAATTAAAATAAATCATACAAAAATTGTTATTTGAAGAAACAATTCGTAACAAACACTCGTAAATCAAATTAATTGACATTTAAATGACACATATTCACATTAGCATATTTTTCATTAGTTTTATATAACCTTGGAGAAATGCCATGCTATTCATAGCGTTCTCAGGTTGCTTTTAGATATATTTTCTTCTTTATAAGTTTCAACTAAAATACTATTACGATTGTTAATCATATTTCCCACTAATACACATTGTACAGCGAGTGTGACTTACGTATAGATTTATCTCTTTCTGTTATCTGTGATTTGATATTCGATTGACAAATACAATACAATGTTTATTAGTAAGACCGTTAGGCTGTAAATATGAAGGTGAGTGAGAAGCAACGAATGGTTTATCCTACTTTTACGCCTCAACGCCTCAACTAACCGTCATGTCTGTGCACACAGGTAGTTTAAATTCACAAACAGACAAAATTTAATTTTGAGATATAAATAAGCACCAATTTATTAATTATGTTAATTAAAAACAAGATCTAACATAAAAGCCTAAGGTAAAAAAGTATCTACCCTAAAACTCGCTTAAACATCCGAAATTCAACGATAAATAAAAGTAAAAAGAAACATTTTAACAAATCAACGATTAAATTATCTAATTTCATTAGCTTAATTTTGCTACATTATAAATATTTAAAAATTAATTATAAATATCGCTATCTAAAGAGCTTTGATATATCGCTATTGTTGATACAAACGACCACATGTAAAAATTATGTTACAATTACATAAAGTCGTATGTTACAATTTTTTTTTTAAATGAGTTTATTGCCTTGAAAGACCTGTCAGTTACCATGGCAATAGTAGTGAAAAAAATATGAATATTACACAACCCATGCAGATAAAAATGTGTTTGAAAATGACCACAGCCCCATTCGGCTCTCGCACGCACACTCTTGCAGCGATACACTTGCGCATGCGCGAGCGAGCGACGAGCGACGAGCGACGAGCGGCAGTGTGCGAGCGAGAGGGGAATAGAGCCTACGACATTAGCAGTCACATTGTAATCCTAAAGCCTATCTGTTATAGAGCGCGAATAAATTATACACTGAGAGCAGGCTTTCAGTAATAAAAAGGTACAACGCTACACCTTTGCACCATTTTTAAGGAAATCAACAGTTTTTATGCTCTATTAAAAGTACTGTTTTAACATACAACCTTTGTACTGAAAGTGTATTATTATTATTTTTTTATTTAAATGAAGCCCATTGTAGTCAAAGAACACATTTTGCTGCACATAATTATATAATAATTTATACTTATAATGTAAATGAGTTAAACTTGAGGTCCATTTCGATCAAATTTGTACAAATATATATTATTTATTTTAATTGCTAACGCGCGAAAATATTTATGTAGTTTTGTTTTTGTACAAAAGTGATTGGAGAAGACTTCTCGATTATGTTTGTACCGGTTACACGCTCCACCATCACCAGTAAGCTAAAACGTGTACTATAAACCACCACCATTAAGCAACGCTGGACTTGAAATGTGAACCCACAACCGGATATAGATAATCTTTCCCGATATTTTTTTTAGGTTAAAATTATCCCATATATTTGTTTCCAATATATAAATTTGTATGATATCAACAAACTTACTGTCTTGCTCGTAAGTCTGATGCGCGACAGACGGCGATAACGTCTTCAATCTCTTATGCTTTAAATAACTCGTATCTAGAAAACATTGCAAAAATGTTATTTTCTTTCAATAGTAAAAGATTACATGTCACATGGTATTTTAAAATTTCAATCGACACAATAACAGAGCTGTGAGAGTAATGCGACCGACGAGACGACGGGGAAGTATTTCAGAAATACCAAAGAGAGGCTCTGGCGGGGCTAGACCACGACACGCATGGCCGAGGGCGCGGGGCCCGGAGAGGGGGGAGGGCGTCAGTTCCGGGGGGCGGCGTCGACGGGCGAGTAGTAGCAGCTGGAGTCGTCGAACTCGGAGGCGGTGGCGTGCGGCGCCACGGCCATGTACAGCGCGTAGTGCTCGGCCTCCGTCAGGTCCAGGTCGTCCTGCAGGCGGCGGAAGGCGCTCGCGTCCAGCGCCAGCACGCTCTCGGCCACCAGGATCTTGCCGTCGGGCGGCAGGTCGGGCGGCCGGTCGGGCGCGTCGGCCGCGTCGGGCGCGTCGGGCGCCTCGGAGCGCGCGTCGCCGTGCAGCGAGATGTGCGTGACGCTGTCGGCGGCGGCCAGCGACGCGTGCGAGGCGAGGTGGGGCGGCGGGCGCAGGGCCGACACGCTGCTGACGGAGCGGCCCACGGGCCGGCCGCGGCGCGGGCCGTCCGAGCGCACGCTGGGCGCCGGCGACTTCTCCCTGCGCCGGAACAGGCGCGACAGGAACGAGCGCTTCTTGGGCGCCGGCGGCAGCGCGGGCTCCGAGCGCGCCGGCGCCAGCTCGCCGCGCGACAGCGGCAGCTGCCTGCCGGGCTTGAGGATGCTGTTGACGGACGTCTGGCTGGCCTTGAAGCCGTCGGCCTTGCGCACGCGCTTGGGCGGCAGCGGCGGCGCGCGTTCCTCCTCGGTGTCGCGCTTGAGGGCCGTGAACTCTATGATCGGGCCGCGGTACGTCTGCACCTGCACGTCCTCGTAGGGCGCCGCCTCCGGCTCGGCGATCGGGACCGGGTTCCTGAAGGCGAGCTGCAGGCTGGTGTACGTGCCCGTGTCGTCGAACTCGTCGACGTCGGTCTCGTCGTTGAGGATCGTGACGTTTTCGAGTCGAGTTCGGTTCTCCGAGTATATCTCGTCCAATTCCGCGACCTGATCGAGGAGGTCGTTCAGACTCTTCTCGTTGGTGTCGACCGCCATGCCGTCGTCGGCGTCGACGGCCGTGACGCCGTTCGCGTCTACCGCTGTGGCGTCGTCGGCGTCGACCACCATGATGTCGACGGATTCGACCTCGACGGGGTTTTCGACGTCGGTCAGTTCGACTGTTGGGGGATCCGGGGAGTCGCTGGTGGAGGATACGAGATCCTGCTTTTCGGGGGGGTTATTGTTATTTCCGTCGGTGGGCTGTATGGGGGAGGTGGGTTCGGTCAAAAGAAGAGAAAATACACTGAGATCCGGGAGGGGTTTTCTCGCAGTACCTTGGTATTCGGGGATGTATTCGAAGGGTACGGCGTTGCTTCTTGCGTTGTCTGATGTCCTCTTCAGCTGCAGGTACACCTGGAAACAATTATGTCTTTGTTAACAGTTGTTGTAATTTGTATATTTGTCTATACATTGTTATATTCACTTTAAGGGCTTTTCTTTGAATGCTATAAACTGTTTCTTATAGCAAAAAAGTAGCTGATTGAAATTGCTTCATTGAAAAAAAATGTTTATTTTTTTTTTTATTTTAGTATTCTCTTAAGGCTCTCGAATTGTTATTAACGAATACTCTACTCATTGACACGTAATATGATGTAAAAGGAAACGGTATCATTTGCATATATCTGATATGTATATAAATAGCTTCTCAATGAGAGATACGATCTGATTCCGACGTGAGTTGAACGGAATAGTACGAATACGATTGATGCATTGGATGATCTGACACTGTTGGAGAATCGCCAATGGTCAAACGGATCATTACTGTAATGAGCTTTTTATGGAAATGTAATAAACGGGAAATGAAGAACAGGCATTTTGGGTCAGCTTCCGGAATGTTTAGATTTTTGATTAATTGAAGTTAAGCAAACTGACTGTTCGTCTGCAAATGTCCACTGCTTGAATACCGTTTTGAGAAAAAGCTTTGGAGCATATTCCAACAAGCTAAGAGCGAGTGGGAGTGGGAACCGCAATTTATATCGTTCTTCTGATTGGAGTAGAATGTTATAAGACATTTAAAATATGTTAATAAGACATTTAGTTCAATCAGCAGTACTTAGCCAAAAAGTAGAGCAGTTCGACGATTAAGTACGAGTAGCAAGCTGATGGAAGGTACGATCACGTTGTCGCCGCTACCCCTCACCTGCACATGTCGCCGCTCGCTGGGGTCGCGGTAGGGCGGCGTGTGGAAGGCGATGGCGACCTGCCTGTGCACGAGCACGATGTTGGCGCTCTCCTCCCACACCACGTGCTCGCCCTCCTTCTGGAAGAACACCACGGCGATGTCCTCACGCGTCACCTGCAACACAAGCAACGGTTATGTTCCGCGTCTTGCCGCACCTAGAGAAATATCTTGATCTCGTCGCCTATGCTGTAGATGAGTCTATTTCGAAATCTTACAATCTATAAAATACTCTAATTTAGATCACAATAACTAACCTTTTCACAGAGAAGTATCAGTTCGGTTCCTCCTTTATGGAAATCGGAGCACTGACTGAGCCGCATGATGACGAGATCACTCATAGCCTTCTTGTCGTAGATGACATCTGAGACCACGGGAGGCAGCGAGAGTCGTATCTTCCCGGTCCTTTCATCGTGGATGAAGACTTGGAAGCAAAGTCTCACTGCATTCAGGTCGATGCTTTGTGGTTGATTCCGGTGGTTGTAGCCCGCTAGTGAAGGATACGACGATAAGATACTTGCTTCAATTTATTAGAAATACATAGTACTCTCTATTGGACCTATGGGCCTGAAATACCTAACATTTTGCAGAACATACTTCTATTGAAAATTAGTAAATTAATTCAATAATATATTATTAATACAATTTCATTACAATATTAGGTACCTATATAGTTGATTATATAATCTTACTAATATATATTAAGAGTATATATATAGTAAGTAAACGAATTTCAAAAATTTGGCGCACTTTCGACCGAATCACTATCAGACTACCTACCTATACTAACATGGCGTACTTTCTATTGTATGGTATTGTATATACAGATGTATAATCAGTATACAGGTTTGGTAGCAATTTATATTAAAAAAATGCTCTATAGCAAATCCGATTTGGAAAATTTGGACTTCGAACTGAAAATATTTCTTAGCGAATTCTTAAATTATAAAAATAGACCTGTGTTCCAAATATCAACTTTCTTGACTTAGTAATATTAGGTGTGTGTTGATAGTTAGTCCGAAGAAACAGTTTTATAAGTATAATATTGAACTGTATTTCTAATAGGTACCAGACCTATTAGAAATACAGTTCAAGTGGCCACAAGACTGCAACGATACGGCTCATTCTATGGAAACAAATTGAATTGAACGTTTAGAAAAGGTACTTGAACAAAACATTAGTTATAAGCACTTGAACCAGATGGCCCAGAAGCTAAACGTAAAGCATGGAAACGAAGAAAGCGGGTTCAAACTCAATAAACATTGAGTTTTCATGTGCAAGTAGTCTGAATTCCTGTTAATTTCGTGTCTAGCGTGGTTTAATAACCTCGAACCATCTCCTCAAGAGAGGAGGGTTTTTTCCCCAAAGGGATATTAGCAAATACTTATAGGGTAAAAGTTTTAAATGTCAATACTCGCAAACAGAAGACAATAAATTTAAATGGACGATATCAAAAATATACCATAATTTATATATAAAAAATAAATTAAGTCGTAAACAAATTAATTTCATTATTTAGCAATTGTTTATTATTGAATTAATCTTTTGTGTACTTGGTGTATTGTTTTCAATTAAAAACTTCATTGGTTTTTATATTTGTTGTATACTTTCAACATATTATACCTATTGTTGGTTTTCTAAAATATAAACAAGTAAATAAAATGTTAAAATATTAATATTTAATGTTTACTTCTTAGTATGACTAGAGAGCGCAGACAAGTATAGATATACATAGATTTTTTTTTAATATAGACTGCGATCGCTGAATATTTGGTTTGTTAACGGTTCCGTGTATTAACTACCTCAGCGATCATCGTGAAATTTCGCATACACGTTGACACGGACTCAAAAAAGAGCAAAGGGTACCTAACATCTACCTAGACACTAAACAAATCCGCGGGCGAAACTAGTAGACTATACGTGGACTTTTCGCAGCGATGTAACCTATACAAATAGCAGAGCCCACAAGATGACCGTGTTACGGATTCGGATATTTCGAGCGAGCTATTTTCGCGCCTCTAGCAACGCCCCGAGCGACGATCGGTTTCGTAACGTTTTAACTGAACTCTTATACATCGCGTATTAACGGTTAAGATTTATAGGCTCGTGTTAATTAGGTATTCGCTCCACGTATTCGCCATCTGTATTTCATCTCTGCTAATGTTATAAAAGAATAACAATATTTCATTGGAGGAAGTACCACCGTAATGATATTATAGAGCTTAATGATTTTTACTGTTATGGTATCACGTGGGTCTGAGCCGAAGTTAATAAAAAAGCCACAGGCTTTTTTATGTATATAGCACGACTTTAACCTGGCGCTGAAAACGTCGTTTTGGTGCAAAAATCATGTATCATACTACCACATCCATTTAAGATAGGAGATCTTTGCAAAATAGTGGGGAATTTACAGGCTGACACGTTTTCAATATGAGTATTTTATAAAAATACCTTCATACATACGTCATTCAAGTATTCTCTTTCAAGCATTTTTGAATCATTAATATACAGAATTTAAGAAAAATGTAAAACTACCACTGGCTTGGAATAAAAACGCCACCTAAACATCAACAAATACGAGCTCCACGGTTTTTACCATCCATATTGATCTAATATTGGGTCATATGCATTATATATTAATGATTTTGAATACAAGATTTAAATGTATCACTAGGTAAGTTAAAATGTTGATGCCCGATAGAATACGATAAGTGTGTTAGCTAAATATCATAAACTATTTATTGTCTTTATTTCTTAACAGTGTAATAATAGCATAAATCTATACTAAATGATGAGTACTAACTCGTCACAAACACCCAACGCAATACACTTAATACTCCACTCGTAAATCTAATACTAATCTACAATGCATGTCTGTTCGTATAAATAGTTACGGTGTTATAGTTCGTAAATAAAAAACAGCGCGTGTAACTTATTTAGTGTTGATAGAAATCAAAGCTATATTATATAGCACATTCTCACGGCGTCTCAAAGAAAATTCTAACCTTTTTTATTGTATGACATAAATTTTGACGTACACACTATTAATAGAAGGAAAAATCGTGAACCTTTGATACCCGACTATGTGAGTTCTTCTTTCGTGGAACAATGTACCTACACGTCTTTACAAATAGTTCCAAAAAAAAGTTCTAATAATTCAAAATATCAATTAAGAACAAAAGTTCTTTAATCACATTAAAGAACGTTTGTGTTTGTGTGTGTGGAATCTTGGGAATCGCAGGATCATCTCCAAGTAAACATACATTTTCTAAGTAAACACAATCACTGAAATTGCTTCGCTGACTCGTCTAATAGATTTTTGACAATCAATAAAGAATTTCAAAATATTAAATTATGTTTTACAATTTTCCCTGTACTTTTCAACAGGACTCCAAACGTTCTCTAAATAATTTGCAATTATTACGTCACGGCGAGCGATCGTTTTAAAGTTCGATAACAAATGACTACCAGCACCGAGTTATTCTTATGGCAACAATTTAACTACAGTTTATATTTTATATCAAAAAGCCATAACTGTTTATTTCAGGGAGCAATACAGAAGACTGAGCCGCCACAATGTAGCAGCCACATGGACGTCCTTGTCGAAAATAGAGGTGAACTCAAACAATAGGATTTGACGCCAATGTTAGTGTTTCCGTGGTCAACGTTTTAGCTACTAGTTTCATATTGATTTTCTTGATTGTAAATATTTTAGTTTACTGCCAAAGTTTGGAGCAATTGTATTTATTTTCATTTCATATATGTAGGCGTCTGGCTAATAGGCCAGGTGGTGGTACAGAGTCACCACCGCCCATAGACACTGGCCCTGTAAGAAATATACCCATCCCTTACATTTCCAATGGGCCATAAACTTTAGGAGCTAAGATGTCCCATGTGGCTGTAAGCTGGCTCACCCGCCCTTCAAATCGGAACTCAATAATATTACGTATTACTGTTTGGCGGTGGATTATATGAATCGATAGTACCTATCAAAATGGACTTACACAAAGCCCAACCGCCAAATGAAACAGCATTGTTTAAAATAAACAAAATATTCTTCTCTATTACTTTGGTCATCTGAGTATTATATGGGAAGCTGACACATTAACCGTACCATATTAGGAACTACAGTAACAACCAGTTATCTCCCAATGCCGGGCAAGTGTTCCTCTTAAGGAAAACGTTCGGAGAGTATTCCACCACTCCATACAAGCCGGCAGAACAAGCCTGTTAGTAAATAATGATAAAATGAAAATATTCTGAGTAAAATTCCGTAATAGTCTTTTAGTTGGCAGTCGTCCATAGCGTTTACCGTTTTAAATTAACAATATATCGGAATTAGCGATCGCAATACTTCCTGCATTAAAACACATGTTATGTTATGATTGATGGCTTTTATTGTAGTACGACCATGACTTTGTTGTTGTAAATCTTTTTTTTATGAAATCAGTAGACGAACGAGTAATTGGGCCACCTGATGGTAAGTGGTCACCGCCGACCATTGACAATGGTGCTGTAAGAAATATTAACCATTCCTTACATCACCAATGCGCCACCAACTTTGTGCCTGTAGTTACATTGGCTCACTCACATTTCAAACTGGAACACAATTGTACTACTGCTGTAGCTGTAGTACTGCTGTTTGGCGGTAGAATATCTGATGAGTAGGTGATACCTACCCAGACCGGCTTGCACAAAGCCCTACCACCAAGTATATAATCATGTTTTTTTATAATAATTCGCACTCAAGTGGTCCTTGAAAAGTATTTGTGATAGAGCATGAAGAGTTTGGTTTGGGACATCTCGTGGCCCGAGGTCCCGGGTCAGAAATAAGTATCTCACGTTCCGGGACTCGCTGATTGATATTCGAGACTTGTTTGACTAAATCATACCATAATTATGTTATTTACAAAATTTTATATATTATTTAAATATGTTTCAGTGCTCGAAACATTGCCTACAATTTTAATCTCACGGCCATTACTTCGATCTTCGGGCACACTAAATATTAGTGTATACTTCAATGTCAGAAGCAGTAATATATACGGAACCTTCGATTTGCGATTGCGACTTAATTAATACAACTGTTTATGTTGATCTCGACCAATGATGTCATATCAATTCAAGGTTAAACTTGTTTATTTATATTTACTGTGACAATTTTGTTATGGACATAGTAAGTGTTTGTTCGCTTAACTTCGATGTACGTTTTAAGCACAGTACTCACTTCTGAAGGGATCCACTCGGAGCCTCTCTCTAGTCTTGAGCGCGTCTGCGATGTCTTTCCGCTTGACGCACTGTATGCCGAGGTTGCTGAAGGAGACCTGCGGGTTCTCCTCGTTGATTGTCGTTTTGACGGTGCAAACTCCATTCTCGCATCGCTCCCGACCAACCAAGTTGTGGGGATGCGGTCTGGAGATAAAAATAAGATCTAATGTTTTTGTTAACCAATGTTAAATTAACTCATTATTTTTGGGTATTCTCTGCCAATATATGTTGTTACGAGAGACGTAAAAATAAACCGTTGTTGAACTTTCTGCATTTTGATAAGTGTTAGGTTACACAGCACATATTCCTCCATCGATACTAATTAATTCATTTTTATTGTCAACTGAATATTATTTATACGTGTGACGTGTTATCAAACAGCACATTTGGACGTTGACATAAAAAAACTAGTAGGAAGTAAATTCTAATTTATCACATTTAATATTGTTTTAATGGTGTTGAATGGCGACGCAAAAAATTCACGAAACGATGTTCGTGCAATAACAATATTTATGTGTCTCTTTATATGTTTATATAATGATATAGTATTAATATATAATTATCAGATTTTTTATCATACTTCATAGATATACATTATTCATTAAATATTACGTTCCAAATATAATAATATTTATATTGTTCAAAACAAACACAGAATATGAAGATATTTAGTTGGAAATCAAAATTTATAAAATTAAATTAAAATATTTTTGTCATAATTTTTAATGAATTAATTAATTTTTTTTTTCAATTATTCGACACAAAAAAGATACGTCCTGCACAAAGATGTCTTCTAATAACACGAATTTCAAAAAGTATCCCTAAAATAGCACAAACGGTAAGGGATGAATGAGTCACTGACGAGATGTAATGTATTCGTTACGTGGGCGTTACGTTGCCGAGTAGTGGGGTGAGCGTGAGTCACTGTTACGTTCGGAAACTTCAACGTTTAATGTTCACCGAAAACGAACTTCCATTCATAAACTAACCTCGTAATTAAATGCTATTTTAGTTTATCATTGAAGACTATCATATTTTTATATTTAGATAACTCAAACAATATTTAAACATTAACACAGTATATTAAAAAAAAAAAAATTTTCTACACACAACAAATACACTTACTTGTAGGGCTCCTCTCTCGTGACGCAGGACACGACGACGATAGCCGGTCCTTTGTGTCCACATATCTCTATCGTGGGGTAAGTTTTCCTCTCCGGCGTGCTGTTCACGCCAGGAATCGAACCAGCTGACCGGCCCTCACATTCGTATCGGAACCTGAGAAACATGTTACATACGTCAGCAATAATATTAAAATTATTAAATAATAATGTATATATTTTTATTCACATTATATACATCATATCGATTGGAATATAAGGGCAATTATTTGATATATCCAGATTTGTAGTTATTATATGTTACCAATTTGAGTACATATATTTATCACTAAATAAATATTTATATAATATTTATTAAGGGGCAGGCGCCTATTGATTTGTGGAAATATTAATTTATTCTTCACACTTTCCAAGTCTATGCACAAGTGCTCTTTTTTTGTTCACTCTTATAATAAGATGAGCAAAAAATTGTACATATATAATAAGATACCGGGAAATATAATCAATTTACCATTTACAACATTTATAAAGTTTATTAGGAGTTAATTAATTAATTAATCTAATTATTAATTAAAAGATTAGTTTTAGAAAAAACAGCATTGTAAATCTGTTTATTTGAAAAGAGCAATCATGCGAGTTTCTTGCAGTTTCTTCTCGCTGGAGGTTGCTTTCGGTGGTAGTGTTTTAATATTGACGATTCAACAACGCTTCATTGCATGCGTTCTAATTACTTGAACATCTCAGATCATCTCAGCTAGATAGAAGGCTTTTGGAGAAATTAAGTGTCAAGGTACAAATTTAGAAAACGCATAAACCCTATATACGTTCAAATAAAAAGCAATAAGTTTTATTCAGTGGCTGATAACATTTGCCTTTGATAGAAGTTTCAATTAAACGCGCCGTGGTTCACATTAGGTCAAATAAAATAGACACAAAATTGATACCCATTGCGGTATAATAATACACTACCGTATTTTTTTAAGCAAAATGTATTCACGCGAACGTGCACTCTATACCGATATACACAATGTCTATAATTGCGTAGTAAACAGTTCATTATCGGCAATCGTCTATACATACTATAACAGGAAAACAATGTCAATTACTCGTGTGACTTGGTATAATGCCACTCTAAGTACATGCAGCTGGCTTATTTTTTATATATTTTATTTCCTAAGTTTTTCCTCTATTTAGTTCACACTGTAGCAAAAAATATATAGATTCATGAATGAGAATAATTGTGCATGTTTGAGTGAAGTTACAGTGCGCATGTCTTGCGATTAGAAATGATTAAGCCCTTGATGTTAGAATTAAAATGGCAACGATCGCTTTTGTCTCTTACAGCCTTTTGTTCTGATATATTCATTAAATAAACTACTTTTGACCAAAGACATTGTAGCATGTATTGAATTCTATTACATATATATGTGTGATACTTGGAAGATGTGACCGTGTAAGGTCCTAGGTTGAAAAGTACATATATTTTATTTTTGATAAAGCGCTTACAGTTCAGCTCAATCCTTTATCAAAAAGTACTATTAACGAGGCTTCATACTCAGAGTGCTGCCAATCTTTGTTCAAGAGTCTTAGGTAGTGGCTATTTGCTGTTACACTTACCACCAACATTTATAGATTCGGAGTCAAGATTCGAGGGAAGTCCCCGTCATTTTACCTAGAAATTCGTCGTGAAGGTCACAAAGCTGTAGTACCTACATTAATTAGTTTCTAATACTGTCAATACAAGTAATCGTATAAATATAACTTATTTATCTGAGATCGGCAGAGAAATCTTAAGATTTGAGTCGGGAAGATCCTAAATATTATGACAGAAATAACAAGGCCAAAAAAAATTATGTAGATAAATGAACATCAAAAAACGAATACATTTTATTTTTACACCACTTAAGATTAGAAGAAGAAAATGATTTTATCTTATAAAATTCACGAACGAATCTCATATGTTAGTTTTGGTCAAAATATCATCTGTTGTGGTAATTCTGCACGAGAGAAACCATCCGCACGTATTTAATAGAGTACAAGTGTGTATTCAAGAGTAAAGTCGACACTTGTTTCTTTGACATTTAAAAAAAATCCGCTGAGTTTATTTCGCCGGTTCTTCTCAGTCTGAGGTGTTAATTTCCGAACCATTGGTAGATTTTTGACTATCAATGGGTAAGTGAAACACTTCTATATTGAATAAAGATTTTTGACTTTGAATTCAATTAAGTACTATGGAGAATGTTTGCTGATTGATTTGAAAACGAAGAAATGTATATTAGTAATTCAATATAAGTACATATTAATTTTTCAAAATTATATCTATGTGCCGCCATGGCTCTTGAATGAGATATACCTATATTCAACAAATGATAGACATGTTTAGACAATTTTTAAATTTGATTTCAAAAAGAAATTGATAAAAAATTAATACAATAATAAGATTACAGCAAAATTTAATATAATTATATCGTAACATGTCTTTTGCATGTTTATTAAATCAATAAAAAATGAACACTTGTCCACGCGTGGAGTGAATGAACGGCAGCAGTGACGTAGCGTCTGACGCGTGCCTAAATCGGTCTAACCCTAGCACGTCGCCTGCGTCATTGCGATCCGCTGACAGACACACAATATGAATCGCCAGAGTTTTCAGATAAAACTATCTTTATAATGATGTAATTAAATTAAATGTAATATACATGACGGTAGACCTATTTAATAATTGAAGAACCATCATACAATAGTTTTCGAATAAGTCAATCAGATTAGATCCGATATGATACGGAAGCTGTAACGAGATGTTTTTCAAGAATAAAATAGAGAGTTTGTTATGATTATTTTATTAAGATTTAATATATATAAATATATTATTGATTTACGTAATTCTATACCAATCGGAAATAAATCAGTGGTTGGAACGCGTGTGATAGATAGTTGTATAAAATTATCAATATAATTAATTATTGTGACTTAATATTATTAAAATTATATTATTTTTATATTTTTAATATTATATTTAAAAAACGTAATATGACAACTTTGACACTTAATTTTTGTATAAATACCCCTTGTAAGTATTTTACCGGTCTCTTTTGGTGGCGATCTGAAGTGTCAACATCTACGAGATACGTAATGTATTTTTATTTTTGCTAGTGTTAGTAAATTATTATTTTAAAATATTTGTGTATAAAAATGATACTAATATTTCCCTATAATGTTATTTTGTGTGTTAAAAATTGAATAAACAGAATATTTCATAAATATGAAATATGTAACATTTGTCATTGGTTTCATTTGTTTTTTGATTTTGATAATATTTAAAATCAAGCTATTTTTCTAACAGTTTGAGTAATAAAACTTATTAATATTATGTAAATAAAGTTTCCTTTTATAGCTCTAATTCAATAAAATCTCACATCAGAAGTGGGATCCTGTCCACTGCTATAATATTAATTTCAATGTTGTTTTTAGGATGGACTCTGGTTTACAAGACCTTGTTAAGGCCATTAAAGATGCTGTTTCTGGAAATCGGCGAGGAGGAGACGATGTCGCGTTGCCGGTTTTCGACCCATCTACAAGCGACCTGGGAGCAGAGTCTTGGTGCAACAACATCGAGACACTCGCTGAGGAATTTGGATGGGGCAGCATTACGACCGTTGCTAAGGCAGGTAAGGCCCTTAAAGGGTCTGCATTACTTTGGTTTGAAACATGGGACCCTGCAGAGGGTAGATCATGGGAAAACCTGCGCACCGAATTAGTAGCCTTATATCCTGAAAAAAAAAGAATCTCGCGGAAAAACTTCAAAAAGCAGTTTTGTATAATTCCGAATCCGCTAATACTTATTGTGAATACGCAAGAGAAAAAATTAGGTTATTACGTAATACTAAGATAGCATTTAGTGAATCACAGCTAGTTGAATTAATTTGTGGTAGCATATCAGATGTAAATGTGAGACTGGTATCTTTTAACAGCAATGTTAAGGCTACCTCTGAACTTATTGCTTTGTTTACGTCATATACAAAACCGAAAAAACGACCTTTTGAGCAAAGTTGTAGGAATTCTAAAGACAGTTCTGACACTAACTATACTAAACGCCCTAAAATTGAAACGCGAAATAGTAACCCTAAATGTTTTAAGTGTGGCCAAGCAGGGCATACTAGGATGCAATGTGCGGTGAAAGAAACTCGTACTGCTTTACAGACAAACAAACCAGAAATTATAGATCATAGACCTAGGTCTATGATCTATTGAATCAAATCACTAGTGATTTCGTAAGAAGATTTTGTACTATTTGTCGAAAACCCGAACATACAGATAATATTTGTCGGTACGGTAATAAAAAAGATGATAATAAGGAAGTCAATTTTTTAGGGGAACCTAGCCTCAGTCAAAATTAACAGTAGTATCTATTAATAATGTTAAAATCAATTCATTAATTGATACTGGGGCAAATTGCAGTATAATAAGAGAATCTATAGCAAAGCGATTAGGTTGCCATCTAACGCCATGTTGTTTTTACGTTTTTGGTATAGGTAAAGGTAGTATAAATATATTTTCGAAAATTACGGTATCCGTTAAATTTGAACAGTTATGTATCGAATTAGATATATATGTGGTTAAGGACAACGATTGTCGTTATGATCTTTTAATAGGTAAAAATGTTATACAGCATCCCGATATTGAGATTATAACAGATTCATTAGGTTCTCGTTTAGTACGGAAGTACCTAAAATTAATCTTGAAATTAATTCATTAGAAAATATAATAGTATACAGATTAGGATTAAGGATATTTTTCAAAAATATCCATCTGTTTTGAAACCTATTGGAAATGTTAAGACTGGTAAACTAGAAATCAAATTAAAAAGAGACGAAGTTGTGTATTATAGGCCGTATAGATTAGCTCCAATTGAGAGAGAGAAGGTTAAAGAAAAATTAATGACTTATTAGATAAACAGATAATTAAAGAAAGTAATTCAGCTTTCGCTAGTCCTATGATTTTGGTTAAAAAAAGTAACGGAACTGACAGAATGTGTATCGATTACAGAGCTTTAAATAGAATAATAGAAAAAGATAGATACCCCCTCCCTCTCATTGAAGACCAAAACGATAGATTAGGTCAGTGCGAGTTATTCATATCTTTGGATATGAAAAATGGGTTTTACCAAATACCCATAAGTGACGATTCGACTAAGTACACGGCTTTCGTAACACCGGATGGCCATTATGAATTTCTCAAAATGCCATTTGGAATTTGTAATGGACCTTCGGTGTTCCAGAGAGCTATTTCTAAAGCTTTACGACATTTAAAATTTGTATTAATATATATAGATGACATTTTAATACCATTTTACAACATTGAAGAGGGACTTGATTATTTAGAACAAACAATTTTGGCTTTGGATTCTAATGGTTTTACAGTAAATATTAAAAAATGTAAATTCTTTGTTGACAATATTGAATACCTAGGTAGGCACATATCTCATGAAGGTGTTAGGCCAAATGAATCTAAAGTTAGTGCTTTAGTAAATTCTTGTATACCCAATAATGTCAAGCAAGCACGACAATTTATGGGCTTGGCCAGTTATTTTCGAAAATTTATCCCCGATTTTGCTTCACGGACGGCTTGTATTAATAAATTAACAAAAACAAATCAAAAATGGGAATGGGGACCCGAACAGGATGCGTGTAGAAATTATATAATAGATCATCTTGTTTCTAGACCCCTCTTAGTTATTTTTGATCCGAAGTATCCTACTGAACTGCATACCGATGCCAGTTCCATAGGATACGGAGCAATACTCTTACAGAAAATTAATAATCAAAATAAAGTTGTAGCTTATTACAGTAAACGAACAACTCCTCCAGAATCTAAATATTGCTCCTATGATTTAGAGACGTTAGCAATCTATAATGCCCTAAAGCACTTTAGAGTCTATTTGTTAGGTATTGAATTTACAATTGTTACAGACTGTAATGCGATAAAATCCACCATGACAAAAAAAGATTTGTCACCGAGGGTCGCCCGTTGGTGGACCCTAATGCAAGATTTTAAATTTGAAATTAAATATAAAAAGGGAAAATTTATAAGTCATGTCGATTTCCTTAGCCGCAACCCGATCGGGCTCCCAGACCCAAAGCTAGCTCGTGAGGTTAGTCTTATTGAAATTTCTAATGAAAGAGATATTTCACAATCATGGCTAAAAATTGCTCAGCAAAATGACTCTGAAACTCAAACTCTTATCTCAAAACTACTATCGGGTGATTTGGATGCTAATCAATATTTAATTAAAAATGATCTACTTCATTATAAAGTTAGTTCAGATGCAAAACCAAAATTGTTTGTACCGAAGGTTTATAGACTGAGTATATTAAAATTATTTCACGACGAAAATTGCCACGTAGGTTTTGATAAAGTTTTGCATAAAATTAAAGATTATTTCTGGTTTCCTAAAATTTTTGTTAAAAAATACATTTCCCATTGTTTGATTTGTGTCGAAAGAAAAGGACCTTCAGGTCCAAAACAAGGGTTTCTCCATACCATTGAAAAAACTGCTATTCCATTCCATACAATACATTTAGATTGCACAGGACCCTTCACGGCAACTAGAGAGGGATACAAATATATTCTATTAATAGTTGACGGTTTTACTAAGTTTTGTTTGTTAAGGCCACTTAAAACTTTAAATACCCAAGAGTTAATACCTATCATAAGAGAAACGATTACAATATTTGGTACGCCATCCTTAATTATCACTGATCGCGGAACAAATTTTAGTTCTAATCAAATTAAAAACTTTTTTAGAGAATTATCTATAGAACATCACATGATAGCTACTGGTACACCTAGAAGTAATGGACAGGTTGAACGTTATGTAGCCACAGTAGTTAACATGTTAAGCACTATATGTAACGATTTGTCAGACTGGCCGAATGGGTTATGGAAAGTACAACAATCTATAAATACCACAGTCCAAAAATCTACCGGATTTTCTCCTTTGCGCTTACTGATCGGTGTAGAAGCAAATATACCCGTTGTTCAAGCTCGTCTAAACGACATTCTCGACAGTAATAGCTTAAATCCTTACATTGACGTACAAGCTGATCGTGAACTTGCTAGACAATGTTTACAGCAGATTTCAAAAAAATTCAAAGATCGTTTTGATTCTGTCAGGCGAAACAATATAATCTATAATGTAGGTGATTTAGTTTACGTTAGTCATGATCACAGACGCAATGATAAATTAAGACCGAAATTTAAGGGCCCCTATGAAATTACTTCAATTCTTTCTAATGATCGTTACGCTTTAAAAGGACTCGGTAATTTAAGAGATACTGTGATTGAAAAGAAAAATTGCGTTTTTGGCCAGGCGAATGGGTTGACGAAAACATTGCTGTTGAAAATGCCATGTAACTAAGTCGCATAAAACATTAAATTTTAAATTATTGTTAAATATATAATATAAATAAATACAATTTCGATTAGCCCTTTCTGAAGTTATTACTTGGAATAAAAAGAAAATGTTATAAAATGATTGTTTAATTTTTATAATTAAATATAAAACATTAATGTTCGAATAGTATTAAGACAATTGTTATCGATAATACATAAAACATCTGTTAATAAATCATTTAATTAGATATTAGTATATTATTTTTTTTTAGATTATAAGTTATAAATAAAAATTAAAGTTATATTTTTAAAATACAATTCTTACAAAATTTTATTGTTATAAAACATCTGTTATTGAAACTTTAATTTGATATTTGCACAATTTTTGCTATATTATTTTTTTCGAGTTATAAATTTAAATTGGGTAGGTTGCTGGTAGGCCATGATTTGGTGCTGATTAGTTACTCATCCTCCAGCGGGTGAATGGAATCAGTATGTCTATGTTATTGGCTGAAACCTCGCTGGTAGGCCGTGATTTGGTACTGGTTAGTTACTCACCCCCAGCAGGTGAATGGAATCAGTATGTCTATGTCACTGGCTCAACTGTTTCGCTGTTAGGCCTTATACTTGGTGCCAATTATCTCACAAGCAGCGAGTGAATGTGATTGGCATGTCTATGTATCTGGCTCAAATACAAATCTTATATAATATTTCAAAATCTAATTCTCGCAATTGTATGAGAAAGAAAAACAAATTGTGCAAATAACAAGTTAATGTTTCAATCAAATGAAACGTAAAAAAATCTTTAAATTGTTACAACTTTTTTACAGTTATTCCTTTTGGTTATTAATACTTCTTTATCATTTTTGTTCCACTATTAATTTCAATTATTCAAGATTGTCAACTATTACGATATTTTTATTCGAGTTGTCCTTCGTGGACGAAGTACTGTCAGTATGGCCGTGATAGATAGTTGTATAAAATTATCAATATAATTAATTATTGTGACTTAATATTATTACAATTATATTATTTTTATATTTTTAATATTATATTTAAAAAACGTAATATGACAACTTTGACACTTAATTTTTGTATAAATACCCCTTGTAAGTATTTTACCGGTCTCTTTTGGTGGCGATCTGAAGTGTCAACATCTACGAGATACGTAATGTATTTTTATTTTTGCTAGTTTAGTAAATTATTATTTTAAAATATTTGTGTATAAAAATGATACTAATATTTCCCTATAATGTTATTTTGTGTGTTAAAAATTGAATAAACAGAATATTTCATAAATATGAAATATGTAACATTTGTCATTGGTTTCATTTGTTTTTTGATTTTGATAATATTTAAAATCAAGCTATTTTTCTAACAGTTTGAGTAATAAAACTTATTAATATTATGTAAATAAAGTTTCCTTTTATAGCTCTAATTCAATAAAATCTCACACGTGCATCTTAACTGATGATTTCGGGTTCAACCCAGGCAAGCACCACTGAATTTTCATGTGCTTAATTTGTGTTTATAATTCATCTCGTGCTCGGCGGTGAAGGAAAACATTGTGAAGAAACCTGCCTGAAATGTGTCTAATTTCAACGAAATTTTGCCACATTTGTATTCCACCAACCCGCATTGGAGCAGCGTGACCTTAGCCCAGCAGTGGGAAATTTACAGGCTGCTAATGTAATGTAATACCAATCGGAGAAGTAAAAGATAATCAAACCTTAGACTTAGATATTCCCTGCAATTTGCTAATAGACCTGTCAGTGCCTGGTTAATATATTTTTATTTGTAATGCAACCTAATTCCAATTAACTTCTCTAATTTGGCCTATTAAAATTTTTAAAGCATGTCATAAAAACATTCATAAATAAGGTACATTTATGAATATGATTAACAAGATGGTATTGGAGATAAAAAAACCTGGCCTTAGTATTTTTTGATTTAGGCAAGATATATATAAATTTAATAGTACTTTAATGACACACTCTGAAATTAGGATGGTGAAAAAAGAGTAATCACATACTGAGTTTCTGGCCGATTCTTCTTGAAAATCTACTTTCCGAAACGGTAGTAGCTTTACTTTCAATTCAGCACGATTCAAAAGTGCTTTTATGAGCCAACTTGAATAAAGAAATAAAAAAATATTGTGATAATTTATTTTTTGATATTTTTCAAGACTATCGACCAAAGATATTGCGTCAATTCTATGTCTTATGTCAATTGTATGTATCTTTACTCCTATGATTGGAATAGACTGCATATCATCCCTTTAAGTGGAAACTTCAAAATTTAATGAGATAGAATGAACACCATTCCAATATTAAATTAATAAAATTGCTTATAAGATGTATTCTTAAAAAAACGTGTTTCTTTACGAAACTCAACAATTAAATAGGCTAGACGATTCAAATGAACTTCCTTGTAAAATTGTAATTGACACTGAATGAATAAAAATGAATGAGTAAATACCTCAAGGCCTTGCTGGCTGGCTGCTCGACGATCCGAACGAAGGGCTGCCCCGCGTGGGGCGCCGGCGGTCGCGGCATCTCTACGCCCGCGCCGAACAGCGGGTCCGCCCTCGATATCGCGTCGACTGCACGCAAATACATTTCATTATCATGATGTAAAACATTTATTATAGAAAGTAGTGCTTTCGTTGTAGGTTATATCTATATGTTTACACATAGTTATTTCATAACGGGAATGCTGATCTCTAGCAGCAAGATTTTAATTTTAGAGATATATTGATGGTGATATCCTTCCGACCGAGTACGGCCACGGCGGCCGCTCTCAAGCGAAACTAGCCAACTGCGCAGGATGTTATAGTACAGAAACACAGGTGCACTCTCTAATCCCTCACTTCGTAATCCGAGGGGAAGGAGTATCCGACAAAACCAGAAACATTTAAGGACTGCAGGACTGATGGATTTACTTAGCATTCTACCGACAAACAGTGATATAAGTAATGATGTGATTCGGTTCCAATAGCGACTGAGCCAGTGTAATTACTGGCACAAGAGACAAAGCATATTAGTTCCTGAGGTCAATTACACATGGACGATTTATTTCTTACAGCGCCAATATCTAAGGCGATGGTTTTGTTTTTTTTTTTTTTATGGTATTGGTTGGCGGACGAGCATATGGGCCACCTGATGGTAAGTGGTCACCACCGCCCATAGACAAAGGCACTGTAAGAAATATTAACCATTCCTTACATCACCTATGCGCCACCAACCTTGGGAACTAAGATGTTAAGTCCCTTGTGCCTGTGATTACACTGGCTCACTCACCCTTCTAACCGGAATACAACAATACAGTATACTGTTATTTGGCGGTAGAATATCTGATGAGTGGGTGGTACCTACCCAGACGGGCTTGCACAAAACCCTACCACCAAGAAAATGACCACTTAATATCAAGTGAACAATTTCTTAAAAGACTTCCGACTTGGGCTTTGAACCCAGGATCAATATGGATTAGGATGGGATCGGTCTTATTAACTAGCCATTAGACTAACTATATCCAACACGGTGACCCTAAAATCATCCTCCTGCCCTTATCCCAATTTTACTTGGGGTCGGTGCAGCATGTCTTCTTCTTCCAGGACTTTGAAAGATAATTTGCAAAGAAACGATCGACTTTCTTTACGCAATGAATCCATTACTCAAGAAAAAAATTAAAAACAAAACCTATTTTAAAAAGGGTTGTCAACATTTTTGTGCTTTGTTTTATAATAGAAACTAAATTCATTATATTAACAATTTACGCAAGGTACTGGGTTACCTAGTATTAAAAAAATATATTAAATGTTATCTTTTTAGATATAAAATTTTGACATTATTTTTCGTACTGATATATATTTTTTTGGTCATCGTTGATTATATATATGTATATATATTTATAAATAACTAAGATGAGATAGCATAATAATTTATAATTAAAATATGCTAATTCGACAAGATATAGGTTTCGATGTAGCAAGAACAGGATATGAAATCTTATAGCAGTTCAATACAGCTTACGCCGAGATGGAAAAACCAATATTTAGTGAAAGTTGGCGTTCCAACGCAACGAGTTTGAACTGTAAAAACAGTCTACTTCTGTCTGTACCATCCAAACTTATTTCATAACAACAGCTTGATAGCGTAAAGGTTAACGAAGGTTGCGAGTTCAAACCCGAGCAAATACCATTGGATTAACATGTGCTTAATTTATATTTGATTAATTTCTTCTGTTGAATTATTTCAGAGGATAGATCGATATTCCAGGCTGTTAGTTTTATTACACTTTTTAAGGGTTTTAAGAATGACCAGAAAATAATGATAACATTTAAGTAGATTCAAAACTTTTTAAAAGAAGAAGTGTTAATAATAATCATTTATTATACACCAAATTACAAAAAACAATGTTACAAAAATATTTATTAAGATATTCTGTTTCTAAACAGACATCCTAAGGGTAGAAAGGAAGATATATAATATTGCAAACATACATAAACAAATAAAGTGAAATGATATATATTAGATTTAATAATAATAAACATTACATAATTATACAAATACATACTCACTGAAATATAAAAGATAAATACATATATACATTTAGTCAGTACAATATATTAAATAAATTATAGATATAGACTAAGATCGAAAAAAGGTAGTCTTTTAACATTTTGATAACTTACACAAGGCGCTGTTTACAGAACACACACTACACTACACTGTTACTTAACTTTTTATAAATAATTCCGGTAATGTTTAAGACGTGGCGTCTACGGCGGTATTATCACATTTCATTGATAACAGTTCTTTATATGGGTCGGATATTAATATCCTGGGTATACCTTAGGTATTACCCAGTCAAGGGAAAACGTGTTTTAATCGTGTCATAAATACGAGAGTGTATAATTCATAATTCCATGCACGGTTTACGCTAACGCTTTATGTATTTCCCATATTGTGTACGATTACATAATGGGTACGTAAATATTACATAATTAACATATGTATCTATCGTATAATAAATAACGGTCACTATAATACGTCAACAATACGTATAACTGGCTTTTGAAGAGGCATAAATTAGATGAGTCGATTGGTTCGACGGTTGGGGTCAATGAACTAAAATGTCTGCGTACCTAACGCATGTCCTTTTGTACTATAAAACAAAACACTAAGATCTGAAATTATACTTCAAACGATGTCGATATCTTTAAAGTAAAGACCTATGGGAAGGACTCGTGTGTTTAAAGTAAAAGCCTGTGATGATCCTATTGCTGGACAGATGCTAGCTCAACGTTTGAGGAAGAAACCTTTTCCTCCGTGACTTCATTATTACTAATTTAAAGAAGACAGATCAACACATGATTCACCCGATGGTCAGCACTCGCCCATACTCAAGTGGCCATCTCTACCAAGTTCACTTAGTACCTTAATAATATTTATCTAGAATACAAATACTGAAATAGGTCTTACAAGGCAAGTTGTGAGGACCTTATTCTGCGGTTTTATAGATACCCGACAGTTACAGTTTACGTACAGGTAAAATCAGGACTATATCCCGAGCTCAAATAAACATTCGCCAACTATCTATTCGCCCGTATGGTGCTTATACACCGTACAACACGCCGCACGTATTCTTTTATAAATATCTCGTAAATATTGCTCAAACTATTGGTGCGAATACCAATATTACGTAAACTGTATGGTATATTAAATATGGTTTTTTTAATAAAAAAAATTATTATTAATGACGTGCGTTTCGAAAATCAATTTAAAATTGAATAAAATATTTGTAATTTAATAATTCGCCGACTTGTAAACTTTGAACAACAAAATAACAACGCTCAAAAATTTAGAAATATGACTGGTACTTTAAATGAGTTGACATACGTACGTACGTAGTATTTATTTTTTTCCTGCTCTCAGGTTTTCTGTGAAATTATTAGTAATGGAAAAAGTGGAAAATCTTCTAAATAGAGCCACATAACATATGACAAGCAGACAATTATAAATGTGCATGTCACTTTGCAAATGTATACACACATTCATTTGTCACAATAAAAACTTTAGTTTAATCAAAGATTTTTTTCCATACCTTTGTTAATAACACTTGAAGTACATACTTATTTAATCAAAAAGGAAATCATAGATAAAATGAGAATTGTCACAGGAACGGAAACACATACCGGCATCAGTAATTGTACTCGTAACAAATCAAATCAATTTTATTTAAATAAACTTCACAACGAAGCGTTTTTGAAACGTCGATATTAAACTACTACACCGTTTCGGAAAGCCTCCAGCGAGAAGAAACGGCAAGAAACTCGCATAGTTGCTCTTTTCAAATAAACAGATTTACAATGCTGTTTTTTTACAATAATTTGTGTCCTGTGATGGAACCCGAGCCTAAATCTTGGGTTTTTTTTTTTTCTAAAAAAGTACTCTTTTAATGAATAATAAGACTTATTTATTAATTTAGTCATAATAAACTTTTTAAATTTCGTAAATGGTAAATTGGTAACGAACTCTATTTCAATTTCGGTCCGAAATCGTGAAATCACAAGGACAAGGTTTCGTGATAAGCTATCGTAACGCAACATTTAATACACTTAACCGATCGTATCAACTCCTCTGATTAAACGTGAGACGTTTCAAGTCGTTCGAGAGTTTATTGTAAATAAATATTATTTGTTGCTTATAACATTACAATTGAAAAAAACCCTATAAGTTCACACATTCCTAATGTTATCTTGTTTGTAAAATTGGTAGACGCACGAGAAAATGGGCCATCTGATGGTAAGTGATAACTACTACCTAGAGACAAGAATACAGAAGTCAACATTGTCGCCGTAAGAAATATTAACCATCCCCACATCGCCACGCCACCAATCCTGGTAACCAAAATATGATGTCCCTTGTGCATTATAGTAACATTATAGTTTGAATAGGACATAGTTTAAAGAGTGATTGAGCTAGTTCAGTTACAAAGCTAGCTAGCTCAATAATCCTTCAAAACATATCAATACTAAGTACTGCTGTTTGGTGGTAGATTATACGATGGCCGAAATATTGAAAATTGCATGTAATTTCGTCAATTAGTAAATATAAAAATATATATATATACTAATATTATAATTATGTTAAATAAAACATTTTTTGTGTATAAGTATACTATGATATTACTGGTCTAAAAAACTTCTGGATCAGAAGTAACAAAGGCTTAATTTTTAAAGGACTCGTTATAGTCACAAACAGAATTGTTAGTGGGTAAAACCGCGGACATGGCTCGTATAAAATAAGTACTAACTATAATTACAAAAAAAGCAGTATTCGTTTACAACCATGTTTTAATTAAGCATAATTATTATTATAACAATTAAAATAAACAACATTATATAAGGAAGTCCAAGATTTCCATTGGCTCAAAATGTGTTTTTATTCAAGGTTAAGAGTTCAATTCCGGGTTAAGCGTCAAGCTTTACAAGCGTTGTATTTGTATGTAATTCAACACATATATAAAGGAATAGGGAAACTAGGATATATTGAAAGAAATCTTGAGAGGTGTTTGTACCAAACTCCTATTGGACCAAAGCGTCGTATCTGCCAGGATAAGAAAATATTTTTCTTATAAACGTTGCATATTTTGCAGCAATCGCAATCGTTTTTTTATGTTCGATTCCTATATTTAACGAATCGTTATTATACATCTGTAACCGATTCTTTTAAGTTACGATCAATAGATCGATCACTTAATTCGTTACTAAAAGTTTTGTCTACGCATACATGAAACGTAAGAAAGATTTTGTGTAAAGCCTCGTAGACACTTCGAAACATTCGCAAGCAAAATAAAAAGTAACCAATGTCAACATTTTAGTGCTATCAAATAGGTTTTAATTAAAAGTCATAACCATTATTCATAATATACACACTGTACATACTATTATTACCGACTTGATTGGCTGGAGATTTTGACCAGCCAAAATTCAAACGTCCGTTTAAAAAATATTTTCCTGTTTATAGCCTATTCCAATGAATAATAAAAAACGGCCAAGTGCGAGTCGGATTCGCCCATGAAGGGTTCCGTAGCAGCACAGTAACAAGGTTTATGTTTATGAAATTAAATGTTTTTTTTTTTCAATATTTGACTTGATTGAATGAAAGGTAAATTGCGGTTTTCGATATATGACGTTTTAAAAAAATCTACTGACTAGATCTCGTTATAACAATTTTGGGTGGAAGTTTGCATGGTAATGTATAATCATATATTTTTTTTAGTTTTATTATTCTCTTACTTTAGAAGTTACAGGGGTGAGGACATTTTACCACTTTGGAAGTGTCTCTAGCGCAAACTATTCAGTTTATAAAATATATATATTAGAAACCTCATTATCATTTTTGAAAACCTATCTATAGATACACACGTATGGGTTTGGTTTAAATTTTTGAGTCTCAGTTCTAAGTATGGAGAAGCCAAAATTTATTGTTTTTTTTTCTATATTTGTGTGAAAATCTTAATGCGATTCACAGAATACATCTACTTACCAAGTTTCCTACAACAGATTACTTCTTATAGTTTCGGAAAAAAGTGGCTAAAAGTGGACGGACGGACAGACAGACAGACATGACGAATTTGCCATTTGGCTATGGAACCCTAAAAAGATAAACAAACCTTAGATTTACGTATTTCATGCGATTTGCTAATACCACAGCGATATTGTGCACTACTTAGAGTTTATGAATAAAATTATCTTTTATTTAAACCACGACATTATTGCACTTAAATACTTATTTTCACGTTAATTCTACTTCAATTTTAAGATTGATAAAGCTCTCGCACCAATGATATCGCGTTAATTTGCTGTCAAATGTTGTTTATTTTACTTTTTTCCTGTTATGGTTTGCATAATGCCATGTACATTTATGTATGAGTGATCATATAATCCCAATTATTATACAGACGAGTCAGTCAGACGTGATATATTGATACGAAAGCATATAGTCTTATCGCATCGAAAAAGCTAAAACACAAAGATTAGTATTTTTAATTTTATTTTTTACACCCTAATCGCAACTTTATTTCCTGAACTGATATATTAATTCAGATTAAAAAGTAACCAGGAACGCGTAACTAAGTTAACGTAGATGTTCCTGGAAAATCGACTGATGTTAAAATAATAAAAGTAATTTTATTGACTGAAATAAAAAAAGTAATTTTACAGGATTACATTTTAAATTCAAGTAAGTTTCAAGTTATCTTGTAACGTAAACCGATAGTCGGTTCCGACGAACGGTAAATCGATTGTTATAAATATAATTACCTCGCTTTGTTTTACACACTTAGCAACCGATAAATGAGTTCAGAGTTGAACAATACTTGCTTAAAATAAACAGATACAGACCATATTCCTGTAGATGATTCAAAAGGAATTCCCTAATTTAAAAAAAAACATTCATAATTTAAAAAAATTTAGGAATATGACTTGTTCTAACATTTTATATTGAAAGTCTCTGTGACCAGCGATAAGCTCAATGTTATTACATAGTATTAATAATATGTAATTTTTAGTTATCCCAGTTCGTTATGTCGCATTGAATTAGTTAAATCACATATTTATTTACGTTAATTTAATTACTTTTTTTTTATATATTTTACTTTAATAATATTTATTTTATCAGCAAATTGCACTTGTAGTGTAAAGAGGTTTGTTTGTTTACGTTACTCTATAAATCCAATCCATGTATAAAACTGTAATTTCTATAGCATGATGGTGTATGTGTTTCTCTGCTACTGGGGACCAATTCCACTAACTTATAACAGAAATTATTCGTACCAGCTTCGACTACTCCTCAGAAAAATTAACTTCAGATTTATCGTAACCGAGGACTAATCCTACTTATTTATATCGATTTCTTTTAGGCTTTGATCATCGGATTTAAAAAGGAGCCTGTCCATCATTGACCTTGCTTCTTACCCAATTTCATCAAATTAGGTAACAGACAGACAAAGAGATAATAGATTTTTAAAACACTAACAAATGACAACGTTTTATATAAATACCAAGAGTGAGTTTCCCCGGACCAATATTTCACGAATTAAAAAGGATATTTAAGTGCAAAATACATTTTGCATATTTGCATATATATTAGTATAACAGAAACAATGAAGTGATACATTAATTAGTGCCGGAAGATTAAGGTAATAAAAGTAATATAGTACAAAACAATTCCACCGAATAATATTTATGAGGACGTGATTAGATACTCACTGACATCACTAATATTCAGGTTGGGTGGCTGTTCGCCGACCACTTGCTCTACAGGCAGAGCGCCCTCTGCAAAACAAACAAATGAACATACGGTCATGTTTCAAAACCTAATGGAGGCTGGTACACATAACAAACACTATATAACCAATATGTACAATATATTACATTACAAAGCTCTACTTCTATTCATTCAGTCGCTTATATTACAACGTGATATGCTCAAGCCCGCTCAATAATACTCAAGCTCAATATGTGCATATATATTTAAATACAGTCAAGCGAGTGAAGCGTGTGAGAGATAAGTCACCATTATTGATGCTTATAGATTTATTATTTTATGTTATATGTAGGCGGACAGCAACTGAGCACCTTAAGGTAAGTGGTCACCACGGCCCGTAGACTATGACGCTGTAAGGAATATTAACCATTACTTACATCGCCAATACACCACCAACCTTGGGAAATAAGATGCAATGTCCCACGTCCCTCGCCCTTCAAATCCGAACACAACAATACTGACTGCACTTGATGAGTGGAAGGTACTACCCAGGCGGGCTTGCACAAAGCCACCACCACCAACCACCAAGTATGAGGTATTTGAATTTACGAGAAGAATTTAGAAGTACTTATAACATTACACAAATAATTCACGCAATAAACGCATAATATAATTAAGTTACAAATTGATTTCCTTAAACTAGGTGAAATAGTTTTTACAGCGAATCAAATCAATTCAGTGACATGCCAGTAAACGGTTGAAGTATTAATAAAATAAAATCCAGTAAATTATTAACGTGCAGGAATTATTACCGAATGAGAGCACACCGCAAAATATTGTCATTTCGAACAGAATTATCGTCACACACCACGAGAAATGCGAAATGAACTAAACTAAATATGAGTACGTGACCAGTTTTATATCGAGAGACAGAATAGATTACGAGCGCGGGCTGTCGTGTCACGGGTCAACTGTAGTAGCTGCCCCTTTATTGCAATATTTATGGCAAGAAAAATATTTGGACATGACAACATACAGTATATAACACCAACTGTTTTGGTAAACATGTAGATCAATAACAGATATTATAGTTAAACTGAAGGCTAGCTACTCGACCCGACTTCGTCTCTGTGAAATATGAGTTTATTTGCTTCTCGAACGCAGCGCCACCATTACACACTATAATACAAACAAAAAAAATCATCGAAATTGGTCTAACCGTTTAGGAGTTCAGGTAGATTCACACGTACAGAAGATTAAAATATATAAAGATAATGATAAGAAATAGATGATAGTTTATTTATGTTATAAGAAACAACAACAGTATATTCATAAAATAAACAATAAATTGGAACAATAGTAGGCTATATGTATTTAAGGTAGAAAAGAGTAACTAATAAGTTGCTTGCCGATTCTTTTTATTTTTCTCTCATTTTAAGAGCTGAGTCACTTGGGTGACTATTTTGCTCTGGTATGTTGCCCAATCTCTTATATTTACATTATTTATTTTCGCTTATTTAAATTATGTTTACGTATATTATACATAATTTTGGCTAGTTCTGAAGTAGGATTAGCAAGATAAATATTATATAAGCCCATAGATCTATCTATCAATTGTGATGGAAGAGGACGCAGCGAGCGAACGCACTCCTTGCCGATTCTTCTTTTTGCTAAATGGTAATACCGAGCCATAGTACCAACATTAAAAAACTAAAAATGCTTGTAAATACCTACTCAAATAAAGTGTAATTTTATTTAATTTAATACGTCATCGTTACTAACATTAAAAAAGAGCAATTCATACGAGGAAAACTAATGATCATACACTACATTATTCTTAAATTAAAATTTTCTCGAGGCGAAATGGTCTTAGAAAATCTAGATCGCGTCCGCGGCGAAAACGATATTGTAGAAGCTTTGTGACAGAAAAAAAATGGCAAACTTTTAAAAAAAATTAGTAGATTTTCAGACTTTGACCACTTTCGAATTATTATTTTTATTGCTCTAGAATCATCGTGCTCAATGTTTATCAAACCAAGTATTTTAGGAATCATTTTTACTCGCTTACTCATCTCTTGTTTTTGTTATTCATAAATCTTGTTAGTTAAAAGAGACAAAAAAATTAGTAATATGCGTTCAAATTGAGCTATTCCAGAGGTCTTATATGCTGGGCAATAATACGTATCAATGAAGGACCTCGCCCTAACGGGAAATGGAAGTCGATATAATTTTTAGGTTCTCGTTCGATTTGAAGGCGAATGGACCCGTATACGTGTAACATCCTACTAATATTATAAATGATAAGATTTTTAGGTTGTAGTATTGGCGAATTAGAGAAAATTTTGCTCAACGCTGTGTAACCGTGATGTTAACATTTCGTTTGCATATGGAAGGCAAGCAAATGAGCCACCTTATGGTAAGTGGTCACTTCCGCCCGCAGACATTGATACGATAAGAAATGCTTCATGTTAATACATTACGTATGTTCAAATGTTTCTTATACAATGAAGCATGCGACCTTAAGTACTATCTTACTATGCCTGTAACAGTATATGGGAAATATTATTTTTTAAGATCTTGTAAGTCTTTTTCTCATTTCATTTTCAAGCAGAATACATTCTGTGGCGATCGAAGGTTATGGTCAAGTTGTGAAATGATTTCATGTGTAATATATTTAATAAAAAAAACAGTTTTGGTACAATCAATAACATAATTTTGTACAATTATACGTAACAAGATTGAAATCATAACAAGTGTCATGTGTGTCGTACAATGTTCGCTTCAAAATACAACAAATTCTCTCATACCGTTTATTGGTTATTTGTCACAGACAATCGCTATGCTAATGGCTTTCTTTTATTTTTTATAAGTACCACGTATTAATTTCAATCATTGCTCAAACTCTTATTATTAAGAGTTCAATGTAAGATGAAAAGAAAAAGTGTACACAATAATATTACCTAACCACGAACGGTTTTAAAATCGTCTACAGCAACAAATATGTAGTGACGTAATATGTACGTCTACCGTATGCCAGTGAAAAAGTATATGTACATAATGTCTATGACTGTCTGCTGGTTTAAGCTACCCGTGCCAAATAATACAACGATCAAGGGGTGATAACATAACATACTTTCGCATTGTTAAATAAATTCATACACCGATTTATACATTGCGAAATAGTTTAAATATATATTACCTTTCGCCTTACGCCTTAAATTTATATTATTAAGAATTAAATTAATAACAATATTAGGATAGGACCTTTTGGTATGGAGCGTCGTATGACGTCAGCTGACTACTTTAAGTAACTGTTAAGAACGTTATCGAGATTATTTATTTTTAAAGTGAACTCGTCGACCAAAATTTGTACCGAAATACGATATGTGCTAAACAGTCGTGTCTGGAAAATATTTATGAGTAAGCTGGTATACCGTTTAAAAAAGAAAATGACTATTAATTTGATTAGAGTCACAGATTTAGATAATTATTTAAAGTATGCGTAAACATTTTATACAATGTAATGGACATTACATAAGTTTAATTCAATACGTAAAATAATATGCATTTTAGTATGTGATTGCTTTTCTGACACTACACTTAATCACTGCCGCCTGAAAGTGTGCAAAAAAATCAAATCAAATAACAGCACTAGGAACTGATAATAACATCCTCCTAGGCGATTACGTCTCTGCACTCAATCACAACTAGATTATCAACGTAAAAGATAATAAATATTGTGCATAAGTTCGTGAGCAAACATATAATAAATCGTAATTAAAAAGCACGCAAACCCGAAAAAGAACTTCTGAAGTCTAAGCATTTAACAAATGTGTCGACGCGGCGTTCGAATCTGGTACCAGAATCTAGGAGTGTGATTTCTCATAAAATGGCTACTAGAACAACGAGGAAGTCAACAAACAACCATCGACGTTTATTATGGAACATTATAACAAAGGCATTAGGCAAGGCATTGTCAATTATCTAATTGATATCGTAAGAATAATTTGTATGAGAAGCTATCTGCTTTTTTTAACTTTAGAAGAGTCCAACAGATGTGACGAAAACAAATATAATAATTATTAGCATCGTTAAAGTTATTAGTGAATAAAATTGCTTTTGCTAACCATAACATATTTCATATTAATAAATAAGTTGCTTTTTTCCCTAACTGAACTAATATAAATAAATAAATAAATAAATATTGGACAACATCACATACATTACTCCGATCCCAATGTAAGTAGCTAAAGCACTTGTGTTATGGAAAATCAGAAGTAACGACGGTACCACATACACCCAGACCCAAGAAAACATAGAAAATTAATGAACTTTTTCTACATTGACTCGGCCGGGAATTGAACCCGGGACCTCAGAGTAGCGTTACCCATGAAAACCGGTGTACACACTACCCGACCATGGAGGTCGTCAAATATAAAAAAAATATATACCAGACGCATGCAGCGCGTATCGTATCAGACAATGTCTGACGTCAGTAATCAGTTTTGCTTGTAATGTGTATAAAAGGTAAACACGTATATCGAATATTAGCAAAAGAAAGCGGCTACAAATCTGGTTTAACGCCAATACTTTTTTCTTAACTCAAATGATATTTAACGAGGTGGCGCATGCATATTATCCAACGCAACAAACCAACTAGCAGTACTGATAAGCATGATATCTCCTTAAGAGGACAGGTTGGACCAGCCGTGAAACAGGATGATATACATAACCCGGCTTCGTAGCAGAAATTATATCCATACCACTTGCGCCTGTACTATTCTATATGAATGTATTATATGTTATTGTTTGAATAAATTAACATTATTACGACCCGTATTTCCCTTATGCATTTTTTACCTTACACGTAGGAAAAATGCAATCGAGCAGTTTTCTCTGTATTGAGTCTATTGATAATGTAATTCCGTAATTTATATATGATATAATACGAAACAAAAATAAACGACTGAATATTAAAAAAAAAAAAAACAAATATTTAAATACAGATAAATAACTATTATCAAGTGATCGTAGCTATTCTCTTAGATTATGTATTGTATTATCTAGAGCAGGGCTGTCCAAACTACATACCTTTGCGGGCCATTTAAATTTACTACAAAAGCTAGAGGGCCGCTGAAAAAAAAATTCAGCTAATAAAATACAGGGTAATAATTTCTTTATACGTTTATTGATTCTTAGCTAATTTATCTTTAACAATCATATCAATATCAACATCAACATTCGTTGTTGCCAGGCGCATTGCATGAAGAAGCGACTTATCTGACAGTGAAGATCTATAATTAGATTTTATAAAGTTCATTGTAGAATATGCACTTTCACATAAATAAGTGCTGCCCATCATCGATCTCATTTTCAAGCCAAAATTTGTTAATATGGGGAAACGATCGCCAGGCATCTTAAAAAAATCCATTCCAGTTTCTGTTCTCCTCTTGTAAAATGGATCTGACTGTACGTCACATAATTCCAACTGGTATTCAGTCTTTACGCTTTCGATTTGAATTGTTAATGGACGCATAAATAGAGCCAAATCGCGCTCTAATTCTTTGAAATCAGCGAAACGCTGCTCAAATTCTAAAATTACCTCATCGATGTACTTCAGGTGGTCAGAAAAGTTGCATCCTTCAAAATTTCCCATTTCGGTGTAATATTCTTGGCAACTCGGAAAAAAAGAAAAATCATTTTTTTCCAGTGACGTTTTGAACAATCTCAGTTTACTTTTGAACCCATTCACATATCCATACAAGTTGGCTATATTGTGTTGTTTGCCTTGTAATTTCAAATTTAATTCATTCAAATGTTGTGTCATATCAGTTAAAAATGCTAGATCAGCAAGAAATTCAGGATCTTGCATTTTAGTTTCCATATCACTTGTATCAGATTTTATTTCATTTTTAAGAAATATGGGAATGTCTTTCCGTAAAGCGAAAAAGCGCTGCAAGCACTGACCAGCACTCAACCATCGGATTTCTGAGTGCAATAGCAGATCCCCATAGCTTGCGTCAATTTCAGTTAAAAAATTACGAAATTTACGATGACTCAAAGCTTTGTTTCCGCCTCTAATAAGATTAGTTATTTTAACAACTATTTTCATGGCATTCATTTGGCGCAAAGATTTTCCGCATAAAGCTTCTTGGTGTATGATGCAATGGATTAATGGGCAATCAATGCCATCTTGTTTTAGAAGTCCCTTAAGTCCTGTAACGTTTCCTATCATAGCTTTCGCTCCATCGGTCACAATACAAGAACATTTTTGAAACCCACCGTATTCCATAACAGTTTTGTTAACTGCTTGAAAGATATCACTGCCTTTAGTTGAGACATATAGTGGCACTAAGTTTAACATTTCCTCCGTGATCAAAAAATCTTTTGAAATACAGCGAATAAAAATTATTAATTGACCGATATCTGTTTGGTCGGTACTTTCATCCAAACATAATGAATAATATTCACATTTTACAATGTAATCACATATTTTTTTCGAAACATATTCGCCCATATAATCTATTCGTCGCGCAACTGTTTGGTGAGATAATGCTACAGATTCAAATTTTTCTGCTAATTTCGGCTGCATGAAGCGATGAGCCATGGCAACTGCGCATTGTTTTATAAAAACTCCATCGCTGAAGGGTTTTTTAGCTTTGGCTAATTGTAACAAACTTCATAAGAAGCAGCCAAACTGTAATTGTCTGTATTTACTTTTGAAAAAAAACTTGTCTGTTGCGTTAGTTTTTTCTTATGCTCAGTCACAACAATTTTTCTTGCTTCACCGACGTGTATTTTATATTTTTCTTCGTGCAAAGTAGTATAATGACGCTTAACATTATATTCTTTACACACAGACAAAACTTGCATACAAATCATACACTGAATTTTATTACTATTGTTGCAAATAAAATAATCAAGTTCCCGCTTCTCATTAAATACACGATGTTCATCAGTTAATTTTCGCTTCTTCGTAGACATAATGTCAACTTTATTTTGCTATTAAGTGGCGATACGAACTTAGTGAAAGCGAAAGCCAAACTAATACGGACACCAACAAATACTCACTCTACAGAAACAAAATACTTTCCGGGAAATCCCGAAATAGTTAATGAATGTTACAAGAATGAATAAATAAATAATACTAAATATTGATTATTTGTTATGACAAATAATTCTATTATCCAAACTATTTATGTCCAAAACTATTGGCTGATTACAATATTCCGCGGGCCGCAAAAATACAAGACGCGGGCCGCACGCGGCCCGCGGGCCGTTTTTTGGACAGCCCTGATCTAGAGTGTCGCACTACAAAATAACTAAAACAAACCGACCAACTTCATTAAGTTGGTGTGCGTGACGGCTACGCTTGACACTCGGCAAACGTCATACTATTTACTAGTATGCGTGTAGGTACTTAGTGGTCAACTTTTGACCACATTTTTTTTTACTGTTTCAGCTTAGAAGTCTTTGTAAACATATAAATAATCGACGGCTGTTCTATATCTTTAATACGTATCGGATGATTCGATACTTTTTTTAATAAAAGAAATGATGAGCTACGTTCGCTATAAATTAATTTGATAAATCATATTTACGTAGATACACCATAACGACGGTTCTTTATTGACAGAGGAACCCTAACTTTATTACAAAAAATGTCTTTCAATTGTAAGTTATTTTTTTTTTAATTCCTTTACAGTAAAATATCTAAAAATAATCCGACCTAAAGATAAAAACCGATAATTTGATTTATACAATAATATGTATATAAATTAAATTAAACATAAACAATATCATAAAGTAATTTAAAAAAATAATTGAAAGTATATCAGAGAGTTACTCAACAAAACATATCAAGACTTATCTTCGAAAAACAAAACAATTTAATTTTAATGAGAAGAGGTAATAATAGCACGTTTACGGTTAATTAAGTTGTAACATTATTTTATTATACCATATAAGTACTACAACAAATATCTATTCTCAAACGACCCGCGGTGTTCCAAAGGCCGTACAGGTCTAGTTATACAACATTTTTTTATATGAATTCCAAATTTAATAATTGCTTTTATGTAAATTATAAGCTATTGAGAATGAATAAATTATTTTTTGGTCTGGTAATATTGTTTTATGATTTTCAGAGATACCTTTTATTTTTTTAAACTAAATATGTTTGTAGTTGACAATGATTTAATGCAATTAAATAAACACTACCTACTATCGCGCATAATAAAATCACGCTAGGAACCATGAGTAATTTTCTTTCCCTAAGCCGATGTTTCTTTCCATTATTTGAAAACTTTAAATAATTAAATCAAATTTAAATATGTATTTAATTATTTTTCTAATCGATTATAAAGTTTTTTTTCATTAATTTAAAACTGACTGCCTTATTCTATTCGGAAAAAAAAATAAAAGTATATATTATCTATTTAAATACAATAATACTAATACATAAAACCTATTTTAGTTCTGCAAGTATTTGTGATTATAAAAGAACCTAGGATCGACGTTTTTGTAATCTTATTAAATTGTCATAATTAACTATATCCACAATACTGTTGATTATTTTGATATAAACAGTGACAACCGATGTATAAATAAACACGAGAGCTATAGATAAGACTTGTGCACATGGCGCGGAGCGTCGCAGCCGAATCGGCGCCGTACCCGGTATGAGTAAAAATCGCACTGAAGCTAACTACTGCGGTGCTGTCGCGATACTTTCGTCTCACTATACGACTTTCAATATCATTAAACTTAAGCACCTATTCACATGAGTATTGTTACGTCTTATAATATGTTTTATACTCATCCAAACATATTTAAAAAAAATAAAAGTTTTCCTAATATTATGGAATTGTCTCCAAGCTCAAACTAGGTATATAAATATCCGTGTAACGTTTTCTACGTTCATTGCTTTGTTTTAGCTGTTGTTTGTAGATAAGGTTTAATAACTTTTTATATCATTAGCATTATGTACACAATTAATTATTGCACGTCGCCCCAGTTAATTTCCTTACTTGACTGATATCTGATTCACTATTCAATGCTGGAATTTGCGGTTTACACGACGCCGGTGTGACTTGGTGCGGTTTTAAAGAGTAACTAATGAGTGTCTTGTTTGATCCTCTCGGTACAAACATTTCTTAATAATGATTAGATAGAAGTTAAATTACCTGCCTATGAACTTGGGTCAAATAAATATTCTAATTTCCAAAAATGCTTCCTAGCAGGTGTTTATATAATAAACCTATGTTCCAAATTTCATCTTTCTGGGGTCAGTAGTTTAGTCTGTGGATTGATTGAGTCCGGACAAACTATTTTATAAGTTTGATTAATCTTGTAAAACATTTGGAGATTTTTATAAAAGCTATATGTAAAGAAAATTTAAATTTTCAAACTTAGTAAAGTAGTTCATACAGAAATACTGTAACATCAAGCAAACAAATTAAATTCTATGTATTTACAATAACAAAAAATTCAAAATTATTAAACAAAATATAACATCTTAAATTAATAATAAAATAAAGATACTAAAACAACACACACACATGCTATGAAACAGAGTCAAAGTCAATGGGACTGCCCAACATATACAATGATAGCCAAAAACATTTAAGTTACAAAGGATTGCTCTTGCTAATGAATATTTTTTTGTATGGTATTGTGACATGTATTCATATTTGTTTATTAAAAAGGCAGGTGGACATGCAAATAAGCCACCTGATGTTAATTGGTCAAGACCAGTGTGGTTATGACATCTGTGCTTTAAGAAATTTTTACTATTTAGGGAATGGTTAGTTTCTTGCCTTGCATTACCGCTGCACCACCAACAATAGGAATAAGGTGTTATATCCTTTGTGCCTGTAGTCACAATAGCTCACTCTTCCTTCAGACGAGACCACAACAATTTTAAATTGCTGTTTCATATATTGTATTATTATGTAATGAGTGGGTAGTACATGCTCATATAGGTATTGGGCTACACTGGGCTTGTACAAAGTCCTACCACCTAGTAAAATAAATATATATAATAAAAAAGTTGTAAAATTTTATTTGTAAAGATCCCAAATTGTTAAAATGTCTTTATTAACATTAATAATTATTATAGAAATTGCATGCTTTTATATCTTTCATTGTAATATTTGACAAATACTGATTTGATATTTCACACATTTTGACATTACTATCACAAAGTACCTGTTGGTTGGTACCTATATCTTGCAGATAAATAATTCAAATAATTACAAGCTACTTGTAATATTATATAACATTCATTTCACTAAACTTGACTGCAAGTTAAAGTTTAATAAAAATAAGTCTTGTAAAGTTTTATCAACTGTATCATAACATAATATGAAGTAATTGAAAGGATATCTAGTGATAAACATAAAAAAAAAAATCAAATTTAAAATATATAATTCATTGATGGCTTAGATTCATAGGTATATAATTTTTTTCTCGGGCGCTACCAAAAGAAATTCTCATTTATCAATCTATTTTACTTTTCTTATAAAACAGAATTAAATTTTTTAATAAATTATTCTCGTCTTAATATGTATATTGAATAAATGTTACTAATCATACCTATAGACAAGAACTATTTTGCTATATTTACATTCATTGACCCCTTTAATCTAATCAATTATTATAAATATTAGGTGTAAGACCCTATGTTTAAAGTGTGTGCACTTTCAAACCAATGCATGGATAAATTAATCATTGATAGATTTAAGCAAATTTAAATTGTAAATAATTTTATTTATATTGTCTAATTTAAAAAAAGGTACTTCATAATTAAAAATATAATACATGAATTGAACTAAATAAAGTAAATAATGCAACAGGAAATAAATAATCATAAAGCGTCTTGTTATATTTAGTACTTAAAGTATTTTAGTTTTATATATACAAGCATAAGTTTTAAATTTTAACTACATAAAGTTTTAACCGCCAATAGCCGCCCATACTACTCTCTATGGACGTTGATGCAGCCAGATTTTAAGATATTTATAGAATCACACGCAAAGCTGACTAACAGACCGAGAAGGAAGCTATTACTTACAGAACTGGCTGAAAATTTACTAATTAAGAGAACTTAAGGTATTGCGGGTTGTTAAGTTAAAGGAAACATTTCAACTACGTGCAAGGTGCGAGGTTCGAGTGTCAAAGAAACGCAAACCGTTCGAGACAATTCATGCATTTCTGTGATATACATGGTTTACCTCCGCTGTTGTCCATCGCACGTTTTACGAACGTGTCTCGTCCACGGACACCTCACAGCGGTCCTTCAGACGAACACATTTATTTTAACGTCATAACACTGGCCGTTTTGCACTTTGCTGATTAAGTCTGTAATCGAACTTTGAACTCACTCAACCTCACTTAATAATAGAACTATCGAAGTAAACACGCACGATAAACTTTGCGAAACGTAAACTAAAGACGTACCTCTTCGAACATGATCCTATAATAACTGTCTCTTCGCTCGTCCAAGGAACTAGTTATCAAGGTCTCGTCTCGATCACAGCATGCACGGTTCCAAGAATTAAGAAACAGGTTATATCGAAACGCGACGTTATTATTATTATCACTTTATTATTACAATAATAATAAAATAAACTGATACGTTTTTGCAAATTATATTTTGTGATTATAATTTGGAAACGATCGTCTGAAGTTACAACTTTTGCGGAGTGAACGTCTATGTGATAAACGCGTCTGTGTGCACCAAAGCAGAACGTCACACTACTATTGTCTGACCACGATTGGACACTAGAGGTCACATGGCTGCTGTGCGACGTGTTACAACGACGCATGCGCACTGCGAATTTAAACTTTTCTCCGTGTGTGAGACCGAGAGGGAAATAAATTATTAAATAAATATTTCCTTTTCGTTATGAATAATATTACTTATTAATTTTTGTTCATAAAACATTTTGAGCATTATTATATTTTCTACATATAAATATAATACTATGAGTATTTCTACTAATAATGTATATGGTATTAACTTAATAGGATTAACTATTTTTTAACTATTTTTTTAGGGAAATGATCAATTATAACTACATATAATATTATCAAATAAAACCGACAACGTATTAATAATGATGTAAAATGTTTTCGCTTTTCCACTGTAGTTCGAACGGCATGTGTTCCATTAATACTAAAAAATATTTTACATACCTATACCATAGTTAGGAATCCCCATTAGATGTAATACTTAAATCTAATGGGTATATTATGGGATATCATATTAGGCTCTTACCAATATATTATAAGTCATTTATAATTTTTAATTTTCTGTAAATGATATTTAATGAACATAATTAGGTAAATAATATATAATCAAATCTACGAATGGTAAAATAGATACAAACATAATTACTGTCTTAAATAGTCGTGGAGGCTTGATATGACTACCAAAGTGAGAAACACATATTTTTAAAATTATACTCTTATATATATATAATAATGCAGGTTTGTATGGTAAGTAAATGTGCTGTATAATTAATACTTTGTTTAAAGATCAATGGCTAGTAAAAACTTTAAAAATACTATGATTATCCCACTTTAAATAATTATGTAATGTTTATGTTTATGATGTCAACCCGTTGCTGGCTGTAATTCTTGTTTTTCTCTAACATGTCAAATTTCACTGGTTTTCCTTTTTTCAGGTGTCTTAGCTTTATAGATATTATTAACAATATTTTATTCGAAGTAACCGGTAAAAAAGTTTAAAACGTGATGTTACAAGTATTATCTTTTTTATGTTACCTATTTATTTATTATTAATCATTTTATATTTTATCATATATTGAAATAAAATTAAAAAAAACATATTAACCTTTTATTTCAGAATATGAAAGAATATTTCTTAGGAAAGCATATGACTCATAAGGCTTTATTAGATGATCCCAATTTTCAGAGCGTGGGTGCTACGTTCTTACGTATTTCAGTGAATTCAGAAGGGATGAGTCATCGTACTTATTGGTTGATAATTTTATTTATCATGAAAATGTAATTCAAACTTACGATAAGATCCATAATATATTTGTAAATCAATCAAACCAAATAATATAATGGATTACTTTCAAAACTGTGTAAAATAAAACAAACACGTGTTAAGGATTTAGTTTAAGTGTTTTTAAGTCGGTTTTTTTAGATATAAATTGTTATATTTTGTATAATAAATATATGGTTATGTATTTCTCATCACACACATTTCACATATTAAGCGAGATGCACAGTTTAAAGATGTGAGTGACAAAACATTTGATGGCCACTTTTAGTTTTTTTTTTTTCTTGCAATTTTAATGGATCTACCCTCGAAGCTTTTTAGTAAGTAATAAATTAAATAATTGAAATGGAAACTAGACTATTATATAAGGCTTTGGTATTTTAGTTATTTGTTATTGTTTTATTATATATTAGTATAATAATGGATATTTTGTATCCCTTTGTTACACTAGGATACCTAATTTAACAAAAGCAAAAGCAAACCATTTGCTTGTTCGATATGAGTGGAATAATTAATATTATACGTTGCATTTAGAAAGTTTTAGTGTTGTAACTTGTAATGGCGCGAAGCGATATGACTCAGTCAGTCAGTCCGGCGCGGCACCGCGTCGCGACTCGGTGGTGTCGCCGACTCGCGGCTGTCACTTTGCGTGTGGCGCCAAATGCCCGCCACGATTCCTATTCGAAATTTAAAACTTATAACGATCCTTCCACCCTGCAAAATTGCGTAGTATTACGCGTTTTAAAAGGGTTCGCAGGGAAAAAATAGGGCTAGGTTCTTGACCTGCCTTAAATATTGAATAATATTAGTGGGGTTAATAATTTTGTAGTACACGGTTTTGATGTTGAACGAATCAATAGGATGCATTAATTACCTCATAAGATAAGAGTAAGATATAAGAGATAAATCTTATTGTATAAATATAGGCTCAAAATGAAAATATATTTTCAGTGATTTTATTATTTATAACATTATTTTACGTTAGATATTGTCCACACTTCAACTTCTAACTAATAGTAGAAAATTCTGTTCACGATAAATCACTTATAGTTATATATCTCTTATGGATAATTTTTACTTTGTTTATGTCAATAAACTATATTTATATTATACAATATATTTTATTGCAAATAGTGTTAACAAAATAATTGATATTATAGTTATTCAGGCGCGTCTATTGGTAAAGAAAATTATCCATAAAAATGTATTTTGGTGTATAAATAGCGACAGGTATTATAAAGAATTATTTTATTAGTATAGATTATAAAAGCCTACACCGGTAACGCTTTCCTGTCCCCGTGTAGCGCCGCGACGCCGGGCGCCGCTGACGGCGCCGACCGCGTGACGCCGCACCCTAGTCCCTACTCCCTTTAAATTATTCCTGATTGTATCGAATATAACCCTCCGTTACTTTTGATATATTTAGTTAGTAATATTTAAATAGGCCAAGAATACATCGGATTATGTTACTGAAATATGCATAAAAATATTTTAAAAAGAACAGAAGGTACTATAACGAGAAGAACAAATTAATGAAATAATAAGGAAAATATGAATAATTTATGTTTATTCTTTGGAAAACAATTGGTATTTAAATGTTTAATTTTTTAATTCGGTCATAAATGTTCGATCTTTGCCGATTTAATAGTTTTTTTTTGTAAATATTTATATAATAGATACGTCAGTTTATCTTATCATAATTGAAGGTATCGATAAATATGTAAATTATCAATGCAAATAAAGGCTTAATTTTTTATTAAGTAAGCTAATTATGAGATACGACATAATCACGTTCTCGTAGGTATTATTTTAAGCACCATGTGAGTTATCTCTATATATATATATATATATATATATATATATGTTATCAAGTCCAAAATATATAAAACTACAAGGAAATTTATTATTTACAACTTTTTTATTAAATATTAATAATTATAATATTTAAGAATTAGACATGATTATGTAAACTGTGTAAAATGTACTAATGTAGTGATACAATGCTCTTTCATTTAACCTACAACACATAGGGTTTCCGCTAGAGATCTTTTGTAAGACATTTTAATTACATTTGACATTTGAAATATTTTGATAAAACAATCCTAAAATAAATTAGCGACCTTTTCTTAATCCTAATAATGGCTTTATGCATTCCTATCATTATATTATTATATATAATAATACTACTTAAAATGATACTAATATAAATATGTCTAATTATCTGTTATGTCTAGCTCTGGCAATAGAAAATGACTTATTTATAACAGAACACAGTGGTTCAAATAAGAGCGCAACTTAATTTTCACGTACTAAATATGAGCAACTATATAAGAAAGTTTGGAAGTATGCATTTGACAAATGTAAATCTAAATGTATCCGTCAGCAAAAGAGCAGAAGATTCCTCGGCCCAACAGTGGGACATTTACGAACTGTATTATCTATATATCTATCTGTATTATCTACATTTACGTTATCATAAAATTCACAATTTCAATAAATCTACATTTATAAAGAAGGATTTAAGCGGAAAAAAAATATTATATAGATACATATGTCGTGACAAGATATGTTTCATAAATAAAATTCAAATAAGGAAACAAGTCAAATCAATCACAATTGTCAAGAGTGTATTTAATCTTCGAAAGAAATATTTTATTTATATTTCTACATATATATTTCGTCAATATTTAAAAGGTGAGGCAGATTTATTAAACAGCGTATTTAATGTATTTATATAGATAAAATTAAACGATAGTGGTAATGTATTGTAAATAAATGATATTGTAATGTGCAACTGGAAGAGCTTTGTGCAAATCTACGTTGTCTTTACCAGATCTACTGTTAACTCCTTACACCAAGATACTCTTATACCAAAAATAATCATTTCTTTTGACGCTGTTGTCTATTGATAAAAGTAATCTACATGTAGATTTATGTTGGTAATTTATAAAGTTCAATGTTAAAAACACTTTTCGTTTCTTTTTAGTAATCCATTGTATTTAAAATTTAACTTAACTATTCTTCTGTAATATACAAAATATTTAATCTCAGAATCATCTAATACAGTTCATTGTGCATGTAACCTTTAAGGCAGCATAAGCAATTAATGAAGCAATTAATGACGCAATAAAGTCGCAACAAATAACTAAATAAAATGTTATTAGTACGTCATACTAGATATAATTATTTAAAGACAATTGGATTCCTTTGAATACAATTTGATTAATAAAAAAAAATATATCGCCAGTAACCAGATAATTAATGGTTGACCAATTAGCATTGAAAAATGTCGCTACTTAACACGACGTATTGTTAGTATTGTATACGTATGTGGATAGATGTAATTACTTATAAAAGTCAGTAGATTTGCTAATCGTATGTTCGTGTTATTGATCTATATTAACATAATAAAGCTGAAGACAGAAAACAGCTTCTTGTTTAAACGCGTTAATTTCTGGAACTGCCAGTCTTATTTTAAAAAAGTTGCATTTGATAGATCAGTTCTTGAGGTAAATTATACTTAAACTATAATTATCTAGTCTTCATTATGTCTTCTATTGGAGAATCAATTTGTTGAAATATCGCAGAAAAGCCGTTTTATGGTATCACATTATATTTCTCCCAATTTAAGCCCAAGTTATATTTGAACTGCTAAAACTTTTACGAAACTCCACCCCTAACGCGGTAAAATGAGGGTTGGAAGTTTGTGTTTTATAAAATTTCGCGCGTGTAAAGCCGCAGGTTTAGCTAGTAAATAATATACAAAAACTCTCTCCCTATATATGTATTTGATACAATGGCTTACCTCTAGATTTTTTGTTCTTTGTCTTATGACGTTTGTCTTGTAACCTGTACGCCGTATTTTGTAACAGTATCAGGATGCCCGAAGGATTGAAGATTTCACAGAGCGTGTCTCCGGCAACCAGGGCTGGCGCGGGTGACATCTCGGAGCGGGAATTGAACAGGGAGCGGTGCCACTTGACCACTCCTCCTGCGTAAGATTTAAAGTTCTTTTTAATACAAACCTTAATAATTTAATGTTAAGGGACATATAAGAGTTTGCCGTGAGTTATTTAAAAGTAAGATTGCATCATCGGTTGATGATGCAGCCAGACTTCACGCATTGATGGTTGAAATCACCAATCGATTTCATAAACTCTTAATGTTTGCCCACGTACACACCTGGGCTATATCTAGGATACATTGAAATACAAAATTACAAAGATTTATAGAATTAGTTCAACAAATTTATCATTATTGTATCAAACATCTTCATTAAATTTTTTTCGTTAGTAAGTTTTAGTTTAACTTGAATATAGATAATATTTGAGGAGATAGTGAGGCTCAAATTATGTTTGATAATTTAACCTGTTTAGTTTAATTAATGCCATAATTATACGTAAACAAAACTGTTTTGAGTAGCTAGCTCGATATCATAATCCTACATAATGAAATAAACGCGTTTGTTATAAATGCAGTATATATTTTTATAATATGTTATAATCATATTTGGAATACTGTAAACGCATTATTGGTAGAAGGTTCGATTCCATTAGCGTATCGCATTTTTCACGTAGCAGTACAGTATATTAGAATGCGTGACACGTTACTTTATTATATAAAGAAAATATTGAACATAAAACATGTTACAAGGAACACGATAATATTTTGACACAAAATGCATAAATTACATTAATCTTCACACACACGTACACACACCTGTATGTATGTATGTTTATGTAACACAATGTTTTGCTACTATTTTAACGCCGTACATACCGTTCTTATTTATATAATAATGTACACGAACAACACTCAGTCACAGCACAGGTATAACTAAATTCCAAATACAAATGAGCGAGGTATAAGTATTTTATCTAAATTCCAACTCCAAGGAGCGATCGCACTCGCTGCTCATAATATTGTGATATTACTATGTTGTTGTATATCGTGTCATCCTCATCTTTATCCACGTAAGTAAGCTCCACGTCATGGGGAACCGATGTAGTCATTAAAATCGATCCGAGCAAAATATAAGGTAAATTGTTATAAAAATATTAGAGTGCACGTGTGTTGAATAATTTAAGGAAAATCAAACAAATAATGAATAAAATGTGGTATAGTTATAGTTATGTAAACATATCAGTACATAATACACACATAAATAAAAAACAATTACCACTATCGATTCATGTAGTTATGTACACGTACAGTAAGGACTCGACGTCTGATCCACATATTACACCACATGACATTTAGTTTTGACGTAAATTAATAAATAATTGAATACATATATTACGTAGCAGGCATAAAATTAATTTAATTTAAAGTTACTCAGGTTAAGTTAATTCTACTCAGAAGAACCGGTAAGAAACTCCGTTAGTTACATCATTTGTATCACATTTATACTTGGTCTTAAATTGTCAATAATAATTATTATTGCCAGTTTCGTGATAATTTATAAACTAAAAAAAAATCAAACTACTTAGCAAAATAAATAGGCAGAGCAGTTATGTTACTAAGCACAGCTTATGTTACTATTCATTGATTATCATGGGGGGTATTAAAATGATACATATTATTTAAATATATATCATCTTCCTTTATAAATTATGAGTTTTATGTCTTAATAGCTAATAGTTGTTTACAACCGTTATTACTATCTCATATATTATATATATCTTATGAATATTATATCGTTAATGCGCAAACTAATTTATACTTACAGTATTTAAAACGGGATATTTACCATGTTTTTTATTTTTATTTGGTGGAGCTCGATATTTCGACAAACTCTCGTGAACAAGACAATCATAGATAATGTCGAAATATCGAGCTCCACCAAATAAAAATAAAAAACATGGTAAATATCCCGTTTTAAAGACTGTTAGTAATAAAAATAACCATGTTAATTTAAAATCTTATATAATTTATACTTACTAGTATCCAAACAAATAATAATATACACATTTATGTATATGTACTATAAAATGAATTGTATTGTATTCTGTGTCGAAGCGTACATTTCTTTGGACATTTTAATTCATAATTATAATAATAATACTATACTATAATTAGTTGCCTATATGTTGGTGCACTACCCCTTTTTCTCTTTTTCTTTCTTTCTGTCTTCCTAATACATGTATATTTCTTGTTGTGATTCCAATTCATTTAATTGTCAATTTCATTTCTACCGGTCCGTATATGCATGTTAAGGAAGTTTCACCGAACCACCATGCTGGTGTGTGATTGAATTTCTACCGGCAAGGCCGTTTCCTTACGATGACTTCATTCACCTAAAAGAAGAAAAATAATAATGCTTGTCTATATTTGAATCTGAAACACAACAAGCGCCCGGGTGCAAGTAGCATTTTTAAAAGACCTGAGCTGCCACATCGATCCATCGAAAATTGTCCATCATCAGTGAGTTGCCTGACTGAGAAAGAAGTGTCTGATTCAGGAACCCGTGTTCAAACCGGTTTTATTAAGACCCAAAAAACTAACATAGCAATATACACAACTGTTCAAGATCAAATGACATTATGCCAAATAATCATTTGGTTTATCATTTCGTCAATAGATGGCGTTAGATGTATTTTACATCGCGCTATCGAAATGTTTTTTCTAAACTATAATACAATTTTTGTAATTTCATAAAGTGCGATCAATTACACTATCTGACCAGCAGTACATACTCGGTGGTTTTATTTTGAAGTCTCACAGTACCAACGCTACCGGGTATCAACCCTAAACAACAACCGATTTTATTTTGTAAATTATAGTAGGTTAAATTAGGTTTGAGTAAAATAAATGTAAGGAAAAAATCTTTTCATTTATTTTTATTTTTAATGCAGACGTGTCCAGAGAATCCTTCATAAAAAGCAGTTGTTTTCGACGCCCGTCAATAAATTTACGGCAAAGACCACAACCCCTAGTACTAATTTAGCGAGGATACGCAGCTGTCTCGATGAATACTACCAGACTCCTGCTCGGCCAGCGAAGATAGGCCCTAAAGCTGTTTCTATGGAGGACTTGACTCCCACCAAAAAAGTCAAAAGAGAAAGGTAATTAAAAATTGATTTAATTAAGATATATAATAGGTACTTTTATGTGTAGAGTAAATTATATTCATTATTTTTTATACTATACAATTATATTATGTCTGGAAATATTACTTCAAAATATTTGCACACAAAAGTTTTGTTTACATTTTTAATAGCAGCCTGAATTCCAAATTAGCTTTCGCTGTGTATTGGAAGTCAGTTCCTTCCAGATTTTAGGTACATACTTGTTTCTTATTATATAAAACAAAAATACTTTTTTTTACCTACGGAAGTAATAATAAATAATAAGAGGTGTAAATAAATAATAATGAAAACACAGGATAATGTGGTTTGTTCTTTTCGTTACTGCAATTCAAATAATTACTAAGTAGTAACTATACTATTTTTCACACTCATGAGTGACTTTGATTCAACATATCATTTTCCTGTGGCATGAATCACGTGATGAAATGCTTACAAATTATATTTGGCCGTTGTTCATAAATTACATCTTTAAATTAAATTATTCTCAATTAGGAATGTTGGTCATCTCGCTGTACTGAAGTCTCCTGGGTTGCACGGCGTCGATGCGGAGCAGGCCGCTGCAAGGATCAGCAAATTCATGCTTGTAGTTTCATGGAGAAGGCGTCGTGAAGAAATACGATGCGTACGAAAAACATTAGAATTTCAGGTAACTTTATTTACGCAAAGTCAATTAATCCTTCATAAGGCAAGGTATTCGTTTCTATGAAGATCTCGAGCGTCGTATTGGATCTAAATTGTTTTATCACGCTTTACGGAAGTCTTTTACACTTACCCTCATTTGGTTATTGGTTTTTGTTTCTCTGTCGCGATATAATATTGAATACGGCTTGTATATGGACTTAGTTTTCCTTTGACGTTTGGTTTTGTTGTTTGGCAATAGATCTTTCATGAACATTTTTTCTGTTGTTGTTGTTATTGTTGTCGTTCTTTGTTATTGAAGGTTGGTCTTGTTGCTTAATATTGAGCAAAGAAATCGACAGCCTCGAGGCTGAGTTGAAGGCTCACCGCCGCGAGTTCGCTGAGATGCGGACCTCGGTGGCAGTGGCAAATGTCCAAAGGCTCTCTACTGGATTCTCAGACGTTTTAGACGATCGGAGGAGCGCCTCCCGCCTACGAAGATACAATGGCTTCCATTAGCTACAGATAAAAGGCGGAACCAAATCGCTCATTCAAGCGGCTCGATAACGCCGGAGAAGAATTCGCCACAGATGGTTCAGGAGACGTCCTGGTCTAATGTGGTCAAAAAAGGGGAAGAAGTTGTCGGTGTCTGAGGCACAAAGTAGTCAGTGGTTAGAGGCCAAGCACAAGCTGGTCACCCCTCGTACAGCTGCGGTGGTGACAATGCTGTGGTGACAGAAGCGGTACAAAAGGGTGTCACGTATGCTTTGGTCTTGGAGCTGGCTGAGCAGGGTGCGAAACTTTAGGACCTCGGTATCAGTTGCGGCCTCAAAGTCCGACACACGGCGACAGGGGCCAGAGTATTGAAACTACAGAAAGCACAGTCGGAACAGGCAGTAAAGCTGGCCAACAAGCTCTGGTAGGGTGTGAAAAGCATGGATATTAAACTAACAGGGCTTGACAATTCCGATACCAAAGGAGTTGCCCCATTGAAGCGGCTGTGTGTGAAGAGGTGTGAGGCGGAACCGGATATATACCCATATATCCGCGGTCGGCTTGACATGCCCGATTGCGGCGAAGAAGCTGTCTGACGTTGGTCGTCTTTTGATTGGGTGGAGCTTGGCAAGGGTGGGTGGTACTTGTCCACCCAAAGGCGCTCTGCTCATTCAGTGCCAAACGCATAGGTGCCGGTGTGGTACCGATGGGCACAAATCGGTCGAATGCTCTGGAAGCTGCGGTTTGCGGTGTGCAATACGCCGGCAACCCCTCCGAGCACTTGATCGAGAGAGTGCAACCCTCCCATCACGAAGGATAATGTGGTCTTAGGCACCTAGACCACCACGAACGTTGGAGAATGAGGAAGAAACTTCAATTTCGGCTCCGGCGAGTCTCACTTACCCCATTTCACATAAAATGTTATTTCGATTTATATGCGATTAATTAATCTATTCACGAAACAATTATTGTTTTGTGATATCCTTAGATATCGTAGATCCTTAATGTGGGAACCAATATTAAATCGTATTATTTCTGACGTTACTTTCAGTTAAAATTCAATTAATTGTTTTATGTTTTTGTTTTAATTAAAGGTAAGTTGCTCGGAACGCCTGCGCATTCAGGTGATCGCGCTGAAATCTCTACTGGACTCTGACAATGCAAAAGTCCGGCTTGCGATAAAAGAGCTGGAGAGATTGAAACAATTATTAAAAGAAAAAGACCTGGAAAAAGCCATTCTGGAGAAGGTAACATTGCATTTTAGTAACAGAATATATAATTACTCCAATTTATTCATATATGTTCTTGATATATTCAATATAAAAAAACAAACGAATCAATTTACTTAAATTTAAATGCAACCTACAACTTTAACTTTAGTAAAAAATGTTTCTTACGAATGTAATACTTATATCATCTTCTACATACAAACAGAGAAACATATGTCGTTTTGATTAGTATAATTCGTTTAGTACTTATAATATATTTAATATATTTTGTTATACTATTATATAGGAAAAAATCGCACTAGAGCAAGATGTTTGCGCGGCAGAAGATCGGGCGTCTGAAATTAGTGTCGGTAAATAAACAACGTTATTCTTATTTAAATTGTTGTCATCTCATCAATCTATTTATTATAAGGCTTTAATTCAATTTTATAAATATTTTTCATTGTAAAAGCAAACATAAAACTTTCAAGGCAGCGTACCCCTAACGATAAAATTACAAAGGCGAAGATGACGTAATTACATAATATTATTCCGAAGGCTAGCCGAGTGGTTAGATAGGACACAAAAGGGTGATGTATATATTAAGCTTGCGACAGGCTGGCGGAGTTGCCGCAGCGAGCTGGAGCACGTGCGCGCCGCGGCCGCGAGCATGGAGCACGCGCTGGCGCTCGAGCGCGCCGCACTCGCGGACGCGCGCGCCCGCTGCGACCGCGCCTACGACAGGGTGACTGACCTTCAAAACTTAGAACGTACCTCGTAGCGGGTGTCACAATAACTAAACCCACACAGAAGTCAAACCTGTAGTCCATGTAACAAAGCTTCCTTAAGATCTAAGTGACTATACTGATACCGATTTATATTCTAATTTTATATATATATATTTATATTCTCTTAAACTCATTTATCCATCTATCATCTGTTAGATAGCCATATTAGAAGACGATTTGTCGCATCACGAAACGTTACTGTCTGCGAGCGAAGCACAAGTGACGATATTACGTAATGACATTAACAACGGGCAGAAGCAACTCGACCAGGCTCGAGAAGAACTACGACTTGAACGAGAGTGAGTTCCCACACTTTTTTATTCATAAGACCAATAAAATTCAAATACAATTTAATGTTTGCCTTTAACTTGTTCTTCCAATTTAAAGCACCAAGCAGGGCAAAAACACTATTAATTTCCGCTTGCAATACATATCTGTCTTTTTGCTCAGAGCGCACGCTCATTGCTCTCGTGAGCGCTCAGCACTGAGCACACGAGTGGCGCTGAGCGCACTAAAGACGAGCGCAATGAGCAGCGAAATAGAGCAGATGCGAACGGAGCTTACACGACTCGAGCAGGAACTGAAGACAACACGCGAGCAACTGGATTGGTGGCCGAGACCACTAACTAGGTAAGATGAAACTTGTTGACAATCAGTGATCATAGGACCTAGTACATATTAAATTATTATTCAATTCTAAATTAATTGGACTATGCCAAAGACATTTATAGTTATATTAATTAATAAGAAAAATACTACTCTTAAGATTACACAAATGAGAAAGTTAAAAATCAAATTCGTCTAACCTTGTAAGGATGCTCGGTGTCGCCCGAACATGGATTCGCCGTCCCATGTCAATCTCCGATGCAGTAGTATGGAGCCTTATTCCAGCAAGACACGGATGTTAATGGAATTGAAATCGATTTAAATTACTGGTGCATTAATTTAGGCGATTTAAAAAATCATAACAAAAATTCGACAAAGACAAATTTGAAATATTTATCCTAGTAAAAAAACACAAACACATTCTTTAATCTTTTTTTGTCACGTAACCATACGTATTTTTTACATTACATTTTATAGTATTAATACGTTATAATATTAACTGCATAAAGTTATAAGCGCATGTTACATTTTTTGTCTGTTGCGTCATTTTGATATTTGCGCGGGAAAATGGAGTAACAGATACAGAAATCAGAAAGAATAGTAAAGTTTTATATTTTGCATTATTAAAATTATATTGACAAATTGGTTATTGAGCAAAATGTTTTTGAATAATATTGAAGATTTGGTAAGTATGTATTCGTTACTTTTATCGATATTGTTAATTATGTATATTGGTTGTTATCTTTTTGATAGGTAAGTATTGTTAGTCGTTATTAATAAGGATTTGTTGTTAATTTAGTTTATTAAAGACCTAACTAATTTTGATAAATAAATGAATTGTTTTATTTAATGTTGCTTAATGCCGAGAAACATTCATTTTTATTATTGAATCCTGTTTTTCCTACGTTAAAAGTTGTCTCGATATTTAATTATTATTAGCATTCGGAATACAATTTTAAAAAATATTCTTTTTAAGGTTTCTGATGATGTAAAGTTCAGATATTCAAATATCTTTTCTCATTATATTTTTTTAAGATATTTATTTCGCCGGGTATCGTAGGAATTAAAAAAATCAAGCACTTAAAACTCAGTCGACTCGGGTCTAGTCACTTGTACATAGCAATTTCGATTCATCATGATTATCAGCCGAAAGTGGGTTTCGCTTTCGATTGATAACTGTTTCAAATACAATCTATTAAATTGTGGGATAAAAATAATCGTGTTTCTGTAACTTATGTTTTATTGTATCTTAGTATTTAATCGTGGTAAATCGAATGACCAAATACTGTAACAGTTAGGGAACTAAAATTAAAACAAAATATCGTCATTTTTACTTTAATCGTTCAGTCTTACATTTCTATTCAACAATCAACTACAAAATATCAACATTTGGAATGATTATCTATGTCTACAACTTGAGAGTATATAGGCCTTAGATACGGGTTGTGCTAAAAATTAATTAATTAAACGCATAAGGATAATGAAATGATTTACAATTTCAATATGTTGATATGATTAAACTGTCAAATTATCATAATTACAACAAATGATATATTAAATAATATTATTTGTCACAATGGTACTAAGTTTTAAACAAAAAAAAATCTGAAGTTTTTTTTTTGTCATACAAATATACACATGTTTATTTTCATATTAGGATTTGACATAATATTAGTGAGGACTAAAACGAATGGCCGACAAAAAGTTAGTATTTTAAATATCATAGCCATAGTCCGATTTATACTTTAAAACCAAGTCCAAGTAATCGTTATTACGTAACTAGTTTTTCACCTACTGATAGTAGCATGAATAATTTTCGCTTTGCCACCGGATTTAATATCTCCTTATGTCAGATCCCAATACAGTATAGAGGTAAATACTTTTTTTTGGTACGCGGTGCAGTTTTTTTGGTAAAGCTATAATTGTTTTTCTTACCGACTCCCTCTAGGCCACTGTTTCACGTTCATGTTCGTAGCAACAGTACAAATAAACATAAATATTAATCAACTTTGACTGAACACTACCCGGTTACACCACCATGAAACACTAATATTAAAACAAGTTATACGCTAAAATTCTTATCACTTCCCGTCTTATTTATAAATGCGTTGGCTTCTGCCATACTTCCGTCTCTGTCCTACACAATATGCAAATGAATAACGTAACATAGAAAGACAAAATAAAACAAAGTTATATTTTCAAAAAAAGTTTTTAGAAAAGACGATTTTACGATGACTAGTTACTTAACAGACTTAGCAATAACAAATAAATATATATTTGAAGCTTCATTATTTTAGGCCACACTAGTGTATAATAAGAGCACAACGTGTAAATAATTTAATTAGATCTAAGAACACTTATATTTGTTGACGACTTACATGCTTAATAAAATATCAATTTTAGTTTACACAGTACTAATGTACAATTGCGCGTATTTTGATCAAGACTGACTATCTTATATTTATTGTTATTTAAATATGAAATTTCTTCTTATTGCCTCTTTTTTTCTAATCTACCCGATATACTTCACGTCAGAAATAGATAACAAAGTGAGCTTGGAAGGAAGCTTTAATTCTTCTAGTAAACCCTGAGTTGGTTTGTATATAACTAACCAAACATACACTACTTTCAGACCAAATATTACGAAAAAAATAACCTTTTATTAGAATGGCATTGAAAAAAAATCATTTCTGGTTTTGAAAATGATTTGCACAAGTGTAGATATACAAAATAAAATATACGAAACGGTTTTTTGACGTATTTTCCAATAAAACTGTCTCTATTTTGTCGTGTATTTGGCAATTTTCCTCACAATATAATTCCGAAAAAAAATACTAGCTGGAATGGATCAGATCGACAAACACATTTCATTCAATGCTCTAACCGGTGTTCACGGGACGTTCAACAAGGGACTCATTTAGACCTATTTTGTTAAACATATTCATTAAACACGTATGAGGCTATGGCATTCTCCTATCCTGACGAATCTGTTCAACCGACTTTTTCTACAAAATGCCAAAGTCTACTGACTGTTACATAATAATATTTAAAGTAATATTGTAAAAAAAAATATTAAAAAGCCAAATGGATATTTTCTTATCAAAAAAATGATAAAAAAATTGTTTACTTAATAAATTTATGTTATCCTAACTGCGCAATTGTTTCATAACGCATTGTTAATTAATTATTATTATGCATTAGTAATTTTATCCTAAACTTAGTTATTAGACCGCTAGATGTCATTCGTGCCATCATATTTTATATTTGAACCATAAACATCTACATCTTTGTAATCAACGGAAATAAACTAATACTATTATACTTACACAGCATCTTGTGTCAACAAATTTATTACGGTAATATAAGGAAGCCAGTTTATAAAGCTATCTACAAAAAGTCTAATAGAAGTGTCTAGCTTGCTAATTATTTTAATAAACAATTTCATTTCATAAACACGAGAAACAATATGAAATATTTTTTATATCTTTAACAACTTTTTTTGTACTACGTAAATGTTACGTAATAGAAGTAGTTTTTTTATTTTATTTTATTTTAGCGTATTAACAATTATACATCCAAGCATAAAACACACACTTTATGTTCGAAAATCGTTAAATCGTGATTTTAAAATTCTTGCAACGAAGCCAAGCGACGATTGTGCCCTATGTGACGGATTGGCTTTATTGTCGCTTTCAATTCCAGACGACGGATATTTACGATGGATGGACCGTATTTAATTATTAAATATTCTCCTATCTCAATTAATGACAGTATTCAATATTGCCAGTAAAAAACTCCTACGTTCACAAACAGCTGCACACTCACAAACATCCTACATTGAGGTTAGGCTGCTTTAATAATAGTAGTGTATTTTTATTTCTTCATGTTAATAATTAGATATTAGATACACAATACATTGAAAAAAAACATTGCAGAACTATGCAACATTTTTACAACTACATAAGTATTACTTTGGTAAAAGTATTGACTGATATCGTTATTATGATTAAATAATAAATAAAATTAACAAATAAATTAAGAAATTTCGAAAAAAAAAAAGAATATATTATTTATAGTATGACTAGCTGGAGATCATATCGATGGTATTAAACTCTATAAATAATTTATATTAATAAATTAAAATGTATAAATATTTAACAGATTAAAAAATAATAGTTTGAAAAACCTTTCATTAACAACTAATTATTCGATTTGAAAATAATATAGTACTTGAGTAACTGATGTGTTAAAATTTCTGCTACACAACCAGATCACAACATAGTACTGCTAGTATATAGCTTTCGATATTATATCGATATGGATTATCCATTAATTTTGCATCTCTATTGTAAGAAACATGTTTTATATTTAGTCGAGATCAAATTGTATTTCAACTCTTATTTACATTAAATATAAATTCTAAGTCGTTTTGGTAATCCTCTAGCCCTCAAATATCTAACAATATTAGTCATGATTCAATTGCACACAATCTCAGTTTGACGGCTCTTAGACTTTTTTTATTGCAAAGACATCACAGAGTGAGCATATATCTAGTACCTTTTAAAATAGCTAATGAATCGTGTACAACAGAATTGGCACCAATATTTTATTAAGAAATATATATTATTTTTGTTTTATATCCGAAATAAAAGTTGCTATAAAGACTTATAGACAACAACGAGACATTGTGATCGCTTGTATATTATTGTCTAATACAATTAATAGACCTTTGCGAATTTTTGCCATTTTCGGAGAGCAGTTGACCACTATCTGAGCTACCGACACTTCAAAACATTATTTTTAACTGGACCTGTACCTATATTGCGTACATTTCCATACATAGCTCCCCAATAATATCATCCTCATCAGATCGGATGGAAAAAATAAACAAAAGAAAAACAAGACGCATCGCAGCACAGGAAGGCCTCAGATCATGCCGAAGCCCTCGCCGCCCTCGTTGATGGCCCACAGCAGCGCGCGCACGAGCTGCTCGTACGAGTCGTAGTCGGGCAGGCACAGCTGGTTGAAGCACGTGTGCGCCGTGGGCAGCGCGCCGAACGTGGGCGCCGCCGTGATCTGGAAGCGCGGGTTGAGCTCCTGGAAGCCGCCGGGCGGCAGCTGCGCGCAGCCCGTCGTGAACTGCAGCAGGCGCGCGCGCTCCTCGGCGCTGAAGCTGCCCACGGCGGCCCACAGCCACGCCAGGCGCCGCTGCCAGTCGCGCCCCGCGCCCGCCAGCAGCGCGTGCGCGCGCCAGTCCGACACGCACACCTCGTCCGTGCCGCACGCCAGCAGCTCCAGCTCGTTCTCGTCGAAGATGGCCAGCAGGTTGTCGGGCACCAGCAGCGTGAGGCCGCGCAGGAAGGCGTCGGTCTCGGGCCGCCAGCGCGCCGCCAGCCGCCACTGCGCCAGCGCGTCCAGGTACTGCAGCTTGTTGTCGTTGCGCACCTGCCGCCGAAACCCGCTCTGTACCGCCGAACGTCCGTCGTACGCACGCCCATCCGCCTCGCTCGCTCGCGCGCTCGCACTCACCCTGATCGTGGCGCCGTTGGGCACGAGGTCGCGCGTCTCGATGAACTTCCCCGAGGAGTCGTACACGTCGTCCGAGAAGTAGATCTCCGGCAAGGAATCCGGGGCGTCCAGATCCGTTTCGAGAATATACTTAATTTTGGATAAATACAACTCTGGATCGTCTTGTTCGAAATACTAAAATAAATTACAAACATTTTAATCGACAATACGAACGTGAAGTACACGGTTAATCTAGTTTTCAAGCAGAATTAAAGTAATAATGTTGATATCGTATTAAAGATAATTTGAACACATGTTGACATAGTAATCATATATATAATGGCACGTGGCACGAGTGGCCAGCGGCGGGCGGCGGGCGGCGGGCGGCGCGTCACCTTGTAGTGCACCCTGAGGCCGATGATCTGCGCGAGGAAGGACCGCGCGAGGCGCGCGCGCACGAGCTGGCGGTAGGCGCCGCCCAGCGCGCTCTCGTACAGGCACTTGCCCATGATCTTGCCCGCGAACTCGAAGTGCTTCAGCTGAAACCAGATGCATTAGTCGTGCCGAAGGAACATACAGGCCTCCCCTTCGGTGTCGCCTGACAAAACGTCTCACTGATTTTCTTACGATATAGATATATGATCCTCTACGAGTTTATGTAGTTGTATTGTCTAATAAAAAGTTTCTTTCGCTTATTCTCGATGTGATCTGTTTTCGTCGGTAGCTGGAAGACGTGAAAGTGCTCGAAGGGAGCTTCTTGAGTAATATTATACTGATTATGTGTATACAATTAACGAGACGAAGAGATCGAGGTGATGCAATTACGAAAGGGCGCTCGGGACTCACCTTGAGATGCGGCGGACGGTCGGGGTTGGGGTGCACGAGGCCCGCCGGCGAGTCCTGGCACGACACGAACAGCCCGAACTTGGCGTCGAACAGCTGCGCGCACAGCTGGGAGAACCACTCGCGCCGCACGCCGCCCCAGTCCACGCCTGCGACACACACACCGTCACTGCGGCCCCCGCGCGGCCCCCACCCCGCCCGCTCTACGCACCCTGCTCGCCCTGGAAGCTCACGTCGAAGTTCTTGCACCAGTCGGCCAGCGTGAAGTGCCGCGTCGCCTTCAAGCTCGAGCGCACCAGCTCCGCGCGGTTCACGCGCAGCGCGAGCTTCTCGTGCGGGTGCCGCGCGTGCGCCTTGCGCACCTCGCTGTAGAAGAAGTCCTGCTTGTTCTGCGAAGGGGGGAACGGTCAGACGGGGCGGGCGCGCTCGAGGGCCGCGGCGGAGGCCGCTCACCTTGAAGCCGTCCTCCCCGCCGCAGTTGGCGAGCAGCAGCTGCGTGAAGGCGGCGGCCAGCAGGTCGCGCTCGGCGCTCCACAGGCGCAGCGCGGGCTGCACGCCGTCGTCCAGCGTCAGCTCGCCGGCCGGCCCCGAGCCCTCCGCGCGCGCCGCCAGCTGCAGGCGCGTGGACGGGCACAGGCGGAACGACGTGATGCGCTTCGGGATGAAGCGCAGGATGTAGTCCTTGACGAGCAGCTGCTTGGCGCTCAGGCAGCACAGCACGCGCCGCGCGCGGGCGCCCACCACGCGCGCCTCGAACGCCGCGCCGCGCCGCGCGCCCAGCTGCCGCTGCACCGACGCCGTGTCGCCCGCTGCCGGCCATGCACACGCTACACGATCCCTTCGAGGCTTCGTTTCTTATTCGATATCGATATCGATCGAATCGAATCGATCTTTTCGACTTTTTTCTCTCGGTGAATTTATATATAAAACCCGCTACCGGAGGGGAGCGCTAACTCTTTAGGGATCGTCGATAGCACCAGTCACTCGAGTACCCGATGCTATCGACGGAGGTGGGATCGAACGTAGCACGCGGGAGGAGCGGCGTACCCGTGAGCACGATGCAGTCGAACTCCCCGTTGAGCAGCAGCACGCGCTCGTAGTACACGGCGGCGCGGAACACGCCGGGCCGCGGGAAGCACAGCGCCAGGCTCACGCGCTGGTTGACGGCGTCGTACTCGAACGTGGCCGCCGCGCCCAGCGCCGGCTCGGGCGCGCCGCCCAGCGGGGCCAGCTCCACGGAGAAGCCCTGCGGACGGGAGGCTGTAGCTGGCTGTAGCGCGCGGCCGGCGGGCCCCGCGCGCGGCACGTACCTGGTCGGCGGGCCGGTCCAGCGTGGCGGGGTTGTCGAAGCGGTCGCGCGGGTGCACGTGCAGACAGCGCGCGCGCTGCGCCGTGCACACGAGCGCGCCGTGCGCGCGGCCCACGCGCGAGCGCCGCGCCTCCACGCGCCCCGCCAGGAACCACTTGCGGAACGGGCCGCCCGCGCCCACCTGCCCGCCTGCGCACCCGGGCCCACGTTACGGCTTCGGTATTAGATGCTTATGAGCGTTCACTTGTAGGACTAGGAAGAATGGCTTTCTCGTAAACCTTAAGATTTCATTCGATTACCGAGAGATTATTTTTAAATCGATATATATTCTACCAAACCTATTGTTAAAAGCGATCGCAACATAAAAAATGAGTATCTCGTAACGCAGAACACTAAAAGCGTTGAACTCACCGATTAAAATATTAATAATGTACACGCCGGCCGTGCGGACGGTGAATTTGACGCGCGCGATGTTCGCCTTCGCCGGGTCCCCCGAGCCCAGCTCCACCACCGCTGTTATCTAGTCGACAGTCATCATTTTTATTGATTAGTTACTCCCTAGTTCCTAAACTGTACATTTTTTTATTAAAACGGTATTTCTATTTACACGGTTGCTATAAAATGGAGTGCACGATTCTATTATCAGTAATTCATTCAAAAAATGTTCTTTTCTGACAAAATGCCCTTCTCTGAAGCCCATCTGAGCCTACCTTCCTAGTTCCATGCGAGATATTAACGACCAGCTCATCAGTATCGCATATGGGATAAGGCTGACCATTACGTTGGAAGCAGAACACCGTAAAGCACATCGTGTCTCCGACAGCCTGGGGTTCTTCCCAACCCCATTCAACCTGGAAATAACAAATATAAATACATTATTGAATTAGACTATACACGAGATAAATAAGAATTTTTTGAGCACTCTACCAGATTTCTGGAACTGTGATACTTGGCGTAAATACTCTTATTCCAAAAAATATTCGAAAATAAACCCAATAATAAACCCTTCAATATTTTTGGGACAATTATTAAATCTCCAAGCCGTAATTACAAGAATACTATACCCTGTACAAGATAGTTTGATCTTTTTGACAGATGTAAATTTTTCTGATCGACATAACTTTGCAATGACGAACATATAATTTTCTTAATTTAATGATTTTAAAAATTATAAAAAAAATACATATAACACAATAGTTCCTAAAGATTCAAGCGTTACCCGAAAATTTTAAGACTTTTTCTATTATATATTATTGCTTCAAAGTAAAATTTAAATAGAAACACTGAAAATAATAGACACTTGTACAATGTTACATCGGTCGGACGGTAGGGATGCGAATAACAGGATACAAATATCGATTACAAAAATCCTAATTAAAAATCATTGTTAAATTATTGTTACGAACGGTGGTCCTTTTGGTCTCTTTGGCTAGTGGTTGGGGTCTCTTTAGCTGGTATAGCTCTTTTTAGAAAAAAAATTGAATTCTAATTTGAATTACACATTCTATCGTTCCATCTCTGTTATATATGTTATATTTTCCGTATCTCATCACTAGCCCCTCTGCCAAAGAGATCAAGGTAACTTGAACAGGGTATTACTATAACATCTTAGTGTATCGATATAGCGATTAGTAGAAAGTCCCACACAAATATATTTTAAACAAATTCTCTACCTTACAACTTGGTGGATGTAAGTATTTTCCGGTGACATATTGCAGGAGAGAATGTTTAGCCTCGGGAGCCAGAGACGGCTGCGTCATAGCAGCCAAAGTGACCAGCCCACATACTGAGATAGAGACTACTAGCATGCCTCCTGCAAGAAAATAAAATAATTTAAATTTGATCGCGTAACACGAAATTGCTTTTGTTTAAACTTTGGAAACTAACTTCAGCACCTTTTAAGAATATAATGATTACTTACCCCATGTCCAAGCATCTTGATGTTTGCTGCTCTTAACGACTGCACTCCACAAGTCCGACTTAAGCGACTGCAGCGCCTCCTTGCCAGTTGGCAAACTCTGTCTCGCCGCGGACCAAGCATTGAAGTCCTTCGGATCGATCACGTGCCTGGCGGTCGTATCTTCCAACCAGTATACATCTTCTAAGGAGGAAACATCCAAGCTGAGAAGCCTGAAACGGTTTATTACTGGTGGTAAAGCTTCACATTATTCTGCGTAATAACCACCTTTTACAGAATTGTTCTACAACCATGTTCAATTGAAGAACAGGCACAGGGAACATATTAATAGATAAAATGGATTGTAACTGAACAACATAAAAATGATTTATAATGGATATCCTCGCCTCGTCGTATGAGGCTAAACATTTCAGTAAATTTTGGGAACAAACTAACAGGCTGAATGCAAAGGCGAGCCTTCCGGCTGAGGTAGGAGGTACCAGTGGCTCTAAAAATATTGCTAATATGTTTAAAGCCCAGTTTAGCGTGGACCCATGTGAAATTTGTGACTGTGGGGATGAGAGCGATGCTGGGGGCGTTAGTGTCGCTGGTGAGGGTCCGATCTGTTTCGCAAGAAATGACAGAATGAAAGCGTTAAACAGCATGAAACGTGGGAAATCGCCGGGACACGACGGCCTCAGCATCGATCATTTAAAGTATGCCGGTATTCACCTTTCCAGAGTTCTCAGGTTACTCTATAATCTTTGTTGTAGCCATGTTTATCTACCAGATGCAATGATGATGACTGTTGTGGTGCCCATAGTTAAAAACAGAACAGGGGATGTGGCAGACGTGTCAAATTACAGGCCGATATCACTGGCGACAATCACAGCAAAGGTCCTGGACAGTCTTCTTGATGCACAGTTAAATAATTCAGTCAAAATTCACAACGCGCAGTTTGGCTTTAAGCCTGAATTATCAACTGAGAACGCAATACTGTGCCTCAAGCAGACTGTGCGGTACTACACTGACAGGAAAACGCCGGTATACGCTTGTTTTTTGGACCTGTCTAAAGCTTTTGATCGAGTGTCATATAAATTTCTTTGGCAAAAGCTCAAAACCGAAACTAGCTTAAGATCCAATCAAATCTCATTGCTTAAGTACTGGTATGAAAACCAAACGAACGTGGTGAGATGGGGACAGTCACTAAGCGATTCATACAAATTAAAGTGCGGAGTAAGACAGGGTGGCCTCACATCGCCCAGGCTTTTCAATTTGTATGTGAACCAACTGATTGGGAGGTTGAGTGGAGCCGGAGTTGGATGTTCCATCGATGGCGTGGCTATGAACAATTTCAGCTACGCGGACGACATGGTTCTGCTGAGCTCTTCAGTCAGTGGTCTCAAAAAATTGCTAAAGATCTGTGAGGACTATGCCAGGGTGAATGGACTCAGTTACAATGTGAAGAAAAGTGAATTTATGCTTTTCAGGGGTAGGAACAAGCCGATAAATTGTAATCCTGACATAAGACTATATGGCACACCCCTGAAACAGGTAACTGATTTCAGATACCTTGGTCACATAGTTAATGAAAACCTCAGTGATAACAGTGACATTGAACGTGAGCGTAGGGCTCTGTCGGTCAGAGGTAATATGTTGGCTCGCAGATTTGCACGGTGTACGACACCTGTAAAGCTGGCCCTGTTTCGAGCATATTGCCAATCATTTTACACGTGCAATCTGTGGACGAACTATACGCTGAGGGCCTACAGTGCCCTACGCGTCCAATACAACAATGTGTTGAGGGCGGTGCTGAGGAAACCTCGACACTGTAGTGCGTCGGCAATGTTCGCTGATGCTCGCGTGGACGATTTTTTCTCTATAATACGCAAGCGTATCGCCTCCATTATGATCAGAACTTCGAAAAGTACCAACACCCTCCTCAGCACATTGGCTTGTAAATTGGACAGTCACTTCTGGAAGCACTGGAATGGTGTACATGTGAAGCGGGTCTAATTCTAGGATTAAGTACTAACATAGTTTAAGCGTTCGTTACTAATCTATTTAATTTTAATTATTTATTTTAATTTATTTGTTATTATTTTTTAATTTTATTTGAATTTAATGTTAATTTTAATTTAATATGGATTGTTTAATCTGAAATAAAGTATTATTATTATTATACTATACGAACATTCATAATGCCATTGTTTATTGTCAGAAGTAATCATTAAGTAGCAGGTGCTTTATGCTAAGAATTTAAATGATGACATGTAAATGTGGAACAGATTCTCGTAAATGAAAAGACTTTATTTGGTGGTAAGGTCACCTACCATTTGCAGCATTATTAAGATTCTTATTGGTTTGAAGGATGAGTGACACAGTATAACTACAGACACAGACGAAAGGGTAAAGGGTAGTTGCGTATTGGCAATAAAAGGGACAGTTTAAATTTCTTACAGCGCCAATGTCTATGGACAGTAATGACCACTAACCATCGGGAACAGTCCGCCTACCAACGAAAGAAAAAAAAATGTATATAATTGTGGTGTTTGCAACACTGATGCCATTTATAATATCATCAACTAGATGTTTTTTACAAAATAGAAAGAAATATTATGTCTTGAACATTCTCCGTATTTTACCCTCGGAACGATAAATTGACTATACGAAGACTTAAGACTTATTGACTTGTGTTACAAATTTTTCTTAAAATCTTCTCGAGTAAAATTCATTGCTTGTCACCGTGTTATTAGCAATTCGAAACTGATTTTTTTAGTTTACGGTTATACCTCTATTACAACTATTGAACCAAGCTGGATACACAGATAATTTTCAGTCACTTAGTAATTGATGTGGAACTTTTATATTATGTAAATGATTCATGTAGAGAATGTACGTTTCAAAAAAATATTTGTATGTGTCATAGAGGCCATTTTTTGCAAATATGTTTGAGACAGGATTTATTTTACGACCATCCTGAAGGATCTTCGCGAAATAAAATGAAGGGAAAATACATGTTACGTAGAATATTATCATAGAAATGTTGAATGTAATGGTTCATAAAAATGTCATATATAAAACTGATACTCGTTATGTCAAATAATTATATCAACTATTTTGGTAAAATTCCTCCTGGAATGAAAATGAATATGGGTCCATAGGTTTTGCTACGACGCATAGGTTAGCTTACTTGCAAAACACATTCGTATGTGTATATGGTTATGTCAAATAACAATTACTTTAAAAAAAAAGAAGCACAATTAACAATTAATAAAATTTCACATGACAAACAATACAACAAAGTAACATTGGTAATATGTGGCTAGTCGAAAACTACAAATTTGATTCAACATGCATATCTTTACTTGTACGGTTCCTTAAGAAGTGCGATCCCGCGTAAATAGAGACGAGAAATCTCGGTCGAGAACAACTCGGCATACATTTGCCAACACTATTTACTTGCCGGTTTTCCTTTGTACCTACCGAGAAAAGAGAAACTAAGCTTGTCGCTTACTGGCGATTTTGAAATAAACATGTTTTACAATTATTGAATAATATTTGGAATAACAATAACAATGATATACATAATTACACAATTAACTTTAAGCTCTACATATAACATAGGCACGTTATCTCTCAATGAATTAAGTAATTAAATGATTTATTATTTATAAATTATTAATGACTATAGTATCAGCGCTTCGACTAATAAATGTTTTTGAACAAAACACATCTTGGAGTTAAATTAAAATGTATAGAGTTTATTCCAAAACAATAGAAATTTTAAAACAGTATCTGCTTAAACAGGGTTCTCACAAAGTTGATGGCACAAACTTAATTTGTATAAAATTTGTAAAGCATTTATTCCAGCAGTAAATTGAAAGAAATAGAAGAAAGATTATTTGATTACTTTGTGAACGACTGGATTAAATGACGCCAAGATTAGTCCTGCTTGCGACAGATATCTCGTAATTTTGCTAGCCCTCGTCTTTAATGACATGATGGTGATTATTATTTTTTATATTAGAATGAAATTTATCTTGCTCTTTTATTTTTATTATTTTCTACGTATTTCATTGTGAAGTCTACTTAAATTCGAAGTAAATAAGAAATTCAGATTCTATTTTAATTTTGTATTTTTTTTTCTTTTTAAAATAAGTTATTTACCTACTGATTGTGTTGAGTATTATTCAAATTTTGTAATGAACATACATAAAGTTTTAATTAAATTATTTACAATAAATAATAAAATATAATACATTTATAAAAAAAAACAAAATGAAATTTAAATGAGTTCAATATAAAAGAAAATTACAACAAGTAATGTATATTTTTAATTTAGAAACAAATTTAGTTTTATCACTAAAGATGGTTCGGTAAGCATTGGTTTCATTTTTAATTTGGTTTTATTTATGCTATAACTTTTCTCATAAAAAACTTCGAACATAACGTTTAAGACAGATTATAAAAAATCAAATAAAGCGCTCGCGAGGTATTTGGTGAAATTGAAACAGTTTTTGAGTTGAAAACGTTATTTCATTCAAACTTTATTCCTAGAAGAGGTTTCACTTCTATCGTTTAACTAACTGAACCCGTGGGTTGATCCGTATAGCATTCAATTTGTGGTAAATATCGTCTTAAATCTGCCATCGCGCCCTTTTTAAGTTGAATCGTAATTATTGTTATTATTTATATTAGGTATAGACGCATTAAAATATTTGACATGAAATTCGTCCTTGTGATATAGGTCCGCTGATTATTTAAGGTCTACTAAACACCTTATTTTTGTAGTTCATAGTATTTATATATGTATAGGACCATTATACCACCCTGCACGCGAATAAAGCAGTTCGGTTGCGCTGTTCTGACATCTGATCACAAAACCATTTTATTAGGCTAAAATTTTCATATTACAGAAAATATGTTGCACTCTGTTAAATAATTGGATAAATTAGCTTCCTGATGGTGAAAGAAATATTTCAATCTGTTCAGTTGTTATGGACTGTATCAATTAAAAGAGTACAAATCGTTTCACCTGTCTTCTTCCCATGGAATATAGGGATCTAATATTTTACTGGGATAAAAAGTCGCCTATATCATTCTTTGACCCCATGATATCTATAGAAAAATCATGTCCGAAAACTTGCTCTGTGAAAAATAAAAACAAATCTATCCCACGAGAACCAGACTATAATATCTATCTCTGTATAAAATTTCATGCAGATCCGTTCAGCTGTTCTGGCGTGGACGTGTAACAAACATCCATTAATTCTTTCACATTTTAAATCAAATCAGATTCCTGTATTCAATAAAGCAGTATTACATTTACACATTGATTGTCAAATTAAACACTACCACCACCGGTTCTAAAAAGAAAATACACTGACCTGAGACGAACCGCCGAAAGAAACTCAGCGGTTTTTTTGTCAATTTGTGATTATTTACTTTCTTCAAGCGTTCGTTAACATTTTTTTTATGAAGGGACGGATTCTAGCAACTAAGGCAACTGTTGTAGAAATTTATAGTATTAGTAATATTAAGAAGCAGCGTTAATCGTAATTCGTCTATTGTGAAGTCTGTTGCACTGAAATCTAAAAATTCGATCCCACGGACACGATTCTGATATTCCGAATTTATTTCAATCAGCAGTAACAGCGTGGTGAATTATGGTTTTACATATTTAATTATTAAAATAAAGAATTTAATGGTCGAAATTTATAGCTTTTAAAATGAAGGAAACCAAATACTAACTTGACACTAAAATCCAACACTACTTCAATCATTTTAGGAGTAAAGTTGCCAAAAAACGAACGCTATGTTCAAATATCTACATAAATAAATATATAACTTAATTCATCCATTACTATCTTAAAAAAGAATATTGCTTAATTTATTTAGTTTCACCCCCTCCCTATTTAACCCCCACTGGGACCTAATTCTAAAAACCTTGATAACACAGCTTGTTATTTGTACCGAAAAGCCTAAAAATATTAGTGTTCTTATTCCTATCTTGACAAAATATGGCAACATAATTTGGCGGGGCTATATTATTAGTACTCTGTATCTTTTTTTCAATAGCCTACGTACCCATTTGTACATTATCATCTTTAAAATCGAAGAACATTTATCCCCAAATTAATAACGATTAGAAGGGTGATTAATTCACCCTGATGAAAAGAGTGCCCTTAAGTGAGAGAAGGCTTAAAAATTCTTTGTTAAAAAATTGTTGGGATAAATATTTTTTCTATTTCAATAGAGTGATAAAATACGATTATTATTTAGTACAAAAATATCGTTATTATGAACCCAATTGCGTTGTGGTACAACAGACAATATGAAATTTAAGAATAATTAAATTAAAATGTCAAAATTGTTATTAAAAATTCTGTGCGACTTAAAATAATAAAAGAAGTTCATTGCCCAGGAACGCCCGCGTATCACTTCTGACATCACATCATTAGATTCAAGTTTATTATTGAAAAATAGAAGACCGTTTCACTGATCAGTTTAAAAACTGTATCGAATTTATAGGAAGTCGGTGCGCTTCGCTGGCACGAGAGTTCAAATACCGATACGGAATATTTGGATGTACCTACACGTTCGTTGGGAACATAATTCGATTTAGAGACCTGCAATGCTTTTATCTTTGACCTTCATTGTCAACTTCGCAACCGAATACTGTAGAATGCCAAATTTTATTAAAAAGCATAATTTATATCTTTATTCGCATTTTTATCTTTAAAATATATAATTTTATTATTCGATGGGTTCATAAAAACTTATCTGGCTACGATCCGGTCTGCCCGAACCTATCTTTACTTGTGGCAAAGCCGTTTAAATTATTCTACCGCGAAATATTTTGTATGTTTTTTTTTTTTTAAATAATCCCAGATATTTGAGATCTAACTACGAATAGCAGTGCATTGTATATATACAGAATATATCCGAATATTTCAGTGTCACTGATAATGAAACACGGTGATTACTTACTATCAAGTGACGCATTATCTCGTTTGCCTGCAAAACCACGTCGTCCTAATTGAACGAACTCACTACAATATATTTTGAAAGGAAAGTTAAAATGACCTCCGTCAGACCCAATGTCTGAGACTTCATCGGACACGAACACTCAGAACAATACCAGTTTACGATTTTATCTGCCAAATTTTAATGTAGAAATATACTTTGCGGAGTTAGAAAATCGATTATTGTATTTTATTGTTTCCTTGTTCCTGTTTTTCTAAAACATCCCAAAACGAGTACCGAGGTTCGAGATTCCAAATAAGTCGATCAGCTCTTTTTACATTATAGCTACAATAGCCATCGCCATGATGGTTTTTTCTTATAAGTATTTAAACAAATATGCGATAATATATAATCTTTATATACGAGAAATTATAAAGAACTAAACCGTAAATGTTTGGCCTCTTATAATAAGCGTATAAATCGAAATCTCGAATTCTAAATTCTATTAAATTGCCTTTGTCGATTGGTATAATAATAACGTTATTTATATCCTAAATATTGTGCTTTAATAAGAAATTATAGACCTTTAATAATCTAATTGTTTTAATAGTCTTAACATGATCAGGTAAATTATATTAATGAATATGCTAAAACAACTTTTGCAGTATTTGTATCACATAACTCTGAAAATAAGTCATTGTACTTAAATACGAAACAATGCGCTTCTAGTACATAATGAGCCATCTAGTGCCAGGTGATTATATTTTAGAAGTTTTACTTTTCGCACGTCATGAAAAAACTATAATAATGTTTTTTTTTTTAACAAAGGAAACATTAAAATTATACATATAAACTTTCAATTAAGTGTCAAGTCTAACTATACACCTTATCTTATTTCGCATAGTTTATTAAATTTTTAAATAGATGTCGCCCGCGTCTTCGCTCGCGTTTTAGTTTTATTTTTTTTCTAGATTTCAAGCTTGCTTGATACCAAATTATATCAAATGCGGTTCAGTGAAAGCGTAACAGACAGTTACTTTCCCATTCGCATAATATTAGTATCAATTTAAATTGTGATTATTTAAATTTTTGATAAGTATTATAGTAGTGGTGAAAAAGAAGAAATTACATTTATCATTTACGATAATTAGTTTTTTATTATTACTAAGTATATTATAAGAGCCGAGATGGCCCAGTGGTTAGAACGCGTGCATCTTAACCGATGATTTCGGATTCAAACCCAGGCAGGCACCACTGAATTTTCATGTGCTTAATTTGTGTTTATAATTCATCTCGTGCTCGGCGGTGAAGGTAAACATCGTGAGGAAACCTGTATGTGTCTAATTTCAACGAAATCCTGCCACATGTGTATTCCGCCAACCCGCATTGGAGCAGCGTGGTGGAATATGCTCCTAACCTTCTCCTCAAAGGGAGAGGAGGCCTTTAGCCCAGCAGTGGGAAAACGCACGTTTTTAAATACCAGCTTGCATGTTTAATACGGTCAGCTAGGTATATAATTTTAGCTAATGAAAGTAGTAGCTTGCGGTACTTCGGTTTCAGCCCATTTTGGTTAGTACTGTAAATTCACAGTGGTAAAACCCAATTAGTGAAATACATTGTACATTTAAAACATTTAAATCAGTTAAGGATTCGGATTGAAAATCAATACTATGGTAATAATTCTTAAAAAAAAAATGAAGTAATTAATGAAATGAATACTCGATTGAAATGGTCCGACGTTGTAATAAACGCCGGACGACGCTGCGCCGTCCGTGTTACAATTAATTCTGTATCGCGGTCAAATATTCATTCGCAATTCCACTTTAGATCAGACCAAATAACAAAACTCGTTTATTACGACAGTTTTATTATATAAAATTCTGTTCTATTGTTATATTTATCACTATGAGACGTGGGAAAAGACGGAGTCGCGTACGTATATTTTAACGAAAAAAATTACGTAAGTTTAAAAAACGCTTTAAAATATTGAATATGAAATTAACTGAATAAAGTCGGGCTTGAGAAGAAAATCTCTGGTGTGCTACCGATCTCTGTCGAGATGAGAAAGAAACTTAGATTAAAAAGTTATTTCATCCTTTCAGCGATATAGTTTTTTTATAGTTATATTTGTATCTTCACAGACTTGTTATGCATGTTTGGAGTATCTTAAATTTGTATTATTTATTTTACACCTGCAACGTTTTGTTACCAACATCACAATTTAAGTTTTAGGATTATTATTATTTTTATACATGGCATTCTTATGCAATATAAAATGTCTGTCAATTTAGGTATCTGTCTGCATTAGAAGTCGTAGATTCCAGACGATATCTTTCGGAATGTTTCCTTGATATTTATTTATTTGTAAGCAACAACATTTACAATGATATAATATTTATTTTTTTACTTTATTAATTTTATATGGCCTTGATGGTAATCGACCAGTCTGTTATTAATCGGATCATCAGTCCAGAATCTCAATGGTAGTCGCTATGGGCCTTCTTCACCAGTTCTCAACGTATCTTCGCTGTTTAAGGAAATAAATCACGTAACACAAAAAATTACCTTTGAAACAAAACAATGATCTTTGGTCACGACATATTTTGTGTGTATCACACTAGTTCGAAAATAATTAGTTAAGCTTGAATACGAAATAACACGCTTCTAGTACATAATGAGTAGGTTAGTGGCAGGAGATTTTGTTTTTCAAGTTATACTTCTTTTGGTTACCTCTTCTTTTTGGTTACCTGGGTTCGATATAAAAAAATAATAATAGCGATTTTTTTATGACGCACATTCACACGATGACTAAAACTACACAGTGAAGTTGCTCGATAAAGAACCAATTACGTTAGGTCACTCGAAATAGACAACTTCACACCTCACCTTTTTTTTTTTTTTCAATGTCAATATGTTATTAAAAATCTTATGAAAAGAAAAGAATTAAGAAAAATAACGCAGAACGCGGAGAATTTCAAAAACTAAGCGTGTTTATGACGTATTAGCAGTATGCTCCGTATCAAAATGCATTACAATAAACACTATGCTTTTGTAATATATATATTTTTATTACTGATTCCAGTTCGAATTGAATATTCATAGCTAAGGACGTCACAGGACGTCTATCGGGTCGGCTAAAATATTTATAAAAAACAGACAACTCTTTACGACTGAAAAAAGTTCTTGACGGAAATTGCCTAATCTGTAAAAAGTTGATTTTGTCTTATTTTCTATCTTTTTGTATCACATGGATATCGTTCAATAGATTTTATTTAAACTTCTTTATGACTTAATATGTAATAGACTTGCACATGTGATCGGTAACTTTTTAATCCGTTTTCGGTCCAAAGTTTTCAAATGAAAGTGGACATAGCTTTGACTTTGGCTTTTAATAATGATATTTTAATTTATGGAATACATCTCCCTATGGCCCTATATTATATATTGATATTCCATACACAATACACCCAATACTTATTACCTGTGTCCTAAAAAAATGTATGTACAAAACCTAGATAGTATAAGCCAGCTTAATGAAAAATGTCGCTTAAAAATTGGCTTGTCCATCCCACATACAAAGCAATTTTCAACAAAAGCGAACATAAGACAGAATTTAGAACGCTGTGACGTGACATTGTTAATAAATGAAGTTTTATAAAAATATATTGATGGCTAAATTACAAAATGAACAGATAAACTTTTTTATTTAGATCAGATAACATTTCCTACGTATAAAATCTTAGTACCCTTTGAAGGCCTTTGTCTTTATTTGAATATATACTGTATTTTATATTGAATAAAGGATTTCGAATTTAATTTAAATTATGGCCATAATTTGATATACAATTCTCTATGAAGTTATAGAAAACAATAGAGACTATTCCGTTTGTAAGGAAAATTTTTGTATTTCTTGTCTTCTACTAGGTATCCGTGACTTCATTCGGTACCGGCGCGGCGATGCTGATATTTATCAGCAAGGCTATCATACGTTTTCGGGACGAATATTGTTGAGAAATATATAAAGTCTCTGTCTACCTATTAAAATATTGCAAACTTATATACGTATGCCTTGCCTCAGGTTGTACCTACCTATTGACTTCGCGAATCTAGAAACTTGTTACAAGATTGTTTAATCTCGTGATTATAAAATATTTGTTTAATTTTGTTTATAATATGCATCATATTTCTGGATTGTGACGACTTGTCAAAAATAAAGAGACTTAAAATTCAAGGTTACATATTCATATATATTATATATTATTTCATATATTAAAATAATTTATATAACATTTTAACAATAAACACCGGTCACTTTAAATCTAAATGGGACCAAAATAAAAAAACGAACAAAAAAATTTTCTCGGATCATAAATTACCCAGTTCTAAGTTCTGAAACATGAAAAAAAGCAAATGAAATGATAACCTCCTTCTTTGTTGAAGTCGTTTAAAAATGAAAAGATTTCTTTACCAAAATAAAGTTAACCGTATTATTACGGACTGGCAGCACTGTTTACACTTCTTCTCCAATCAATTTTAGTAATCTCGAATTATCAGCAAACACAAAAATATCACAGAACCCATTATTTGATCCAGAATAATTGAATCAATGTGACGTGAATGCGACACATACCTACGAACTTCCGTCAAGCTAGTAACGAAATGCTCGAAGCAGAATAGCTGATTCGATCAGTACCGTGCCACTGAAATGTATGTACGTATGCTCACCAACGCATTTCTTTGTTATCCACAATGCACGCAAAATCACTTGGCGAGCAAACCTCCTTAAAGAACTTTAAAAAAGTAAAGATGGAGTTATTATTTAAAATATATTTTGAAAAACAAAAAATCCGAATCATATTCAATGATTGTTGAAGACCAATCATATATAATGAACATAATGAAACATGAGATTGTAGAATGGCTAAACTTAAATGCTCGCGTTAACATACAAAACCTTTTACGTCCGTAAGTTACGGGCAGCTCGGTGTGTTAAGATATGATCCGCACAAGCTGCGAGCTGACTCGGCAAAACGTTATTTATGACAGTCAATTTCAACACCATTTATCATCGCTTTATCTCGCTAATGGTTTAGTCTTTAGGATTTATTTAACGGAGCTCGGTCAAAACATAGCTGTAATTTTTTAGTTTACGTTTTAATAACCTGCTCTAAATAGTATACTGGATAAAGCCAGATATATTAATACTATTCAGAGAACAGAACAATACCTAGACTATTGACGTAATCCAGACAGATTTCATTGTAAAAATAAACTCAAATTACATTATCAAATTCAAATGAATGCTTTGTGTATATATGACAGACTGACTGATGTACAGAGCACATATCCAACTGCTGGACTTATACCTCCTATTCCTTTGAGGTTTGGAGCTAATTTCATCACGCTATGCCGACGCAGGTCAGTGGATACACGTGTGGAAGAATTTCTAGAAAATAATTAAGATATATTCTTATTAAATTAACGATACTTGTTTCTGATTGGTGCACTTGTATTCTTTATATTTTTTACCATACGTAATAGGAACAAATTATATTTAAACTAATCCAAAAGGAAACTACATTAAAAAGACATTTCATTAGTGTAATGGCATTTGAATTTGTTTTGACAAAAAAACTAACTATTCGAACTGCAATGTACTGCCTGCATAAAACGTGCTATTACGTAATTTATTTCATCGACCTTATATAACTAGAAACGCAATCAGTTTTTATTTGTAAATACAAACAAATTTTATTATTTAATATAGAACAAACAAGTAATGACAATAATAATAATTATAAAAGAATGACTGCGTGACCTAAACTTCAGTCTGATAAAAAGTCACATCATGTATGTGAGGTTTTATTACTGGTCTAGTAGCTAGAGATATCAAGACTGCACATCTCAAGGTCCTCAAGGGTTCAAAACCCAGAACGGGCCGATAAAAAGCTATTGGTGTTTTCTGTAGAAAAAATATCAATAACAGCTCGCAATCTGAAAGTGTGTGTGCCTCGGAAAGCAACTCTTTTTTCAGTCATGTCGGATTTGCCATCCTCGATGGGATACAATGGTATATTATGATAGCGAAGGAATAGAGAATGCATCTGTATTTGTACACACACTTATGCACTATAATATGTTCTGCGTAGTGGGATGGCCATGATGGTCAATCTCAATAGAAACTAGCCGGTTAGGGCGGTTAGTAGGACATCACATCATCAGATACATATTAAGACATGGCTTTCCAAATTATACGCATTATTAGTGACTAGGTTATTGTATTATTCTCAATTTTTCCTTTCTACTTGTATCATGTCTGACTTAATATCAGTTTCTCACATTTTATTATGACGGATTTTGTTAGGAATGATCAGCAGATAAAGAATATTTCTGAAACTTCAATGTATCCTTTTGTAATCATTGTATTTTCGTTAAAAGCATAAATGCGTTGAAGAATTAAAAGTCTTATATTTTAAACGCTCCATTGAAATGTGGGCATTTGAAACAGATTCTATTCATATTTTTATACGCGATAATGAGTCTGTTTCAGATTTATGAAAGGCTGTGTTTTAATGAGCAGAGCTTTACAAAAACGAGCGTCGAGCATTCGAATATTTAAGATCCAAACTGTTCCATAATGAAGTGTTGTATGTGTTTCTTAAGAAAGTGTCCTTGAAACGATTTTTGGAAAAATATTAAATTTATAAAGATAATAATATATGCGATACTAACGGCATTTAAAGACTTTTTTTGATCCATTTGTTAAGTTAATTTCTTTTTAGTATATCGCTATAACATTGGCGCTATAAGATTGAGCTGGTAAAACTTACTTAGAATATGCGTGCTGAAGCTTGTGAGTGGCCAGCCACTGCCGCAGGACGAGTCTTTGCTGTAAAACATGCGCCGCACGTCGTAATCTTCTCTCCTCTGATGCGGGCAGTTCTGGTAATCTTTCCATATTCTCCGGTGACCCGCATCCAGAGAGTGTCGATATTCCTACAAGAATACATAAATTCCTGCATATACAAGCCACACATTTTTTAAGAATTGATGATAACGATACAGTTGTTAATATAATAAAAAATAATAATGTACTATAATGTTAAAATTTTATTAATAATAAGTTAAAAAATAATTTATTTCAACTTCTTCCATTATGAAATGAGGGGCTCTATAACAAGGAAAATTCTTCAACCTACTTCTTTACTCCAATTCCTAAAATAATATATTGTATGTAATTTTTATTAAGCATATCGCTTGTACATAAAAAATGCACATTTCAAGTTTTCTTTTAAAGAAATAAATAACAAGGTCATATAAAATATAAGCGCTATAACTGTTTAATAAAGAAGTTTGTTGTAGGAAGGTAACTAGGCAACAAGCCGACCTTCGTGGTAGCGCCGCACTACACAGAATATAATATATTTTTAACATGAGACACATAGTCGTTTCGACAATGAATTATATTTGAACTATATAATAGATACTTACAAGAAAACAAATACGATTTGTAAAGAATAGTTCCGTTCATAGACCCACCTTGGGCGCCACTCTAAGAAGTGTCATGCATTCTTACTTAAATGTTACAAGTTTTGCGTGCATTACTTTGCATATATGGCGTTTGTAATAATATATAAGTGAGACCATCTGGCGTTTCAATTCTAAACAGAGAATAACAGCCACGCAATAAACATTCAGCGAAAAAATAACTGACAATTGTCACGCAATCGTAACTTTTTACATTAACTATTATACTTAGAAAAGCAATATAAAGAGTTCATATAAAAAAACGTTATGCATTGTTACTTGACGTCGTTTATTATACCGAGAACTATAGTAACCGACACTCATAAAGCAAGCGATAAATTAAATAAGCGTGTGGTTGTATTGACCTTAAATAAATAATATCACACGTCGTACGATAAAGTAAAGTTATAAGACGCAATATTGCCCATTATTATTGCGTCTTGTAACTCTAGATATCGAATTAAACGGTAAGTAAAATCAAAACTCCATTATAGGTACATAAAACGTTCAGAACTTAATTACAAATAGTCCATCAAAAGAGTGGCGTTCGAAAATTGCACTGTATCGTGTCTCACGCGAAGGCTTCTCCAATCGAACTTTTCTTGACCTTTCAAACTAAACAACTTAAAACTATGTATCTTTTAAGCTTTGCCCTTTGTTTTTAAATTTCTAAAGCTGATAGAATGAATTATTTTTATGCATACATTTATATGTAAAAAGTGTACGTATGGTAGCAAGGCACCATGAAACAATAGAACAATATCACAAAGCAACATTGTCCTTTTGACCTCTCCCACAGTTGCCAAAAGCATTTGAATGTAAATATCATTATTAACACTCTTAATAATTCGCTTATAATCCTTGATCCATAATAACAATGAAAGAAATAAAAGATTCTTTATATCATTTATTTTAAGATTGACTTCTTAATTGTAAGCAACTGCTTACTAAACTTAGTTAAGTCTTCTTAGAAAAGGAAATTAAAATACCACTTAATTTAAAAGAACACCTACTTTTCTTTAATTTCAAGAGCCGTTTAATTCAACTTGAATCGCCAATAAGCCGGGACCAAGAAAAAAATTGTATGAAACATAATTTACTCCAAAATGTCAAAAGTACTAAGCATATTTAAAGAGCAGAGAATTCCAACTGTTTTTAAATTTAAAAACGAATAACGTATTTTATGCAGATTTTAATGTTTGACAAAGACGAGGTCTAGAGGGCTGTTTGAAGAGGGCGGTTCAAGTTCGAGAGTTGTTCACGTCCGACCCTCAATCGCTACACGCTGACTACGAAACACTGGGGATAAGTAGATACAGTATGACTGATAATATTCACTATGTTTGTTTCCAACTACATATATATGTATCTTATTTGATACACATAACAGTTAACGGCATTACATACAAATAAACAAAAATATAACCATCAAGGGCTATTACTTTCTATAAATAATAATAAATAAAGTATGTAATATAACATTTTCTTAATAACACACGTAGATTAAATGTATTTTATGATTAAAATGTATCAAACAGAAAAACTCAGCTACTTTTTTTACTGGTATCGAGATTCATAAAGTTAGTAGCTACTAAGCTACTAACTTCATGAATTACACCTTTTAAGCCAACGAGGGAAAATAACATAAAATACAATGACAATTAATCTAGTTGTTGTTTATAAGTGAAACTTTAAAAAATTACCACTTATGTCCTATACATATGTGTATCATACAATTTTTTATATATTGGTTCTCTAAATAAAATAATATTATATTCGAATAAATAAAACACTTCTAGTAATAGCTACTTATTTATTCGGACTTAACGTTGCTGCGACTATTTCAAGATCGTAACGTTTATTTCAAGATCTAAACTTCGAATACCTTTTTCAAAATGTTTTAAATTTTTATCACAATTCAATGTTTACAAGAAAGTCAGCGTTCCAGTACCCATATTGGTCTAAGTTTTGCCAAAAATTACTGTGATTTTAAGAAAAACAACATTATTCATTTGAAAACATACACCACAAACAAACTCAGCGCGGCTAAAAATAATGATACAAAACACTGGACAACGACTAATGTGTAATATAAGGGATAACGCAATCGATGCACTTGTTGCTGTAAGTAGGGCACTGAAATGGGCCGGCGACCGGCCCCGGGTTGCAGGTACCCTGGATATTTGTGTAGCTGTCGTCATATCGGATCAAAGCCCTCGTAAACGATTCCCATGCAAAAGGCGAAAAGCAAAGCTATCATTATTCCTAAGCAGCCTCCATTATCTCGTCTCTCTCTATATGTCAAATATTACTTCAAAAGAAAAAAAAACGAGCGGTAAAAAGGAAATTGCAAGCTCTTAATGTAAATCACGTTTTGTAATCAAGTTATTCCTAAACCTTTTAGAAAATAATGTGATATCCTTTTTTTTTAAGAGATAAGGAAATCGTTCTAACGAAGCACAGTAATTTTTGACAGTGTTACTTTTAATATTATAAATATTTATATATAATATAATATATAATTTTTAACAGAACCTTCTTCTCCTCACTCAACCGATTTTGCATTTTTTTTTTTATTATATATATTTCCGAGCAAAATAATAGATAACAGAGGAGAACAAAAATATTTAAAACATGCAAATTTATATATAAATGTTTTGCTAATAATAACGATGGAATATCGACCACAGGGCGAACGTTATTGTTATAAAAAACTTTATTGTTAATACAAATTGGACCATAAGAACGACCATTCTATTGGGAATATATGAAATAATTAAACTCAAAAGTGTTAGAATTGTCTATGTGTCAATCTTATCGTCTTTGATTAGTTAAATAAAGCACATTACTCCACACAAGATTATATAAATAATAAAAAAGTGTATAGCTGGACCTTGTTGACTCTCAGGCACGATCGATATATTATTTAAATTTTGATGTATTTAATTGACATAACTTGTATTTCAAATGTTGGAAATGAGTATCTAGTGAGATTCGTGCCTGTTCTTTTTGGTAGAATCTACATTGCAAACCGGTGTTAGCTTTAGATTTAATACAATTCTATCAAATGACGTTTTAAAAATGCTTGTAAACGCCCACTTGAATAAAAATACATTTTGATTTGTTTTGATCAAGGGAAAAGGCTTTAAATAGATAGAAAAACATAAAATTAGACGTATAATATTCTCAGTGAAAATCAATAAAGCAATTACAACAAGAGAACCTGTTCAGAGGGATCTAATTGTACGGTGGACTCGAACACAACTGCATAGCGCTGGCTTCTCGCCAAATTCGCCGCCATCATGGTCAGGGATGCGCAATAAAACTACAACGCTATCGGAATGACACTTTCTTAAATATCGCCAGATTGTAACTTAAAACATAGTTTAGCCATTTTTATTTCGTAGTTTCAACTTTATAATAAGCTGTTAATATTATAATAAAACCCAAAATATTTTTATTTTAGTATATAAATTATTACCTTTAGGCAAAAAAGTGTGTGCATCGTAAATAAGCGACTACGATAGTGGTGTAGGAAAATAATTATATTATCGTAATTATAAGTAAATAATCTTAACAAATAAAAATAAATCATTGTATGTTTGTCCATATAAACGTTTTATACTGACCCTTATTCCACCTGTCAGAATCTTATCTCAAGAATGTATGCAAGTAGGAATTAATATGTAGTTTATATTTATGTATATATATTTTGATATATTATATTACTATATGTGTATTATTTGGATGTAGTTATGTGTAGTTTATTATACTGTAATGTTAGTGTACATAAATTATATTCATTATCTCCTCATTCTATCTGTACTTACCTGTTCTCGTCTTAAGCTTCTGTCACCAAAGGTTGTCTGTGAGAGATCGCTATAAGCGATAAGACCGCCTTTGCGCACCATTTGTTGTTTCTTTTTTTTTTTTTAATACCCAATAACTGTCAAGTTATAGTTATAGTGTAATGTGTTGTGCAATAAAGTATTTAAAATAAATAAAATAAAATTATTCTCCCCGGAACTTGTAGAATAAGTATTACCTAATACAGTCGTAGAAAAAAACAATAACAAGTCTAATTTGGAGAAGTACTTTGCTAATTACTATTAATAATATTTAATTAATTCGTCTCTTTTCTTAATAAATTTTAGGAATATTTCAATAAGTAAAAAGTAGTAAAATTATCTATGACTAAATTACACACTCATTCATTAGTTTTGTCTATGATATTTGACCGTACGCCAGAAAGCTATGTCTTATGCATGCCTAAGGACACTGTAATAAAAAAATAGTAAAGAGTGTAATTAGTAGTTACACAAGACAGTAATTTTAATTAAATAAATACAAAAAAGACTACTAATTTTCGATTCTAGACGTATACAGGAATAAAATAAAACGCTGTCTGTGTAATCTATTATAATATGGTGATCGACTCTTAAAACTATAAAGTTTATTTATATTGTTGGTATCGAGTAATAAAAATGCTTTAATTATCTTGTTCATTGTTCAGGTTGAAAGGAGTTATTCGCGTCACAGCACTACAGCCGCTGAAAGGGGTTTCGAGTCGACCACACACTCCACAACCTGGTTTGCAGCGGAAAAGTCAATTAGTTGCAATATTGTCGTGAGTGTGCTATGCATACCTTTGTTTAGGAAAATTAAACTCAGAATTCTATTTAGACGCAAAGGAATAAAAAAATATTTTACAGTTGAGACTTAGCTTAAACGTAATTTTTCAAGGATGTCAGTGGTGACAGTTTTTCCAAGTAATTAGTTTCATTTTGTATGTTCGCTATAAAGTTCACCAAAAAACGTTCACCGGTTTTCATATTTTTTATAAACTTATAAGAACTTATTTAAATAGTCTGCGATGTGTCGATAAAATTTGCTCACTAATTACGAAGCGCACCTATAACTAATCACAGTAATCTGATTATGACGACCTTGCCTAAGGTACCTATCAAAACAATAGAATTGTCTATTCAAGGATGTTTTCCAAGCCGACTCCGGTTTTCAGATATCAGATTGAATACAATTAGTATATAGGAGATAAATTATACTATGAGTACAAAGAAAAACAATTGCGACTCAAATAGCTAAACTGCCTCGCTCTCCTAGTGTCTAGCTTATTTGACGAATTTCAGAAATATAAATCCTGGGTGAGACGAATAAAAAATGTTGGATTTTCGTTAGCTATTCCTCGTAAGCAGCCCAGAGATTGGGACAACAGTGTTTATACTACAGTTGATTGAACTTACGCTTTGAGAATAGCCGTTGTTGCCGACATTGGTTAGAAGAACTTCATCATTACTATTTGCACAGCTGTAGATAGAATAAATATTCATTTTTTTTAATAATATCACCTTGCCATCCTTAGAATACTTTAAATGCTTAATATAAATTTTAACGAAAACGAGGCACCAGACCCCTTTTTTTTTCATCGAATACCGTAAACGAAGGTGATAACATTCCGCTTCAATAGAAGTGACCTTTTTAAAATTAGTTCCACGCCACACCGAAGGTCTTAATTTTATAATATTAAAATTAGATTTCAGCACATTCGAATATATTGCTCACATACATATTCAGACCAAAAATGTTCGACATATTTTATTGATATGAATAGTAAAAATATAATAAATGTTCTACAAAAAGCAAGTCATTACATTTGAATCTTCGGAAATTGGATTATTTTGTCGTTGAATTAGGAAGAACCTATTTTTAAAGTAACGTATTATTGTATGTTTATTTCTTCATCATATTACTCATATTTGTACTGGAACGTTTATAAACATAAACATGCACAATTCCATAATTACATTAATTTTATAGTACTAGATAATAGTTGTCGCTTTGGTCGTATTTTAGTAGTTGTTAGTCATGTATATAAGGTGTTAGATAGAAAAAGTAGCCTGTGTCCTTGTTTTGGTTTAAACTTTGTGCATAGAAAATTTCCTCAAATTTGTCATTCATTGGATTGGCCGTGAAAGCATAACAGACAAACAGGCAGACTTATTTTCGCAATCATAATATTAGTTTAGATATCTATGCACTTAAGGAAAGCAGCAGAGTACAAATGCCACCTGCTGGTCATCTTTACCCACCGGCACACCGGTAATCACCGCCAACCACAGAATCAGAGATGTCTTGTTCACTGACTAACTAACTATTAAAATTGAAACACAGCATTACATAGTACAGCTATTTAGCGGTAGAATAATTGGCGAATGGGTGGTACCCCCGAGACGAGCTTGCACAAAGCTCTTCCGACTGCATTGCTATATTAAACAACAGAGTTTCTTTAACTATTCCTCAAACATGAGAATATAATTACTAAATATAATCACTCCTTACAATAACGAACTCGCGCGAGCACGTTCTCGTCAAACAAAAAATGTTTTGTATTCAACGCATGCTGTGATTGTTTCAATTTTATCAAGAATATTCTTAACAATCTTAAGGCTAGGGATTCGCAACAATTTTATAGCCACGTCTTCGAAGCTTATACAAAACATTCTATGAATGTATATGTTGACAAAGAACATAAGCTACGGCACTACTATTTATACTTAGAAAGTGAAAACGTAAATACATAACATTGTTTGTAGCTCTATTGACAGATAATTGTTATAATTTTATACCGAAGCGGACTAATGCTTATTCGTCAGTATTATATAAATAAAACTTTGTTACTTAACAAAAATACCATGACATAACACACTGATGACTGTGACTGCCTTTATACAAATTGCACTAATTTATACCAGAATCGTAAGTTGTTTTGGTCTTTGACGAATAATGTATCTATTATGAAGATGACAAAGGAATATATAATGAAAGATTACCTGAAAATGTTGACATTCCTGACAAAAGAGACAGGCCGGAGTGTCGGCTGTGAGAAGGATGTATCATACCGATAGAACAAATCTCAGAATCCTCGAATTGCCACATTTTGAGATCGAAACTTTTAGTGTTATTAACGAATCAAAGACGAGTCACAGATCGTCGCGATCTATGAATGAGTTCGACCACTTTTACTGCAGAAGTTCTATCAGGACTTTCTGAATATTTTTTCGGTAAAGTTATAGTTTAAAATAGTTCAAAGCTACAGTTTTTATCACATAAGAACGGAATGCGGTCATATTTAGTGATGTGTGGAGATATGCATAAGGAAGAGACGTGCGCGCGGATCCGTGTCTGCGGTACGACTGAGCGTTGGGCGGGCGGAACTACCCTCATCCCTCTTTTTATTTGGCGGGTGGCGGGTGGTGGGTGGCAGAGTGACGTCAGGGGACACCGCGTATCCCAAAACCTTATCCTGTTCATGTTTCGACAATACGAATTAATTTTTGATGATCGTATTTTCTCTTTATATTCAAAAGTTGATTAAAAAAATGTAACCCAAACCTCAAATAATTGCAAAAATTGTTTTTGTTATGTTGAAATACAAAAATGTATATTATATTCCCTGAAAATTTGGACCCAAAGCTGTTTCTTTTGTTGGAATAATTTATCTTAATTATGTCTACACATATCAATGATTTTTTTTTAAGATTGAATAATACTTCATATATTTTATTTTTTATTTTAGTGCCATTTAGGACCTGCAAAATTATTTATTTGATATCACATATTTTAATAAAATTGCATCACTACATTGTGTACCAATGTATTGTTGCAATTTTATAAAATGTAATTTAAAATAATACCTGTATACCAAGTTCAGAAAAACTTGGTGGGGCTTGATGGGAGATAATAGATGACTACTTCATTGTCAAATATGCTAAAAGGTGTGGACGTTGTTAGTCATTATTACAACAAGTCTCTCAAAAATGTCTGACATAACATTAACACTATTCCTAATAGAAACAACATATCAATTGCATTTGTACATGCCTGCTCAAAACATATTTCAATGTAAAGTTTACAGATGCTCATAATTGATATAAATAAAAATACAATATAATGTAAAAAAATGCAATTGTTGTAGTAAATAAAAAAATATGGCTATTTAATATTATAGTTAAGTATTATTTTATTTTATGAAGTAAAATAATTTTACAAGGATTCATATTTATTGTAACTATTTCCTACCATTATTTTAAATGGTTAGTTTTGCTTAAATTTTATTAAACCTTTATATATTTATGTTATAGAAAAACCAAAACATACATTTACATCTTGGCTTCGGTAAGGCTTGTTTATTTAAAAATAAAAATAAAACAATTCATATGAAAATTTATTAGGCGTTTCCCTACTTGATGTTTAATGATCTATGCAATACATACCGAGATCTTTGAATAATTTCTTATAGTCTCCAAGATCGTTTTGTTCCAACCACTCGTCGACTTCAGAGCTTCCATTTTCAAATATTTCACTTAAAACTATTCTAGTCACATAAACTAATGTTAAAAAAAAGAATACTGTGCCACAATATTGCACCCGTTTTAGCATATTCGTAACTTTTAGTCATAAAAACATCGTTTATCGCAAAACAAACAAAATTCTGCACCTAAATTTTCGCAAGTTTTGACAAATGTCAGAGGAAAGTACTACAAATACAGACTACTGGTATGTCATTGTCAAATGTCATGTGCGTTCCATTATTGCTAAAAAACAATCTAAGGTTGGCTAGATAGAAGGCTGTTTTTGTTATTTTTTATATTAGTCTTAGAATCCTTATTCGGTGACAGGAATTTGCGCAAGCCTGTCTGTATAAAAAATACCCAATATAAAAAAGGAATTATCAATATTTCTACAGTGCCAATGTCTATGGGTGGTGGTGACCACTTACCATGGCCCATTTAATAAATTCGCCTAACTTTTACCGTAAAAAAAATTCATTGTGATGAAACTATTTGATTAATAATTATTCGAAAATAACAAATATCAAAAACATTATAATCAATAATTATATTTTTATTCCACCTTGAAATTATAGACTATTGATATTGGTAAACTGTATGGTTTACTCCAGAACTTATAAGTCTTCTTTTTATATGAAGAATCAATAGAAAGAATCTGTTAATTGATTTTACTTCCATTTAAAATTTTCATATTGAAATGGATTTTTATACAAAAAATTCAAGTAAAAAGGGGGTTTTCAAAAAATTAAACAAACATGAAACATTAAAATGTAAAATACATATATATATTTTAGGCATATCACAAGGGGTGCTTAGACAGTCTAAGATCTGCATAAAGCTAGGTGTGTAGATCACATATAACTAAGAAGTGGCTTTGAAACTACTTAAGCAAGGTGATTTTAATTCTTCAGTTTAATCTTATCAGCAAGCGAGCAGGACAGTCCTGTGCCATCAGGCTCAACATTCAGATCTTCAACTGTACTGTCATTGATGACCATGGAAAAACGCTTGGAGCGGAAACCGCCAAGCGGTGGAAGATTAGTGCCAAGGTCCAAGGCCTTGATGAAATTGCCACTCGGATCTGCTAGCATGCGAACCTAGAAAATAATAATTGTGTCTAAAGAAATAATATCAATATTTGTTTCTAAATTCCTAAAAACAATTAGTCAAACAGAAGAGTATTTTACTCTTTTCAGTCAATATTTAGATTAAATATTCAAGAGTATTCAGGCTAATAAATAATGTACAAGTATTACTGGCCACTGTAGTAGGTTAGAGGTCATACAACAATCAATAAAGTTTACATAGAAACACCGCTTATCATCCACTGCTTGCAATATGTTTTATAAATAGGTATGAGTTTAACAACATATTTCTTCTTAAGTTAAATATCAAAAAAACTATATTTCAACATATTTTCTTGTAAACTAAATAAAATAAAAATCAACATTAAAATTTCACATGTTGATTTTTATTTTATTTGGTTGCCGACAATGCCGACATTTCAGATTACTGTCGGCCATTGAAATATCGGTAGAACAAAATCTTACTTTTCCTTTGGTGTTGTGTTGTGCACCCCATGCGGCCATCACATATGGATCATTAACAGATACACACACTATTTCCGAAACTCCCTCCGATTTCAGTTTATCAGCGCTCTGAACATAACCAGGCAAATGTGTCTTGGAGCAACCAGGAGTAAAAGCTCCAGGAACAGCGAAAAGAACAACCTTCTTTCCAGCAGTTAATTCGCAAATGTTCACTTTATTTGCAGGTGAATCCTCGAACAAATCAACAGCCGGCATTTTGTCCCCAACCTTAAACAATAACATCAATCAGAGGTAGTTATATAATTTTAGTACCAGATTAATTAAAATACTTACCTTTACTGGAGCCATGGCGAAAAAAGTCGTGTGTACCGCTCTACTAGACGCTTGTTTTGCAAATGCCGAAGCGTTTCGAACAATAGACACAGCCGTGAAAAACATTTGTGATTGACTGATTGATAATTAATTTTTAATCTTTGAAGTTTGGTTTGAGTGTTTGCTTTTTTTACAATTTATCTATTGCTGTATTGAGTTATAGACAAGATTATATAAATTAATGATACCCGCCTAAAATATAAAAATGTGCAATTTGATTGACGCTTTAAAAAATCCTACAACTATGTCCGGACTGGTTAATATATCAATCAATGGCTTAATTTCAAAACTATAAAACTTATTAACTTTAAATAATACATGAACTTGATAGGGTGATGTAGATACTAAAAAAAATGTTGTGCACATTAATATAAGCTCTTATCATCATGCGCTCTTTAGCCGCCACATTCTTCTCCATTCCCTTGTATGTCATTAGTGCGAGGTCCGTGTTATGGCGCTTTTTATTTATTTATTTATTGCATTACTAATCTTCTACATCTGATCGATCCGTTTAACATGTAATAATATATACGACGCAAAAAGTTTGTACCACCATTGGTAGTAAAATATCATTATACTCAATTTATAGCCAAACTCAATTCATATTTAATTCCCAAATTACGATAGCATCATTAAGCATAGTTTCGTAACAGACGGACAGATATATTATTATAAATATATAAATATATATATATATATATATATGTATATATATTGTGGAAATCGTAGGTTTTATAATAAAATTTTATTTTAAATAATACATTAAGATGAAAAGAATCTAAAAAATAGTTCGATTTGAAAAAATGCCGTGCGCAAATGATTGAATAAAAAAACTTCTAATCTCAAATATTTTGTAGTGAAAAATGCAAAAACACTTTAAACTTATTTTTTAAAAAATTCGTAGTAATTTCATACTGCTATTTCTTGTAAAGTTTATTTTTAGGAATTGTAATTTGTATGTTATCTTTGCTATCTTTTATCTGTGCAAAATATAAAATTTGTTCGGTTGTCGTTTGACGATTTGATTGACGTTGTTAATGTTTGATTCTTCTCAATTTTGAGTGCTTTTCTATTTTATTATTAGAATATGATGATTAATTTACTATTTCATACTGGAAGATTTTGAGATTTTCCCGTGAATTCATAAATCCACAATGGAGGCACCTTCAATGGACACTATTTACCAGGCCATTAATGCCTTGTATGATAACCCCAACCCAAATGAAAAGGAAAAGGCCTCGCGATGGTTAGGAGAAGTACAAAAATCTGTGAGTATTTCTATGTTTTAGTACAAACCGGTTTTTTATTCGATAGAAATATATAATATGTGTTTTAGAAATTTATTTATTATTGTTTTGAATTAAAATTTACCACGTTTGCCATTTTCCAGATTCATTCATGGAAAGTAGCCGATCAGCTTTTACAACAAAAGAAAGATGTTCATTCGTGTTATTTCGCAGCTCAAACGATGAGATCTAAAGTGCAGCATAACCTTTCGGAATTACCTCAAGAAGCCGTGGTCTCACTCAGAGATTCTCTCGTAGCTCACTTAGAAGGAATCTCTCCCGAAACAAGTTCAGCGATAGTCACTCAACTTTCATTGGCCTTAGCCGATTTAGCGTTGCAGATGACATCTTGGTCAAATTGTGTTGGTGATCTCATCAAATTATTTTCTAACAAAAATGACTTTGTCCTCTTAGAAGTATTAACGGTATTACCTCAAGAAATCGATTCATCAAGCTTAAAACTCGGTGAGAACCGCCGGGAAGAAATCAAATCAGAACTACGAGCAAATTCTCAATTAGTGACATTTTTCCTTAAAGAGTGTTTAAATAGTTCCCAAAGTACTAATATAGCATTGAAAATTGTTAAATGTATGACATCATGGATCCAGGTTAGGGCAATGAGTATACAGGAAGTGCCTCAGAATGCAGTTATTGGATTCAGTTTGCAGGTTCTAAGAGATCACAATTCTATAAACTTGCTGCACTCTGCTGCGTCTGACTGTATCTGTGCAATACTTCACTGTTTAGAGGATAATAATAATAATACAGAGGTAGAAAAGTTACTGTTTGATAGTGTTTCCTCACTAGAAGAGAGCTATCACATGGCAGTGGCTCACGAGGAAGAGGAGAAAGCTGCAAACTATGCTGGAGTGTTTACAGAGCTAGCAGAAACATTTTTAGAGAAGATAATCTTGTGCGCTGCAAATGGTAATGCACATTTTGCAATGAGATCTTTGGAGCTCTCACTCGTATGTGTTGGACATCATGACTATGATGTAAGTGCAGTAACCTTTATGGTTAATTTTGTGATTAAAAAAAAATGTGCATCAATTTCACATATAAGCATTACAAATGTGTGAAATGTAAATAAAAATAAACAAGATAAAGTCTAATATAATTTGTAAAATCTGTTGTATTTATTACTATGTTCAAAATATAAGTGGAAAAACATAGATTGAGATTTCAAATAGATTTCATTGTAATTGTATTAGTGATTTCAAACTAAAATTTGATTTCAAATCATTGCCAGATGTGTTTGTAAATTTTTGTTTAGTTCTCAGGTTGGTGGCTCAATTGGAATCAGTGGTCACAATCAATAATACACGTATTGATTATATATCTAATATTTTTGAATATCATGGAACATCACTCGTTACCAAATGTTATTTTTATGTTATTACTTATGCAATAACTATTGTCAGATTATTTTGTGAAGTGCTTGCACTAAAGTTCTTTTTACTAAATTAATATAACTGATAGTATTAATTTTTTTATACTAGAAATGTTTTGAAAAATATTACAGGTCGCAGAAATCACATTTAATTTATGGTATCGTCTATCAGAAGAAGTTTATGAGAGAGATTATCAACCGCTAACAGACGTATTCAAACCACATATAGAGAGGTTAATCGAAGCATTGGCCAGACACTGTCAGTGTGAACCTGACCACACACAGTTACCTGACGAAGGAGATGAATTCTATGTAAATTGACATATTCCATTTTAATACATTTGTCAATACTTCACAAGATATATTAATACTACAAGTACTTTACTGCTTCAACTCTGTATAAATATTTATATGTATATTGAAACTTGCAACAATTTGGAAGGATACTTATATTTTAAAAAACTTTTCCACAGGAATTCCGCATGAAAGTAATGGAATTAATAAAGGACGTTGTGTTCATTGTTGGGTCAAGTTCAGTGTTCCGACAGATGTTTGCAGTTCTACAGGCTGACTTGCCTTGGGAGCAAACGGAAGCAGCTCTCTTTATCATGCAATCTGTAGCTAAAAATATATTGCCGTAAGTATGAATTAAATTTCAAATTAAACTTAATTTAGTACTGATTACATAATCTGAGATTTATTGTAAAGGGTATTGTTAATATTCATAAAAGTGAAGTAAAAAAGTTTGAGATGCTTAGGTCAAAAATGTGATTTTCGAAGCCTCTAGCTCATTTAATAATAATATAATACATATATTGATCATTTTTGGAAATTTTTAGTAATTATTATGATAAAATTGGTCATTTTAATGTTTGTAAAATGATTTAAGCAAATATATGCCTCTCAGCAGTGAGATACCAATGTAATATCCAGCTTTGTATATTTTTCAGTGAAGAATATGAATATGTGCCAAAAGTAGTAGAAGCCATCCTCTCGATGCCCGAGGGCACGCACCCGGCGGTGCGGAAGACCTGCATCCTCCTGCTGGGCGAGCTCTGCGAGTGGATAGAGAGGCACCCAGAGTGCCTCGAGCCGTGCCTCCAGAGCCTCATCGGCGCACTGCAGGACCAGACCCTGGCGAACGCGGCGGCGACGGCTCTGCAGGTGACGCCCCCTCCCGCCTTCTCCCCCGCCGCCCTCGCCGCCCCCTCCCCGTGCCGCCGCCGACTCACGCCGTGCCCCCGCAGAACATCTGCGCCGCGTGCCGCAGCCACGCCGCGCCGCACGCCGCCACGCTGCTGCGCGCCGCGCGCCGCGCCGACGAGCTCAGCCTGGCGCCGCGCGCCGCCGCCGCGCTGCTGCGCGCGCTGGCCGCCGCCGTGGGCCGCCTGCCGCCCGAGCAGCTGGCGCTGGCCATGCGCGAGGCGGCCGCCGTGCAGCTGGAGGGGCTGCGCGAGCTGCTGGCGCGCGAGGCCGAGCCGCGGCGCGGTACGCGCAGCGACCCCGTGCTGTGGCTGGACAGACTGGCGGCGCTGTTCCGCGACGTGGACGCGCCGGCCGGGCCCGCCGCGCACCCCTGCCTGCCCGCCTTCCGCGACGCCTGGCCCGTCGTGCACGAGGTCATGAACAAGTCGGTCCCGGTTTATTTTAATCACCAAACGGTTCTTTCTGAATTATTGGGTTCTGACAGTGTGTGAGGACGTGGCCCTGCAGAAAATAAATTGCAGATTTTAATTGCACATTTGCTTGCGAATGGAGTATAAAAATTTCAATTAATATTTTTTACATTTTCACTAGTCAGTAAAAATTAAAAGCAGTAATTTTAATATGCCATAATATAATGTCTGGCTTCAGCCATATGTGAGATCCCAATAAGAAGAAATGTATGCATATAATCATTAAAGTAAAGACAAATCCGTCGATAACGTTACCGGTAAATTATTCGAGAGGCCGTCCGCAGGTACTCGCGCGAGGGCCGCATAATGGAGCGCGCGTGCCGCAGCGTGCGCTTCATGGTGCGCAGCACGGGCCGCCACGCCGCGCCGCTGCTGCCCGCACTGGCGCAAGCGCTGCCCGTGCTGTACGCCGTTCGCGCGCACTCCTGCCTGCTGTACCTGGCCGCCGTGCTGGCCGACGCGCTGGCCGACCCCGCCGACGCCACCGCCCAGCGCGCGCTGGCCCGCCTGCTGCACGCGCTGCTGCCGCCCGCGCTCACGCTGCTGGCCGCACCCGAGGCGCTGCGCGACAACCCCGACACGGTCGACGACCTCTATCGCCTCTGCGTGCGGTGAGTGCGAGTCGCCTGCGTCGGTACCCCCCGCCCTCGTCGACGTCCCCGCCTGACCGGCCTCGCTGCGCAGGTACCTGCAGCGCAGCCCGGGGGCGCTGCTGGCCGCGGAGGGCGTGCTGCCGCAGCTGCTGTCGCTGGGCGCGCGTGCGTGTGCGCTCGACCACCGCGACGCCAACTGCTCGCTCATGAAATTCCTGCACGATCTCGCCAGGATAGCTAACTCCACGCGCGAGGACGACCGCCAGGTCAAGGGTGAGACGCTCGACCTGCCCTTTTGCATTTTTTATAAAAAGTAAAGCTACTAATAACATACACTACATTATTTTTTCAGAGGCCATAAGCGCGACTCTGACGCAGTACGGCGAGACTCTCACGTTCGCTCTCCTCGAGGCCTCCGTTCTCCATCTGCACTCCTACATGCTCTCCGAGGTGAGATGGGTTTTCGAGTTTACATATACAATATAAATCGGAACATTATCGTTCAGGGGCGATCTGACGGCGCTCGTGTGGCAGGTGGCGGAGGTGATGCTGGAGCTGGTGTGGTGGCAGAAGCGCGCGGGCGCGGACTGGCTGGCAAGCGCGCTGCGGCGCCTGTCGCGCGCGCCGCCCGCCGCCACCGACCACCAGTGCTGGCAGTTCCACCAGTACGCGATCAGGTAAGTTACCAAAATATTTCTCTTCATCTCAACCATTTTCTAAGAGGAGGAGGAAATAGGAGGGTGAGAGGAGCGAGTAGTTTTTAACTTTTTGTAAAACATGACCGCAGATATGACTGCGGTCGTGTTTTACAAGTCTATTTTACATGACTCCGATATTACGAATGACTGTTCTACCTGAGTATCGTTTAATTATAATAAATAAAAGACTTCTGTTTATATATTATTATTTTATTTTTCATTTAATTTGAGATTTAGCAATAACTAGATTCTTTTCTATGGGAGGTATGAGGTGTGCAGAGGTTGTACACATTTGAATTTCTCAAATTTAGTTCATTAATTATTGTTTGAATACATTTCTATAAAAATATTGAACATGTTCTTTGCATATATTAAAAAATTAAGTAATAATAATATTAATTTCAGGGCTGAGAAATGCAAGGAAATGACCCGATTACTTCGAGACTTCGCCCGCCTCTACCGATAGACACAGTAATTACAAATTTGTTAATTGAGAGACGCACCACGCCAAGACTGAAACTTCCAGACGAAGCTTTTAAGTGTCCTGTTTCTTAAGTGACGAATTTATCAGTCGTTGTCGACATTCGTGGCTCCGTTAACCGGGATATCCTAAACTACACAGGAAAATGACACACGTTGTCATCCATTACGTACAATACAGTTTTCCATACGATGTTTTACAGAATACTAATAATTCTAACATCTTAATCTCGGTTTGCCTCGAACCTTTAATCTGTTTCAAGTGTTCTATACATTGAGGCTTTGAACCAACTTTAGACAAATATATATTTTAAAATATATGATTTTTAGTTATTTTGTTTACCAATAGGTAGTGTTAATATTGGTTCGACGTTGGTTAAATAAAACTTTACATTCATTCATTCAATAGAAATATGGTTACAATTTAAGTATTTGTTGGTGCCAGATTAATACATACATATAGTATGTGAACAAATTATGTGATGCTTACTAAATAATATACTAATAATAAAGTCGCTCGTAAGAAACAGGATTCAAGTGTAAAAATTGTTAACGATTACAACATTTATAGCAAAATACAGATGTAGATAAGAAAAAATTATGAATATCGAATATATTGTGGTATGTTACTGAAATTAATAAAATATATTGAATTGAATAAAAAAAAAATCTTCGTAATTTCGTTAACAAGGTGCCTCTCGACCAGATTATATAAATCTCATATCAAAGCAATAATTACTAATATAGTATTATAGAATTGTTTCAACATGATTTATTTGGACGATTTTGATGTGACTTAATACGGTACCTTCGCTTCAGTTTCGCTAAAGGTTAATGAATTACCTTGCGATAGGTAAGTACAGACACTAGAATATATTTTGTTATATTCTCTTTATTTGAATGTGATAAAACATGCAGTGAATTGTAAATATTTATTAAAATGTTTACCTTTTATATTCGCCTTTTATTTTATCTGTGACGACTAAACAGAATGAACCTCCAATTTTAATGAGTTATTTTATCAATAAAATGTAATATTTTATTGTTTCACCTTACAAAACGCCAGGATGTGACTATTGAAAAACATACAAAAAAATAAAATGTGTTACAAATGTTAACTGTTTAATAATACCATTTCATATAAGCAAAGTAATTTTAAACTAATAGTTTTATATGTCGTTTGTTACTAAGTAATACATGCCTATACATTTTTGTAGAGTAATATGAATGATTTATAAAAGTATAAATTATTTTAATTATGTTGAGAAGACTCGAACCTTCTATACAGTTATTTGTTACAACCAAAGAGTATGGATATGTTATACGCGGACTCTTACTAATAATACATCGAAATCAAGCACTATGCAATAAAGTACTTCAAAATATATATTTTGTCTAATAATGGTAATGAAATAAAAGAATTCAAGAATTGTCTTCTGAATGTTTACTAAAAACTGTGTTCCACAAAGATTAATTTTGGGTGCTTTTCTATTTTAGGCGTATATAAGAGATTTTCTTTTCGATCTTAATATTATTATAAATGAAGGTTTGGGTGTATTTTTGTTACTATATCATGAAAAAACCATAATAATCATTGTACGAGCACAAGAAAGTAAAGGTAAACTTTTTATAAATACCACATTCCAGCCAAGACAAGATGCCCAGTTGACAACGAACAATAAAAAATCTCATACAATACTTAAATATCTTTAATAAAATATTATTCATATAAATATAATATTCTTAATTATCACTTTTTCTTGCTGTTCTTAGGACTTGATAAGGTCACAAAACTAACTCTTCGAGGAGTTTTTGGACTTGCTACTGCTTTATTTACAACTGGCTCCTTCATATCTGTCACTTTAGCTTGCTTAAAGAAGTTACTCGTTTTTGAATTCGGCACCTCAGAATGCTTAGCAGGTAAATTGGTTTTTACTGGAGATATCCTTGAGTCAGGTAGAGATTTGTTTGTTTCTGCAGGTTTAGTTTTATTTTCTGTCGGTGACTGATTATCTAACTTTGAGTTTTCTGTTTCATCATAAACTAGTTTGATATCTTCACTATCTTCTATGACCATAATTTCATCTTTATTATTGTCAACATCCATTTCCTTAGGTTTTATTACGTCATTACTGGAGTTATCTGACCAAGACTGCATTGCTGTTTCAACTAATACATCTATTTTCACCGGTGTTTTTTGCTGTTGGCTGTTATCTATTTTAGCTTTCTTGGGAGATTTTTCACTTTTTTTCACTGGTAGATTTTCACCAGGTGTTTTGAATTTGATAAATGAATCTATTTTTGGTGTATTGTGGATTGTTGTTTGTTTTGTATCTGTTTTTATTTCCTCATTAGTGTCTTTTTCATTTTGTTGTGCTTCTTCAACTTCCATTGGTTCTGAAATAATAATATAAATAAATGCAAAGGGACTCAACAAAAGTAAAATTTGAGCCTTTGAATTGGCACTTGTTTAATTTTAACAGATATTTTATGATCTACTATTAATAGTAATAATAGATAAATATAAATCATAATATTTAAATATATATTGTTACAGTTTGGATATGATGGAATGAGATATAGGTCATTAATTTAAATTAATTTCTCAATGGCTTACCTGCATTTGGCTCAGTTAATTCATCAGGTAAAAACTCTCCTAACTCGCCGTCATTGAAGGTCACGACGGAACAGAAACCGTCTGTGCTGGAAGCAACCAGAATGCGTCCATTCGGTGACCAAGTCAGATCTGTGAGCCTGTGAATAATTGTTTACGATAAAAATGCTATATTAATGCTTGTTATCTGAAAAACGAATTCTCTATGTGTTCTATTACACAATTGTGTTACACAATATTGCAAAGTGCCTGTATAAATCCATGCCTGCCTTTGTGCACTGTACCTGGTGTAGTGCACGTTGGAGACCAGCGCGACGGGCGTGCGTTGCTGCGTGTCGTACAGCACGAGCGAGCGGCGCGTGGCCACGGCCAGCAGGCGGCGCGCGCCGGGGAAGGCGGGCGGCGGCGCGTGCGCGCGCGGCGCGAGGCGGCGCGGGGACCAGCGCAGCGCCAGCGCCGGCTCCGAGCACGGCAGCACGCACACCGGTCTGCGGGAAGACAGCTTTAAGCTTATACCAAGACTTTTGAATCACGTTTTTGCTGATTGATGTCCACAAATTGTACAAATTATATGACTAATACAATCTATATGATTAATAATGAATTCATAATATACTCACACTTTCAATGAGTATCTTGTATAAATATAAACAGCATTCATGGGTTTCATGTCAAGTTTGCTCTGTTCTGGCTCGATCCTGCCAGCGGGCACTGGAATGGACATACATTTTTCAATTCTAATTTCAGTAATACTTTGGGAGTTAAATAGATTTAAATATATTAAAATTTTATAAGTTTAGTAAAACCAATTAATTATTCAATATCAAAACTTTTAGGAAAATCAATAAATTAATTAATCTTACCAGCAATAAGAAGTCCATCAGGACTAAACTGTAATCTTCTGAAATATGTTTGCAAAGTATCATCGTGGTAAAGACGAACTTTCACATCATGTAATGCATGTTCTTTTGGGAAGGGAAGTATTGCCTTACTACTGCGTGACACTACCTTCTTTGAGTTCACATCAAAGGTGCGGAACACTCTGGAAAATAAGTTTAATTGGGTTTAATTTGTTAAATGTACCACCACTTCAGGTTTACAATATTTCAAGTTATATAAATAGAAATAATACAAACACAAAATTAAAAGTTATGAATTGTTTGATATGTTTTAATTAATTACAATGTGTGTATGATAAATGTCAAGACTAAATTACCGATCAGTACTCGTAGTAGCTATTAGCTGGCCTCGAGGATCCCATGCTACTCCTTGTACAAAGCCTTTGTGGTCTGACACTATGGAGCTATAGCGACCTCTGCCTACATCCCAGATAAGTAATTTGTTGTCAACAGACCCTGATGCCAGTTGTAGTGAAGAGCTGGACCAACTCATATCTAGCACATCTTCCATGTGGCCACGGAGAGTCTAAAATATTAAAATTCTTTAACTAAGATCTAATAATTTATAACAATAAAAATTTTTTTTTTTTAAAAACATGTAAATATGAAAATAGTTTTTTTTTCCAAACAACAAATGAAATTTATCATGAAGAAATACCAACCTTATGAATTACCCATGACTCTTTATATTGTTCCTCTCCTTCCATTGGTGGTACTGGATCTTCTGTTTTTTGTTTCCAAACAATAATAATTGATTCATCATCACCTGAGGCTAAGTATTGACCGTTTGGTGACCATCTCACGACATTCACCGCTTTTTGATGTCGTGTTAAATCTGCAGCTACTTCTAAATTTATGGATCCTTTTTCTGTTGTAGATATATACCATATCTAGAAAGATAAGATAGAGGACATGCTGATTGTAACAAATAAAAATAAATATATAATAATTTGTAATAATAGTTTTTATATTTACAAGAACATGAGAATCGGTGCCTCCAGTTGCAAGTCGCAAAGGTTCATTAGGTTCAGATTTTGGCTGGAAGTCTACACTTAAAACGGGATCTCTATTGTGCCACGATATTTCAGGTATAGCGAATTTCATGTTTTATTCACAAATTGTTGTCGGTATATAAATACAAAATAAATGGTAAACTTAACACAAAACAAATTGTAAGTGCAAACTGCAAAAGTAAAATAAAAACAAACTTGTCACTTTTGGCGCGAAGCAAACAATTTTAATATTAGCAAATACCGTATAGATATATACAGATAATAAATGCAGATTTGGAAATCTGGTGAAATGTTAATTTGATCTATATAAAGTCAATTATTTTTTGTTTAAATTATGCTGGATTCACGTAAAATTTAAATTCTCTATAATTGAACTACATAATAATTATAGTTCTAAATCTTATAACTATTACTCAAAAGACAGGAGGCTCTGCTAGTAAAAAAAAAACCATATTCAATTGTCAACGTCAAACGATTACCTCTTTCTTTCTAGTTGACGTTTGGCTGGTTGATATCAGACAAAACGAAAATGGTGTGTGTATTTTAAAAATATCCTTTAAAATCTCATCAAACTTTTAAGATTTTCGTGAATTGATTAGTGATATAATTATGTAGTGTCATTATCTTAACAGTGACGGTCATATTTCATTTTCGGCACTTATACATTTCAGGTGAACGTACCAAAACAGCGGAGGACATACTGCAAAAAATGCAAAGTCCACAAGGTACACAAAGTATCACAGTACAAAAAGTCCAAGGAAAGGCACGCCGCTCAGGGTAGAAGACGTTACGACCGTAAACAGCAGGGTTATGGTGGTCAGTCCAAACCCATCTTCAAAAAGAAGGTATGTTGGTGACTTTAACCTCTATTCCGTAAATAACCGATCATCGTTAACAGTTGTTTTTATATATTTAGTGATTTATATTTGAATAACCAATTATATTTATATATGTGAAGTATTTTAAATCTAATTCAATGTGTGCTAGACTTGTTGATATAACTAGGTTTATCATGGCGTACCTATTAATTGTTGAAAACTAACTTTAGTTAAAGCGACACGTAAATGAAACTGTATAAAAAAAGTAAATTCGTTATTATTAAAATGTAATTGCTTCTTTTGACAATATGATGGTGAATAAAATTATGTGATAGATATTGTCTATTTGTCTTTGAATGTGTGTATGTAATATTTTCATTACTAATCACCTTACTGTCACAATAAAAAATTGAGTGAGTTTTTAATGTGTAATGTTTTTAATAGGCGAAAACTACAAAGAAAATTGTACTCCGTCTGGAATGTGCCGACTGCAAGGTGAGATCACAAGTTGCACTCAAGCGTTGCAAGCACTTCGAACTTGGCGGAGACAAGAAGAGGAAGGGACAAATGATCCAATTCTAAACTGCCTAATAAATAAGATTCCACACTAAAAGGTTTTTTATTTGCAAACACTAAGATTATCTATAGACCCTACATTTACCTCAAAATATTACAAAATAGCCTATTTTGTGCAAGATTTTAGATTGCATCAAAACAAATTAATTAAAAGATTGTGCAAATTAGACAAATAATATAAATATAGAAATAGGCAATTCAGATGTACTTACACTATTTAATTATCAATGTTATCTGAACTCCAACCATTTTTGATAATCTTTCTTTTTTTTATATAAAATAAACTAAGAGGCATTTTATTAAACCTTTATTAACTATTTCAATAACATAACAGCTCAGCATTGTACTATAATTATTATAAACATTAAAAAATATACTCAATTGTGTAGAAATACAATTTGGAATAACAGTTTTTCAAGCTCAACTTATAAAAGTAATCATTTCTTCATTATTTTGTCTAATTCATTAGGATCTAGTCCTTCCAGTGATATTTTTAATTTAACAGCATCTATTGGTACACCAACTTGTACCATTTTAATAAATCTTTCATATTCAGGTTTAATAGTTTCTGTTGCATTTTTATTTTCAGGTTTATTGTCATCGTCATTGTTTGTAACTGTTTCGTTTATTTCTTTTGGTGTTTCAATTGTAGATTCCTTTGGTTTTAGGTTATCTGTTTCTGTTGCTATTTGTGCTACTTCAGGAATTGAAGATAGCTGTGAATAAATAAAACTTTAAAAATTGTTCTTTATATATATTTATCATATTGATTTAATTTCATACCCTTGCTTCTAGTAACACCATAGTAGCATTGATTTTTTCTAATTTCCTCTCAAACTGCATCAGTTTCTGTTCACATCTTTTGGCAAAATTATTTAAAAACTGGACTGTTGTTATTACAAAGTGGTTTACAAAAGCTAATGTACGTTTTTGTTGCAAGGCTGCAATCTGGAATTTTTATTAACATATTAGAATATTATATAGGTATATCGAGCTTATAGTGTTATATTAATAAACATACTTAATATTATCATGATTTTGTTACATACCTTTGTTAGGTCTAAGTTGGCAATTTCTTGATTTATTATTGTATCTTGCATTTTAAAAAAGAATTCACGGCGTATAATTATAATATTTATTTTTGTAATTACTTTAAAATTAATGCATTAACATCTCGTTTCTTTGCTAAGTATCTACTTTTTTTTGTAAAAAGTGATCACAGTTTATATTTTTCCAGTTTCGTTATATTTACTATTTAGTGTATAATTGGTCTATTGACGATTAAAGTAATAAATGTAGGTAATCATTTTATTCAAGAAAAAAAACTTTAGTGTTTATCAATTTGTCAATAAAAATGAGTAATTGTAAATTAAGCAATTCTAGCACAGATTATAGTAAGTGTACGAAAAACAAAAAGTGACAATTAATAACGTTTGGAAAGATAAAAATAATAGTTTAAATAAACGGTTTTGTTTTAATAATGAATTATAGTATTAATTAAAAATATTTACATCGTGAGTTACCATCCAGGAATGTATAAATTTTTTTAATGGACTAGAAACTTGCTCTCGTGAGAAGTGACATAACTTTTAAGTGACAATGTCAATTGACAAACCTAACGTCATAACAATAGTAACGCGCTCTAGTTTCAGTTTATACGAAAATTCAATTATTTATAATTTTAGTCCAGGACCTAGTATCCCCAATACGTTCAGAAGTTAACCGTTTTCAGAATTTCCTACCAGATATTATAATAAAATGGCTGGGGAAGTCGTAGTGGACGCTTTACCTTATATTGACCAGGGTTACGATGACCCGGGAGTTAGAGAAGCGGTAAGATTTTAATGTTTTTTTGTTCTAAATGTATATCGTTTACAACATAGTAATGATATGTTGATGTAGCAAATAGTAATAAACAAACAGGAATAACATTTTAACAGAGAAGTAATAAGATGGCAGCAGTTTTGATTTGTATCAAACAAACAGCTTATTTGAACTTATTTTATGTGCTCAATATTATTTAACCTTTTCTACGTATACCTTGTACGTACATATTGATCATTTACAACGTTTTATAATTTGTTGAATAATATTTAAAGGCTCTGGCAATGGTTGAAGAGGAATGCCGAAGATATAGACCAACAAAGAATTATCTTGAAAATGCTGGCCCAGAGCCAAGCACTGCATTTGAAACACCAGCACTTCAGAGAGAGATGGAGAGGGTCCAACAACGTTTGCCTATGGAGCCTTTATCCATGAAGAGGTAAATTTTCAATTCTTAATGACATCAACAATGAGAATACAAAACTTAAGTAATGATTGACCTCTCTACCGTTATTTTATTTATTTTTATTCAATTAAGCCAATCATTGTCTCACAACTTATTTAACAAAACCTCAATAAAACCCTTATACATATTATATATAAACCAATTTTCAGATATGAGTTACCTCCTCCACCAGCAGGCCGACTTGGTGAACCAGCAGCCTGGGTGGAGGCTGTGGACAATTCTCATGCACAGCTCTCACATCAGGCAACTAGGGTACTGAACTTGGAGTTGCAGTTACATTACAGTACAGAAGCCTGGCGTTCCTATTTAAATGTTCTACAGGCTCTAGTGATCAGATCTCAGAATGTTCATTCACAGTTACGGTAAGGGAACAATACAAAATGGAAATAAAAAATGTTGGAACAATTCCTTGTACCAAGTACCCTTCCTATATGCTTTATGCAGTTAATCAATTGATTATTTTCTGATACTAAACTTATATTTTGAATTGCTCATATATATTTATAGGAAACAGATAGCAGCAGTAAATTGGGAACGTAAGAGATCCCAGACAGCAAGTGGTGCACGTCTACGGGCCCTGCGCCGGCGATGGGCACAGCTGGTCTCTGATAACTACCGTCTAGAGAGGGCTATAACTCAGCTTGAGATACAGTTAGAGAAGGTGAGGTGACTCTTAAGTAACAGTTAAATTCAATTTCAATCAAGGCCCTTTTGATAATTATTCAATTAAGTACTGTTACTACTTCTAGATATATCCATAATAGATTCAATTAGTGAAACAAATAGCACACTAAAAAATATCTTTAGAATATTTTTTCTTAATCTTTACTAAAGTACATAACCTTCATAATTAACCAATAATTTATTTACTATATAGGCAAAAGGTCAAGCAACAGCAGATGAAGCTCCTGAAATGGATATGGAAGCAGTCAAAAACTTGCCTGATAAACTCAATTCTGAAACAGAGAAAGAAGTACAGAAGAAAATCGAAGATATGTTTGCAGATTAATTCATTGTAATTTTAATACATTTATATTTATAAGTACATATTTTTTTTTATTAATTACAAACCTACTTAATAACAACTAATTTCTTTGGCTGCTAAATCAATAGAATATATTCAATTAAAAAAAATATTTTTATCTCGCTTATCTTAACTAGATCAAGCGAATGTGATTTGTTGCAGTTATGATGTAACTACATACTATGGTTTAGGTTTTTAAAAGGTGAGTATAAGAATGACATTAAGACCTAAGGTCACCAGGTAATTAATGTGTTATTTTTGAATTATTAACCATTTATTACCTGTGAATACGAGTATGCGAATGAACTGTTTTGTCAAATTTAGATTGTCAGTTGTCATTTGTCAATATTATTTTTATTAAATTTAAAAATGGCGGACGATGCATCCAGCAGTAGTGCCTGTGCCGGTAATTCTGTTGATAATTCAATAAATCAAGATGAATTAATTATGAAACAGCAACGTGAAATAGAAAAAGAGGTAAAGCCAAAAAAATCTTACTTACGTTAACCACTTTTTAATTAAATTTCTTTCTTTTTTCCATTTACGAGGTAACAATGACACGATGTTTGTATTTGTTTTTAGATATCGGAGACCATTCCTCTCGTCGGAGATCTCGAAGCGCTATCGACTTTAGAAAAAGAATACAATGAAGACCCCATTTATTTGTTAAAAGTCAAAGATCTATCTGCCAAATACAAAAACATTAGGAGAACCAGGCCGGACGGCAATTGCTTTTTCCGTGCCTTTTCGTATGCTTATTTGGAGCACCTCCTCACTGATAAAAATGAATATGATAAATTTTACGAAATAGCCAAGAACTCAAAAGAAATACTTGTTGCTTTAGGATTTCCTCAGTTCACTGTTGAAGACTTTTATGAGACGGTAAGCTATTGTTATTTATTATACACATGCAAAAAAAATATACATTTATTACTGTTTAGACAAAAGAATGTTAAAATTATAATGTTTTAATATACTTGATAACATTTTCACTTCATTAAATCAGTGAGGATAATTTGCCAGCACTTGTAGGGTTTGCTGAGAACAATTTATTTAATTCTAATGTGATGAAAGGCTTCAGACTATGAAGTTTTTAGTGGCTTATTTTATTTTATTTTTTAAGTTTATGGAAGTCATACAAAGAGTTGGTGAACAAGCGGGTGGGTCCCTGGAAGAGCTGGGATCAATTAGAGAGGAACTACACGATAAGTTTAATAAACAGGGTTATTCAGACTATATAGTGGTGTACCTGAGACTCATTACATCAGGTCAGCTACAAACCCAGCATGACTTCTATCAAAACTTTATTGAAGGATCCCGCACTGTTACAGAGTTCTGTAGACAGGTAAGTTATTAATATTTAATTATATAAAAAAAATTACAATACAATATTGCATGTCACATTGTTGTAAAAATTTTTGTTGATATTTATATTATAATCTATAAAAACTGGCTGGTGCCAGTAGCCACTCTGAAAAATAAGCAAAGCTAAATTCTGAAATAAGAACAGAGTATTTACTATCATAATTAAATAATATTTGTTGTAACAAATATTATTAAATTGTTGCTCCATAGCTTAAACTTTTTTATTATTATTATAAAAAAGTATGTATTTAATTTATTTCTTCGATAAAAATAAAGTACCTAGGTGGTCATACCCAGATCAACAACACAACACTGTAATTAATCATTTCACAACATTGTCAAGAATTTTAGCATAATTATGCAAAAAATTAAAACATTTACTGTCATTTGTTTTGTAGGAAGTTGAACCAATGTACAAGGAGTCAGACCACATTCATATCATAGCTCTGAGTAATGCACTTAATGTCGGCGTAAGGGTTCGCTATATGGACCGTGGGGAAGGCAGCCAGGTATAAAACACTGTATTTTTAATATATATTTTCTAATCAAAAATACAATTTATCTTAATAAATTTTCTTTGGAAGTTAATATACACATTAACTGGATAAAATTTTATTGTATTTATTGCCTACATGCTCTATGATTCTAAGCTATATTTGATAAATAAAAAAAATATTCACAGGTGATTGCACACGACTTTCCCGATGGAGCCAAGCCTCTTGTCCATTTGCTGTACCGACCTGGCCACTACGATATTTTGTATGCGTGATTGTGTTGCGCATTTAATACATATTAAAGTTAATTATCTTACTCATTTGTTGTTTTTTATTTCAATAACATTATAAAATATGATAATTAAAATAGAAATAAAAATTGTTTGTACATTCAACTAAACAAAATGAAGTAAGGTATGTATTTTAACTGACTGTGTTTGGTTTGTCTGGTTTAGTTAATTTCTGTAGGAGAATGGCCAACAGCTACTAATGATTCAAAGAAAAAAAAATGCTATATATTTCGTAAAAAGGCACTGTCTTGTCATATTGTTTATTTATTAAACTTTTCAAGTTAAAATACTAAATCTTATTTATTACATTGAAATAAAGAACAAAGTAGAAAATTATGTCAAAAAGGAGATTATCTGCAGAAATAAACACCATCCGATTGTCGTTTAGGTTTCATTCCTGCAAAGAAAGCCTTAATGTCTTCTTCCTTGACAATTTCTTTTTTGTCTTTAAAACTTTTTAGGAAATCTAGTAACTTGTCTCTCATTCTATTGTATTCGGTCAGAGCATTTATTTGTTGGATTCTGTCTAAAGATGATAATGCTTGCAATCCTTTTTCATACTGCGTTGCTGGTTCACCATTTATTTTTTGTTTGCCTAAGCTTTCATAGGCACTGACAGTGTCTTCAGGATCAGTTAAAAATAAAACTGAGAGGTCATTATACATTGATAAACATTCTTGACAGGTGCAGAGTTTCTGTCGGAAGTTTGATGGCCAAAATGTAGCTCCTTTGTATATTTTTTTTATTCCTTTCGGTCTTATGCAAAGGTTACCATCAAGTTTTGGTTTTTTAGCTCCCACATTATCAGAATTTTCTTCTGTGAACTTTCTTTTTTCTGAGCTGCCAGATTCTACTTCCTTATTACTCTCATTTTGAGTAGTTGCCTCTATAGAATTGTTATCTTGTCTAGGTAAGTTTTCCAATTGAATTTTATTTTCACTGGAACTTTCAGACTCTGTTGAAACAATGGTAGTTTCAGAATTATTAGGATTATTAGAAATATTTTCATTTGGTACTATGGCTTCATTAGAAATTTTATTTGTATCAATTATCTCATCACAAGTTTTAAAATTTTCTGCATTGTCAGAAATGTTTTCAATCTCTGACTTTGGTTCATTTGTTTCCACAGGGTCACTCTTAATATCTCTTGTTGATGAGTCTTTGTCAGTAGCATTATCATTATTCTCAACTGTAACTGTTTTTTGATTATCATCTTCAGGATCAGCTAAAAGTCTGTCTTCTTCCATTTTCTCTGCATTCATTGAAGTTGATTTCATGTCTTCTTCAATTTTAGTGTTTTCTGCATCATCTTGTGCATTGTCTTCTCTTACTTTATTGATATATGTTTCACTGTCTTGTTGGTCTTTTGATTTTTCTACACCCTTAGACTCATTAGAAACATTTTCTTCATTAGTATTACTTTCCAAATTATCACAAATCATGGCAGTGTCATCAGTTGGATCTTTTAAAACATTGTCACTTTTTAAAACAGAGTCCACTTTAGTTTCAACTTCAGTAATATTATCTTGCTCACTTTGGTCATTAGTTAGTTCTTGTGTTATATTTGAAGTAGTGTTTTCTGAAGATAAATTTGTTTGTGGGTCCTGTTCTGATTGGTTAGTTTCCATAGGATTTTCTGTGATATTTTCTTTGTCACTTTCATTGCATTTATTTTCATTTTCTTCTACATTTTCTAGTAAGGCTGTATCTTTAGTAACTGCACTAGTATCAGGTTTTTCTTCTGTAGTCTCATCTTTGGATTTATTTTCAATTTGATTTAATTTAGAGTCAGTAGCTTCTTCAGTTTTATTACCAATGATTAATTTAGAATTATTTGTATTACCATTAACGGTTACTATGTCCACCTCAATACTTTCTGTATTAACAGCTAAATCACTATAGTCATGCAAGAATTCATTTTTATCCATACAGATTTTACAAATCATTTCTGAGTATTGCTCATTGGCTGGAACTGTGGATTCCAGGTGTGATGCATGCAACCAGTCTTCACAAATGATACATTGAATCATTTCATCTTCAACAGTTGACTCAGGGTCAGGATAGGGTCTTTGGCAGGTACAGTATAAGCCACTGAAGTTTTGATTATAATAGTTGTCTTCATTTAGGTCAGATTTTACAGAAGTAAAAGTACAGGGATGGGAATTGAACTTAGGATTGCCACAATCACATCTGAAATTACGTTTAGTGTAAAGTTCAATTAGTTCATGGTTTTCATGGCACATCAAGCTGCAAGCAAGACACACACCAGCTCTCTTCTTTGGGTCTGATTTGGCTTCAGGACAGCATGTCAGGCATGCATATAAAGCTTGCCTTTTTATATAGCCCTGAAAATAAACAAAACACACTGGGTTCAATATACAAGGCACATAACTTATACGTAAATATAAGTAGAAAGCAGAAGTATGGAGTAATTATATCAATTATTGAAAAAATGCTTGTCTCTCGTCACACACACGAGTGATTCAATAGGGTGTGAGTACAATAAAATCATTATCAGGATATACTAATATAGATGAATTTATAATTAGACTTTCGAAACAGTTGCAACCGTCAGTAGCAGGTGTTTTACTAAATAGAATTGACCTTTGTTACAAAACAGAATCCTATGATTTTTCAGGCTGGACTTAATGAGACATACCTTAGAATAGGTGCAATTTTTATCGTCCGACGCTCCTAATACTGCGTTAGCATCTTCTTCAAAATCTTCCTGTTCTTGCAAGACGTCCATCATTGTAACAACTTTTTCCCCGTCACATTCGGACAGGTCCGCATCTTCAGCCGTAGTTTTGATATCGCTTGCCATTTTCCAAAGTAATACAGTTTATATTTATACAAAGTTAATGTTGTGTAATTATTTTAACAAAGAAAGTAAAAGCCGGTTACAATACAAATGAGCGCCAACACTTTTATACGACATAAATGTCGACCCCAATAAGGAACGAAATGAACGAATTGAATGAAATTCTAATGACATTGGGTGACAATATAAATAGTCGATGTTGCCAATTTGACATTTATTTCGTTATTTTTTTATTTATATTTTATATTAGGTATATGTTTATTATGAACTTTAAACATAAAAATCTAAAAGGCTTACATTCTTTTTGTCATAAAAATCGATTATTATGAAGGATTTTTCTAATTATTATTAAGACAAACAATAAATTTATTTGAAATTATTATTTATACAATAAATATTTAAAGTAAAAATGGTACATCCAAATTTTTTCTTCCGTTCCCAACGTATAGAAAACCACTTTCAGGCGTTCGAACTTTATGAAAAAACATCATACCAGGCCAGTATAAACTTTTCAAATAAACAATACTTCCATTTTGCTCGAGCGACAAATTCCAACAGCCATTAGGTATATCTTGATCTATAGAATCTAAAAAATCCATACTATAATTGTAGTCTGGTCTGGTTAAAAGATTAGTATTCCAACGATGCTGAGGTGGGCGGATATGTAGATACGATTTAGTAAGTTTTGCTTCAGACGCTGTCAATCCATAGTAATTAGGATTTATAACGACAGTTGAATCAGGGTGTTTTATCAACTGCCCCCTAGAACAAATCTCAGCTTCCTCACAAATATTGCTTATCGTAGCAGCGATTCGATTCTCTTCTTTCATAAACTGGCATCGGTCAGGGTTATTCTCTTCCAATGCCTCATCTAATATTTTGATTTTTAATGAGGGGTCTCCACGGAAAGGGAAGGTTGTTAGTAATGAAAGATGCTTGTATTTCTTTTTCGCTTTGGGTAGCAAACCCCAGAATTTGAAGTCCGTCGTGTAAAAGTACTTTCTGTCTGAGATGGCATCCTTATTTATGCCTACAGCGATGTGATAATCTGTATCAACTGCGTGGAATTGACCCCAGTATTGAACGTAAGCGAAATGATTTTCAACCTGCAGAAGTGTTAGTGAGTTCTGCAATAGTGATATTAGTTCGTTACTAAGTATTTTTCCATTGACGTTCACATATTCTTTGTACTCCCACAGCTTATGGACGTTCATTGTATTCTCATATATTTTAAAAGTTATTTAACAATATGTTTCGTATGTGAATTTAACGTTAATTATATACATGTATTGTAATATAGTAAGTCTTTCATATAGATAAATTATATGTCAACGTCCTTTTTTTTTTTCGAAATAGTTTTAAGTGATATATGCCAAATTAGTAATAAATAGGTTTACCTGTATATTTTAACGTTTATTATTATCACAACATTAATAAATAAATATAATTCTTTATTGTAACAGATTTAAAATTAAGGAACTTGTTAAGGCATTTTTTATCCGCGCTATAGTGCTTGTTGATGAGACAGTTATGGACGCTTTTACGGTAGATATTTGTTTTTTCTTAAGGGTCATCAGAAGGGGCCATGTAAAATGATTCTCATTTCTCGAATGACAATTACGCGACATCAAATATTTGCTAGCCCTCTGTTGGCCGTAATTCGTAATACGATCCAAAATGTGTCTAGTTTAACTTGAGCCCAACATAGGAACCGTTCTGTAGTTGTGGAAGACCAACTTCTTTTTGAAATAAGGATAAACTTTAGAGACAAATTACTTATTTTACGGAAAGCGGGCATCGTATTGCTTGTTTGTAGACTCCTGGGTAACATTTATAAGAAATATAACCGTTCCAATTTATGAGTGGTGTATTCAGACTTATTGAATGGTAGAAAAATAATAATAATATGGAAATTGTGCTGAATTATATTACAATATTTATTTATATTTATTAATTTTAATTTATGTATTACATAAGTTTTTACTTAATTGAAATTAAAAAGTTATAATTTCATTAATACCTCCCTCTCATCGCCTATATACGCTTTGGAATAAATTCCAAAACTACTGTTTAAAACGGAGAGCAGGACCAAGTCCATCAGTGGGACTATTATTATAGTCTGTTACTTTAGTTCCATCAATTTCGTCATACATAATCTTTTCCCAAAAATACGTTCTACTGCAAAGCTTATATCATGTTATACTACAATACGACGTAAATTATCTACTCGTCGCAAGAGGGCACTTTATAAGTAAAAATGATTTTTGCTATAGATTAAGTAGATTGGATATTGTATAATCTTTCATTGATATTTCATAGTTCAATTACTCAATTATTTGTATTTTTGTACAACCACTTATTAAATTTTTATTGGATGGCAATTGCTTCTACTGTCTCATAGATGGCGGTAAGATGACTAAAACAATTTTATTATACCAAAATAGTTTGACCCTGTTTCGATTTTAGAACTTCTGTGTTTGTGAAAATTATGCAAATAAAAACACAAATAACAAGTACAAGTTTTTATTATTTTAGGCGATTGACTACGATCCATGATGATATCTTAAAATATACATAATATTGACTTTTTATATGAGATTTTTTATTTTATTTTAAGATAAGGTTTATTTGTTAGTATCGATACGATATTTTAATATTGTATAAATAATCGTGTAAAGATATTAAGGTAATACGGTAGATGAGAGACGCTCCAGTGGACTATCTAAATCGAGCAAACATTACCGTTTTCAGAGTGTAAATGTCATTCAAATGCTACCGTTAAAAACCGGCAAAATATTTAACGAAACCTGCATGAAAATCGAAAAATACTACGCTACCTCTATCTACGCTGTTTTATTTAACAGTTCTTTCCTTATTCTATTAATATAATAAATATGAGTAGGGCAACATAATTTTATAGTAAATATAATTATATACGACCCAACTGTATATATCCTACGCTTCGCTTAAACCATCCGAAGGTAGTCTCGAGCTTTATTTGTCTGAACAGACAAATAAAGCTCGAGACTACCTTCAAATAAATACTGCTACAAAATAAAATGTTAAAGAAAAACACAAATTAATATTTGATTTAAGTTTTATTTAACACCTCAATTGTTACATTGTTTTTAGTCACCTATCCCGATTTTCAGTTATTATTTCAGTTATGTTCTGATTTCATTTATAAAATTCAACCGCCACCCAGCAATACTTGGTTGTTGTATTCTATTTTGAAAAGTGAGTGAGCCAGTGTAACTACAGGCACAAGGGACGGAACATCTTAGCTCCCGGTCGGTGGTGACTGCTAACGATCTGGTCTTTCATTTGTATTCTACAAATATCTTAAAAAAAAAAAACAAAATAAAATCCTACAAAAACTTCTAATATATCTTTTATATTTTTTTGATTGTTTTATAAAACAAGTAACGTAGGCATATTTTTCATCCCTAACAGACGTTTAACCAATCGAGCATCATAATCTAGATGGCACGTAACTACAAGTACTAGTTAGAAGCACCGATTTTCCGCAGCACGCGTGGCTTGCTGAGTACGCGATGCGCTATCTCGGTCGCGAGGGCGGCACGTGTCGAATCACGACACGGCACGGCGCTCGAGTGCCAATCGAAACACGTGTTTTGTTCTTTATTGTTTAATCGACTTGCTCAGCGAAGTACGTTTTACAACGTTTAGTGTAAGTGCGGAAATGTTCTTTTGATTTCATAACGTTTATCAATTGCAAGTGCTTTTGTTCTTTGAGGGCGTAATTTTTAAAAGAAAAGAGTAGAAAATTAAAATCAATATTTTTATGTTACTACGTGAATGTTCTGCATGCATGTATTAAATTTATTTGAAGTGACTTAACACATTTCGTTGGATTATTTTAAGAAGAATTTCTATTTCCTTATTACTTTATAATATTTAAGGTTATAAGACAATAAAAGATTATATGAAGCACAAATATGTATTTAAACATTATAATAGCTATAGTATAGTAATATTGTTTTATTAATATTTACATTAAAATTAATTACTTTAATACTAACTTTGTGTCTTGATAATTGCAGAACACAACTCATATATTTTATCAATAATTTAACAAGCAATAACATTTATACTTTATCACAAAATTATATGATAACTCAAATGTAAACACCTTGCTGGTCCAGGAAAAAGGTCTCTATAAGAAGCTCCCTTACTACCAATCACATGAGTCACAATAATGAACAGATGAGTAAAGTAGCGTCTTATTTAATGTCAATGGTATCAATACAATTCGAAATTAATTTAAATCTTACTTCAAAGAGTTGTAGTCATTTAATTATTAATCATTTCTTACTTAATCTGTCACATGCATGTAACTAAAGTCTTCCTAAACTAGTTCTCTAAGGCAAAGTTTAGCAATTTACAAATTACAGATTTAAGATAAGGGAACTATTTGAGTTGTTATCATTATGCTACGTATTATATTTTACTAATAATGTTGAAATTTATCATACATGCAAACGGCAATGCACTAGCAAGCTTTCCAGCGTTGCAGATGCGGTAAGGCTACTGCTCATTTAGTAATAAAATATAAAAAAAATGTTTAGTGCGTGTATAGTTAAAAATTGAGTTATCTCATCGTTAATTCTAAATTTACATTGTTTACCTAATCACCCCCTAAACAATTATATCTAAAGCCTTGAATGGTTAGTACCACTGTGAAGGTGATTGTGTGAATTTATTTATGAATTTAATTTTATATACCAGTACATCCATTGTCAGATGTGTTTTTAATAATTTGGTTATTTATATTATCGGTTTCCAGCGAACCCATATGCGATTTCAAAGCTTTACAAAAATATTGGTCTCAAATAAAGCCCACAATACAATTCGCCATACGCGTTTCAATTCAGAATCAATCAGTTTCTCTCAGACTTGTTTCAGACACGGTGTCTGTTGCGCAAGTGGAGCGAATGAGCAATATCAATGTGTTCGACCAAAAACAATAAAGCCGTTCCCACAGCCTCGCCCCGGGCCGCCCCAGACCCTAATGCCCTGTTAATGCCCCGTTAATACTTTGTACTCTATTTTGTTTTTTATTTAATTGTTTTCGAAAGAGGACGGCACTGCCTCGGGGTTATACGTTGCAAAGAAAACATACTTATTTATAGCTTGTTATTTTCACTGGCGTGTTGTTTTTGAGGATTACTTCTTGATATATTATTATGTAACATGATTCATTAGAATATACAGACCATAACAGTAAAGTTGAATTATTAGTTTTTTTATATTGCGCCTAACCAGAGTCCATTATATTTAAATGTGTTTCGTGATATGTACGAAACTTTAATTTCGTTTTAAGTTCTTTTATTGAACGTATTCTATATTATTTCTTGAATTTGAATGACTTATAAGTCGTGCATAAACATGTGCATGTCACACGACACATCGATTCTCCTCCTTGTAGAATATCCAATGTACGAGTGTGTGAATATCGACATTTTTGTTTAGTAAATATATATTATATAGGCGAATAGGGCTTATTGAAAAATATCGTATTTTTCTTGTTTATAATTATAAAACTTTTGGCTCCGTGATACAAAATTTCCGTTTTTTTTTTACTCTCATCTCATTCTTGTGCCTAGAAGGTATGTACTGAGGTCCCAGGTTCAATCCCTAATACGTCCGGTTGTGGCCAGAGATTTAGCATTATTTTTATCAAGTAGGTGATGCGAATAACAAACCACGTTGCTTCTGTTTTAATACGCCTTTACACTTTAGAAAGTGTTACACTTTAACTGAGACTTTCTTTCAATGAAAGATAATTAATACCTTATCTTGTTACATATAATAGTATAACAATCAGCAACCTAACAATAGATTTAAACTTAAAAATTGATTCCAATTAACGCGTAAAAATATAATTTCACAAACATTTATCCCAATTAACAAAATTCCCACAATCGATATCGCAAAATTCGATTACATTCCCACAATTACGGAATGTAAGAAAAGAAATGAAGTCATATATTCAGTCGAGTGGCGATTTCGTTAGTGACAAAGGGCGGGAACACTGGGCGCGGAACGCAATCACAGATTAAAAATTATTTGTGCTAAACATGCCGCCATTATGTTTGTTCCTACGCGTCGCTGGCTCAAAACTAATTGCTCACGATTAAACGTTTGTTATGAAGATTAGGTGCAGTGAAATCTGGAGAGTCATGAGAAAATTGAAAGTTTCTGCGTTGATTTTTGGAGTTGCTATTGTTCTGCCGTATGTTATGTTGAATATTATGGAATTACAGCTAAGGTGAAAGCTTTTGCGATCGTAAATATTTCTTCCGTTAGATTGTCCCTTGTTTTAATTTTGACATATAAGAAACTATTTAGCAATATTATACATATGTATAATTGCGTAACATAAAATATAATTGCGTGTTTTAAAATAACTTTATAATTGTGTAGACATGATTTATAAAAAAATAAAAAATCCCAAGAGGGCCGCGTGGCAACGTATCTGGCACGCGTCTGACCAACGCGATGATAAACTGCGGAACGAGTGTAACGTTGTTGCCAGCGAGAATAATCATCGGATGATGGGGTTGCAAGTTAAAATAATTGGCGCCCCGCGGGCAGACGCGCGCTAATGTTTTGATAATGACGACTGTCCGTATTGAGACATTTTGTTTTCACATTTGTATATTATTCTATGGGGGCGATGTTGTTTTGTAAATACGAATATTTTTTAACAATACACTTTGTTTTTGATTTTTTTTAAAGTAAAATAAACATGATTACTTCCCGTATCCACGATTAAATATTGATTTTCATATTAGAAAATTTACGACTTGAACTATTTTATAAAATCTGTTAATGTTTTTATACTCGATCGAAAAAATTATCACTCTTTACATCTTCTTATTTTAAATTCTTCAAAGCCAAAAACGGTTAGTTTCGACATTCGTCAGACACCTTACGTAACAAAAGCCTGGGTAACGGTAGCGTCGAACAGACCCTGACAGATGGACTGACAAAGTGTTTGATGGATTGTTGTGGCTTGTTTCAGAATTAGTTTTTACATGTGTAGCGAAGCTCAAACGACATTAACATTTGATTGAGGTAAAATGAATATTCATATTTAGTTTCATTCCATCTCCTTTTTCAAATATACTCGAGATCCGTTGACATGTTTTTTACAGATGCAACTCGAATGCTTCGTTTTTAATTTGTTATTTCAGAGACTCTATAATGTAAATATAAGAATATTTTCATGTAAAATATATTGATAAAAATGAGATGAACAAATACAGGTATTCACTCCACTAGTGTATGTAGTTATGTCTAATGGGCCATTCGATGGCAAGCCGTTACAACCGCTCATTGGTACTGTTAGAAATATTAACCATCCCTGACATTGTCAATGCGCCAATAACCTTGGGAACCCTTCAGACTTGATTACAACAACACTAGGAATTAGCAGTAGATTATATGATGTGGTCCACTGAGAAATGATTAATGGTTCAGCTCTAAAGACGTATAATAAATTCAGTAATTAAGTACAAAACCTAACTATTATATATGCAGCGCAGACCTTAATTTTTTTAACGACAGAGGTAACTGTTTATTAAAATGTATATTTTTATTGAAATTACTTACTCTTATTTTATAAAATCGATTTTAAAACCAATCAAAATAATGTACTGTTTATTTTAATTAAATGCGAAACATGCTAACCAATTTTAATTACACTAACAGCGGGAACATTATTTCTTATACCTCTGTTTTTATACATCCCGTTTTCGCATAACGCCTTCAATTTATTTGATCACGCATATTGTGAAGTGCCTTCTCAGAAAATGAAATTGAAATGTCAGAAGCTGTGAGTTCAGACAAAAGCCCATCAGACGCCACCACTTGAAACGTCAAAAGATTTACTTATAACCTACATAGATACTAAACAAACGAAATAAATTTCGTATCTATGTAACGAGCCACAGATAAAGGGTGCGGCATCTGCATGAGACTCGACACGATCAATTATGACCATTGTCAGAAACCGACAATACGATCTTAACACGTCGTCGCATATTGAGACATTTACTGTATAAAAGACCCACGCTCGACGGCGATTGTGCTAATACTGATCTGTTTTGGACTTTAATGTTCGAATTTTAAAATCGATTTTTGTCTATGGTCTACTGTTGACAGGTGCGCTCGGAAACCGGGCCAACCTCCCACTGCTTGTCAACAATGAGACAGTTGTCGCACAAAGCGAAGTTACAATTCAGGATCACGTGTCGCGAACGCATGTAAGGACTTAATTAAATTGGCGTCTCTAAGAACTTACGAGGATGATTTATTTGGTGAGTTAGATGTTGGTCCCGGGGGATGATAAGCTATGGGATTTACAACTTATCTGAAATATCGTGAGAAAACAGTCTTTCTATAAACTGTATCCTGTATGTCTTTAGTTAAACTGTCCAACAAAACATATGTCTTTTCGACAGTTTAATGATAATTATTTTGTCAACACGTATTTGTTTGTTTGTTTATCGTAAACTAAAAATCTTTACATTAAATATAAACATACACACACACAGACACATTTATATATATATAACAACAATACGATAATAACAAAACAATAATGATGCCATGACCATAGCGCTACGTGGGTTGACTCAACCCGAGCATTCAAGTCGTCCAGCACTTTCTCTAATCCTCTTTGCTAATTCCAAATGGTTCATACTCAACGAAAAGCGTTTAAATCGCAAATCCGTCACATTCGGACAATCAAACATACAAATAACAAAACTAAAAAAAACTCGAGGTAATCGTTAGTTTGGCACAATCCCGACCCCCCGGTGATAAATCGGATCGACTTGTTGTTAAAGGAGCTCAGCAAAAAGAAAAAAAAAATCGCCGAAATGGACACGAGGCAACGAGGCGACAGATGCATCGAAAAAAGTCGCGCTCAAAAATCTCATTATGACTATTTGTGGGGGTTGAATAGGTTAAATTGTTTTGTAAATTGAAAGAAATCGAGCGATGATGAACGGGTGCCATGTGGTTTATCCCAATTTACATAATTCGTGCTTTAATCTATATACGTTTTAATTTTCTGAATATTTATAGATTATTCAGTCTTAATAAGAAGGTGATCGTTTGTATGTTAATAATATATTAATACAGAAGAATTACATAGAGTAATTGGTATACGAGTATATTCAAATAATTTAATTAGTTTATATATATTTTTTAAACTTACATTTAAATTTATACATTATTTTGTCATTTTTTATTTTTATATTTTATTTATTTATTTTTTGTATCATTGTGGACATGTACTGCTACAGATTCTACCACTAAAACCAACTTTGTATATAAATTGCTCATTGTAAAGTGTACTGTAAAGTTCTTTATGAGTAATAAAGTTCTATAACCTTTATAAGTAATAAGTATAAAATAAACGCATACAGCATAACCTAACTTTTCATATGTATGTTCTTTTGTACGTCACATGGAATACCACATACAAATACTAACAGAATTCATTCGTTTAAAATAATATATTGTTTAACGGAACGCGAGTTAAAACGCCAGATTCGTGTTAAAAGCAAACGAAATCAATTAAAAACAGCGATACTTAGCGTCTTATTGCTCTTGTTTTCTTTATACGGAAACGAATTTTATCGTTTAGCAATAACGCGTATTTTGTATTGATTATTTTGGTTTACTTATAACTACATATTTTAAAATACGTAAGTTGGCAACATTGTTTGTGTTGACTTTGAATATGTTTTTATTTTTTTTTAAATAATTTTGGTTTATTAATGAAGAACATTATATTTGGTGATCGATGTTCATATTTATCATATCGCAGATCCTAATTTTTAATTTTTGTCTTGTATCTAAATGATTTCCATGTAATTTGTGTAATGTCAGACAGTCGTGTTTTTAAACATAATATCATTGGTAAAAGTAACGTAAATGAACAGCCTGGAAATGTACCACTGCTGGGCTAAGGGCTAATTTCTCTATTGAGGAGAAGTTTTGGAGCTTATTCCACCACGCTCTAATGTCTGTTTGAACCCACTGTCACTGGTAAAGAGGAACGCGTTCTAATCACTGGCTATGGGACGTCAGTTGTAATAAATGAGTATATATTATGTAACTCTTGTTTAGAAATTGGTAAATACAAAAAATAAATAAAAGTGTGCCGGTTTGTAGTAAGTAATAATATTACTTTATACATCTTTCGTGTTGGTACAATGCAACAAGAACTGCTTTAAATTACTTCACTCTGAACATAAATAAATTATTCCAAATGGCACGCTTGCTATGTAACCAGCTGTTCAGAGATTTTAAAATGAACAATACGCTACTAATAGGTTTCCAATGCGTGTTTCAATGGCAAAAAATGTCAGCGGGACGTTGCGGAATTCATTTAAAAAATAAATGTCTATAGCAGCATAACGGTTGCAAGTACAGAGTATAAATTATTGCTTACGATGTACTGCACGGTAGCATAGAAATTGTTCCATTTGTTTGGATACGTATCCCGAGTTCCAAGTTTCAGGTTTTAGCAAGGATCAGATGGTGTTTTGTATTAAGAGATTGTCATTAGCCCGGAGTTATATAATATCCGAACTATACTGTCTGATGACCTCGTTGGCTTAGTGTTAGGTTTTTCATTAAAAATATCTCAGTATCAGCTCGTAGTCTGCAAGTTGGAAGTGTGTACACTCATCAAAAAGCACGTAAAGCCTTTGGTTCTGTGCCTGCACTCTATTCGGTCGTGTCTGGTTCGCCGTTCTATCGGATTAGGAGAGTGAGGGAATAGTGAGTACACCTGTGGTTATGTACACACTTGATTATCCAGGAGAACTCCGTCGGGGATGACTGCGAAAGCTAAAATCGGTCAGCAGCGCAATTCTTGCGTTGCGTTGACATGTTGGCCTTTCTCGTATCAGGGAAACGATGTGAAAGGCCGGAGCTGTAGCAAAAATCCTGAAGCGAACATACAGCACTAATAATCGTCTCTTACATCAAATCATGAGTATATCTTTGTGGTGTTTGTAACCCTTGAACCTTGAAGTTATAATGCCTTAATATATATATATATTACTCGGCTATGTGTATGTACTTAAATAATATGTGTACAAATTATGAACATCAAAAAAAGAATATACGAACCTTAGCTAAGTTTTGAATTAGTAAATTGAAAACAAAAATCTATAACTTTTACCGGTATTTATAAATTTTTGATAATGTTTTTATAATCACTATTAAAACGAACTATGGTATGTAGTGCCAGGTGTGCGCGATAACTACCACTAGAGTGTTGAAGTGCTACTTGAATTTGGTACGTTATTTAAATTATATTATTTTTTATTAAAGCCACGGGTTGCTGTTGTGGCGTCATAATGTATTTTAATTTGTTACATTTCACATAACAAATAGTATACTTTTTGGTTATTTTTTTACACTAAACGTACCATTTAAATGAATGTTTGATACAATTTTAATGTTATGGTACTCAAATATCTACCCGAGTCGTAAGAATGTCATGAATCTAATGTTACAATTTTTCTTAAATAAGGTACATTAATTTATTACTAATCAACAATATATAATCAGCCAGTCAATCAATTAAATATGCCTCGGAAACCATCGACTTACCTCCTTTTTTAACATTAACAACTTCGCCGACTTTAATTTTTTTTTCATTAAACCAATATCAATCAATACCAGAGATATTTTAAGACAAGACCAATGAAGTGCCAATTAAATGTCAAAGTGTTTGGAATAGGCTATTTATATAAAAAGTAGGATTTTGGTAACAAGTAATGGTTGACTTTCTTTCCTCTGAAGACGAAGCTTTTTCACAACTGTACACTAAGTTTTTGGGTGTACATACTGCTGAATTTCTTCTGACACATGCATATTTTCTTATAATGTTTTCATTTTTTTATCATTATTCAAAACCATCTCATGATAAATAGTAACTAGCTTCCAATGACATTGGCACTGTAAGAAATATGAACAATCCACCATGCTTTTTTATAGGTAGACCGTTTGCATGTCCTAGGTTGAGTACCTATACTCAACCTAGGACATGCAAACGGTCTACCTGATGTTCATACGTCAAAAAAGTTGAAAGAAATTTTAACCATTCCATTCAACGCCAATGCTCCATCAACTTTGGGAAAGTTGCCTTTTGCCTATTTATACTAATATTTACAAATATGTGCTAGCTAAATCCCACCGATTAAGTTAAAGTTCCGCTGGGCACGGAATTAATTATACCATAAATATTTTTAATTTACTTTATTCCAGAAAAACCTAACAACAATTTTAACGAAATTCCTTGACGAAAGTTATTTACTTTCCTATAAACAATTTGACATTTATTTTTTTATTGTATTGAGTAATCAAAAGGGCAAGAGTCCTCGTTAGGTTCAGGATTTGTATTCGTGACAAATGAATTTACCACAATGAGTCCGAGGGACCTTTGTTTTCAATTTAAATTTTTCAAACGTTGCTCAATTGAGCGTTCACGAGTTTTTGTGTGTGCTTTTAAATATTTTCTTTTGTACGTTCTATAAATAGTTAATAGGTATATTATAAGTGTTAGAACATTTGCTTGTAAGTTTTTTAATTAATTTAAGTAGTTGTAAGTGATCTTATGTTTTCAATAGTCATAGACTGGCAATAGAATTTAAGTAATGCTTATTTTTAGTAAATAATGTTTTTTATTTTCTTCTCCATGGTAGCGGAAAGCTTGAATTTGAAGTTCTATTTTGATCCAAGAGATCCTGGTACAAAGAGAGACCATCCAAGAGATAATAGTACCTTGACCGTGACTTCAAAATTTATAATGAATCATAAAACATATATAAAATCAGTACAAGAAATGTATGCAAATATTATATAAATGAAATGATCATCGCATACGTAGAAGTAGTTGCTAGTATTTTCAAATATTTGGCTATTGTCAGCATCACGTATTTATGCTTACTTTTTAGGCATAAATATGTACGTGTTTTCGCTGGATTTGTGCGCTGAATTAGCAAAGCCTTACGAAGAGGAACGCTTTCTCGCTTTGGTGTGTTGCGTGTCAAATATTTACGCCTACATTATGACGATGTATAATTATAATATTTTATATATAACCTTTCGTTTTTCTCAACATGAGTGAATAAATTATTGTATTGATATAGATCCCACATTTATTAACTAGTAAAAGTTTATATACTAAAACCTAACAAATTTTCATATAACTTTGTGTTTATTGCTTTTAAAATTGCAAACTTTGAGATTAGAATCAATGAAATAAAAGTAATGACATGAAATTCACGCAATAGTACGATTAAGCCGAAAATAAGTAGCCGTATCATCTTAAGCAGGCGTCTCGGTAATATTGTTGAAATATTGATTAATATTGTCGCCATCTTGTATTGCCCCTCGAGCGGGAAGCGGAAGCGGCCCTCGTCACTTTCCGGTATACTTTTCGCCATTGTTAGTCAAGATGGAGTTGAGTGTTCTCGAACATTTTATTTTTTTAGTGTAATTTTTCACTTTTTTTATAAGTTGTTGTGTGTTGTTTTAACTTATAGTATATATTTTATGTTAGCTTGAATGTTATATTTGCAGTTTCAGATTATCGGTGGTGGAGCTTCGTGCAAGTTCGTCTGGGTAGTATCACTAACTCACAATACTTGGTGGTAGGGCTTTGTGCAAGCCCGTCTGGGTAGGTACCACCCACTCATCAGATATTCTACCGCCAAATAACAGTACACTGTAATGTCGTGTTCCGGTTAGAAGGGTGAGTGAGCCAGTGTAATCACAGGCACAAGGGACATAACATCTTAGTTCCCAAGGTTCGTGGCGCATAGGTGATGTAAGGAATGGTTAATATTTCTTACAGCGCCTTTGTCTATGGGCGGTGGTGACCACTTACCATCAGGTGGCCCATATGCTCGTCTGCCAAACAATGCCATAAAAAAAAAAATATACAGTACTTACCTAACTAAATCTTGCTGTTTGGCCCTATGGCCAAAGATTTGGTATGGTTGTGTTCAAGTTCAAAGGGTGAACGAGCTAATGTACCGAACTACAGACACAAGGAACATAACATTTAGTTCCGAAGGTTCCAAATTTACCACACAATGGCGACGATGAGATGGTTTATATTTTGCTTCTGTGCCAAAGTCGTCCTTACAACCTAATGGATTATTTGCCGGTCTGCGAAACTATTTTAAATGCAATAAATAAAAAAAGAAAATTTCACACGTAGAGATTATAAGATGTCAGCAGAATAAATGTCCGGTTGATAAATATTGGTTATAGCGAAAATTCTTAACGGCGACTAGTTCATATCACAGTATACAACCGCAGGAAATATTGCAGTGTACACATGTGTAAACATCATAATTATTTATGTGGTTCAGCATAAGACTTCAGCATAAGACCACGAGATCTACAGTCTTATAAATGGGGCACAAAGCTGAAGTTTCTAGAAAAATAAAGTATAAGGTAGACTATTAATGTTTGTTTCAACTGGTATTGTTTGTTTATTAATTCCTCTGAATAATGTGCCCTTCAATCTACCATCTGTTTGTCTGCAATTGAGAATCATCGGTTAAATAATATATTTTTCAAATTCATTTTCTACAAACTACTCCATACCAAATACAATGCCTATCAACGTATCTGTATTCAAAACTAACCGCCTGTAAACAGCGACCTGCTGTGCGCGTGCGCAGGGCCTCCCGTGAGGGTGCTGGAGGAGGTCCTGCAACGCCTCGACCCAGTGGGAGATTAGTTTGGCTTTTTCATTCAATGTAATCTATAGCAGTTTTAGCTCGAGTTCGGAAGGAACAAAAATTTATTACACATTAAAATATGGCGTTATTATATAATAAGATATGCTACATAAAATATATTCCAGCCAGTATTCAGATTTAATTTAATCTAATGATTAATAGAACTGTTTGAATGATTATATTAATTATAATTTGAAATCTGTTAACAGACTAGACATTATTCTAAACTTTATTCAAAAACATGTTTGAAGATACATTTTATCACATACACTAGTACTATATAATATAACATACCAATTGTAAAAATAAAAACTTAATGTAATCTGACTAAAATGTTACACTGCAGGGCTGTAGCTTCTTTTCCATTTTAAGGCAAAGAAGTGGAACATATTCAACCACACTAGTCAAATGCGGATTGGCATATAAACATATAAAATTATATTTTAATCGTATTTATTGCTTTTTCGTTGCATAGTTTTAGTTGTAAAAATAAATTATTGAATGCAACAAATGGCGTTTGAAAAACAACTGAATTATCAATACCCCGAAGGGGTACTGGTTTTAATTTAGGGTGAAATATTTATTCACACGTCTGATTGCTCCTGGGGCTTCATGTTTGTATCACGACCGTTGATAGGCTTCGATGTTTTTCTTAACTATATTGGAAAACTGGAAATGTCATTTATTATTTTAATCTGCTTCGAAGTAATTATTTAGATGTGAGTGATTTGAGTACTTGAGAAAATAGGTTTTATTTTTTCACATATTACACTTTTAATAAAAATTTAAACGAAAATGTAAAGGATATCTATCGTTATTCTAATTATTCAAATTATGCATTTCTATTACATATACGTATACGTATACAAATGCAAAAGTATAGCGGAATGCATAGGCATGACTTTTATTTACAAATAGTTTATGTGACTGTGACATATCCTATACTTTATTTCCGAAAAATGGGACGATGTAAATACAGTAATTATTCATTACCTAAGAATACGAACGTAACTTATAAATCTATACTAATTAAAGAAATTAATGTGTCTGTTTTTGATTTTAAATGAACTGCCTCTTCTTATTTTCAACTTACCGAATCCATAGGACATTTTTTAATTTTGTTTTTTGCCTAAGGTATTCTTTAAAACGGCTTACTTACTTTATTTTATCAGTCAGAGTCACTCAAAACTTTATTGAAAACTAATTTTATGTAAAACGCAGGTATAACCGTAGGTCATAGCTAGAACATAAATGCTAAGAGTAATATAAATAGATACATACATTTGAATGAATTTCTAGTTACAACAAATTATATCAGTAAATATCACTAGTTTCAACTTAAGTCATTTTAAGAATCGATCAAAGTGCAGGGAATTAATGTCTTATTGCTTTTAAACGTTAACAAAGCGTAAAGGAATTATCCTAAATATACAAAGAAGTAAGAAATCAAACGTCTGTACATCGAAGTCAGTTCAAACACTAATAGAAAAACTGTTTAGTCTACGAGTTCGAATAAAAAGCTATAAAAGAGCCATTACAGACTGTCGACAAATCGCTGACTGTTTGGGTCGCGAAGGTATTGTCGGAAATCAATCAGGACTGATTAATCCTTTCATAATACACTAATGGTAGAAATAATTTGTGCAAGACCGTGTAAGTATTATTTATTGGTCAGTTATTCGCAAAACAGTAATATATGATATTTCTGAGTCCCGGTTTGCTTTGTTCCGGTTAATAGGTTCAAGGAGTTTCTTCCAAGGACAGACATTTTACCTAAATATTGACCTCAAGTTCATTAGTGAGAGCCAAGGTACAAATATAATCAGCCGTATTATTAAAACAAAATAATAAATGTATTTAAATTCTATACAGCCGTTAAACTGCTCTAAAAAGTTCTATTAGGCAAATGGTGATAGTTATTAGGCTTCCTTTAACCAATCGCTGCGTATCATCAGAAAATATAAATTTAATGTAATTATTGAAAGTATTTCCGCTAACGGCCTTTCATCTTCATTTTTCAAAGGAGTGACAGATTTTTGACTCTTTGACTAATGAACGCAGTTAAGCACCTGGTGTGACGTCATCGCTGAGACGAATTTGACCCCAGATGCATTTCATGTTCGCAGAGACACGCTGAAGCTTCAAATGGAAATTAATTTGTATATAAGTACCGGTGAAATATATACTATGTTAATATTATAATGTTAGGACCGTTAGTTTATAAAATCGTGTAATTCGTAATTCGTTTGTGACCAGCGACAAATCACCAGTGAGTATCAGGGCTAAGAGATGACGGTCGCAGCGCGGCGCGACCGACGCGACGCGACGGACCGAAACATTCGCAGTAAGCAGCGCAGATCTATAATTGCTCCAATCGCGATAAAAACACGCGCGGACGTATTTATTTATTTACTTCGTATTTACTGAAACAGAGAGAAAGGCGAGCGAGGGAAGTTTTCCTAGTTATTTTTGGACTTTTTGTGTAACTGAAAGGTTTTAATAATTTAAAGTTTTAACAAGGTAAATATATAAATTATTTTAATGTATATATTATTTTAAATGTTCAATACTCGATATTAATTATTATATTGAAATTATTAAAATATATGGTGCAGAATATCGTGTTGTATTACTCAAGCTTTTTGTATTTCTTATCATATAGATTACACTTGAATATTCTCCGAGGTAGAAATTTATGTCCGTCTTGTCGGATACCCATTAACTCGATTAATTCTACTGTCAAACTCCAATGTTGAGATTTGGATTAAAGGGCCTGTGAGCCAGTATAATTACAGACATAACATAATAACATTGATTAGATCTTAAGGTTTTCAGATATTCTACCGTGCAAGGAAAGGTTCATAGTCACTGCTATGAAGGCATCATCGTGTATTTACTCGCCTGTTTTCCTACAATAAATAATGAAAATAATAATTTTAGTGAGCCAGTGTGTTGCAGATATAAATTGGATTATATTATGTGGGTATACAATTTTAAGTAAATTTCAGCCAGTACGAAGCAAAGCAAACCCGCAGGCCGAACGTGTTGTTGTACATAATACAATATTTGTTTGAAACGAGAAAACATAATGTCGACTGCGGGGTTGTAGTCACCATGATTATTTTAACATCTTTCCAAAGCTATTTATAAAATGTTGTTTTAAAAAAAATATCGTTAAATATTTTTAGTTTTGATGAAAATTTTATATCCTTCGATCTTTTTATGTCACAGATTTAAAATTACTTTTACATGCAACATTTTATTTATTCTTGACAATTAAATAATAAATTTGAAACTATATATATTATTGTGAGTATGAGCACATTGGTCAAACGTGACACATGTGTATCAATTTAAGTAAGTATTCCTTTTGAGTTGTAATATTTTGATTTGTAATTTATCTTTGCCTATATGTCGACTAACACTCGATGATACATAGATAAAATTTATCCCATATTCGCCGAATCCATGGTCGTTCCACAGCGGGTATGTGATTGGCCAAATTGTTCAGAAACACGCGCGCGGTCGCCCCGCGTCGTGCTGAGAACGCGTTATACCGTGGCGGAGTTTAACTAGTAACGATCTGGCCTGTAGGGTTTGTCTGTTTGTTTCGTTTAATTATTAAGCGTCGGTCTCTTGCTTGTGAACTTTATTATCAGCTCGATAGTATTTACATAAATAACATGTCACTTCAAAACTATAATCGTAGGTATAAGACGTATCTAAACAAATTAGATAAGTTAAATTTAAAAATTATAACTTCTCTATCCTATTTATCTTTATATACTGTTATTATAATTAAATTGCTGGTTAGAGGCTAGTTAAGACGGATCGAGATCAGCTATAAAGATTTTCTGTCAAGAAGTCAGGGTTTGGGATTAGTACCTAGTATTACTTTCAGTGACTCAGAAAGATTGTGAAACCATTGATACCACGTCTTGTATGTACAATATCGTGTTAGTGCTTTCTCGTAAGACTATAAATGTTAATAGAGAGTGAGTCTGTGTTTACGCGCACACACTGGTGCTCTTTATTTCTGGAAAAAGTGAATAGTTTTTGTTGACGACGACATTCTATAATCAGGGCTTTTACCTCTGATCTTATCTCCGTCTCCTTGAGCAAATAACCTTACCTTTCTACTTCTAACCGAACTTAACATTGTAGGATCTATGATATATCTGTATATGGAACTCAGTAATTCATGATAATGTTATTTATATTATTGTAGATTAATATCTCATTATTATCGAACCAACCCAATCCTGACTACAGACTAATGTTCGTTTTGAAAGTAGGTATATTATTTGTAAATTAATACATATTCTGGTGCAGAAATTAATATAATATATTTTGAAACTCATAAATACCATGTAACACAGACGCAGACGTCGTAGATAAAACGTATGATAGTATATCTCCAAAAATATACAAAGAAAACAGGCATAAAACTTGAAGGTGGTTTATCTTATTTCGTAATAAAATCCATACTAAAAATCCATTTCATTCGACATGTACGTAAACGTCCGCACAGAATTCTGATATAAAAACGTTCAACGGACAGATAGTGCGTTATATTAACATAGTATTTCATCATGATTAAATATCTAGACCGTGCTATAGAGACGTAGAGTTTGTCTGCAAACAGTATAAAACAACGGCTCTATGTAGAGGCACGTAGCGAGGCGTGGCGAGTGGGCGGAGCTGCATAGCTATATCATATATATATGTTGGTGTTTGTACAATAGCCAGGTGAAGTATGCGACGCTGGAGACTAAAGATTGTGGAAACAATATGATTTTGTGTTTAAGTACCTTTTTGTAGTATCATTATATATTTTTACTTCACGACCTTTGTCAAATATTTCACTTTACAACATAAATCTCTGTCTATATGTAGCTGTATGCCAAAATGAATTACTTTTATGGATCAATCAACATTATGACGATAACTGATGTAGACAAAGTGTTTTATACAATTGAATTTTGATAGTTATACATGACTCACCGTTAACTAAGTTATTTTGTTACGTTTTTTTATTTAGACTTAAAACTATATTTAGTTCGAGACATAGATACATACCTACTTCAGGTACAATATACAATAAAATATATTTTTATGTTGCCGTACCTCTACGCGTAGTTACCATTTATTAGCTATTATTACCACCGAAAATCTATTATTAATAGTACTGTATTAATGTTTGAAGACGAGTGAGCCAGTGTAATTTCAGGCAGAAAGGGAAATAACATCATAAATGCTAACGAATGGTTTATACTTCCTGTCAACTATAAGTGCTTACAATTTTCGGGAACTGATCACTTTATCAGGTGGACCATTTGCGGTCGGCTACTTACTACTACTTACTTACTAATAATAATAATATAAATATATTAATATCTATCTAATTTAGATTGTTAAAAAAGTCATCAATAAACACTTAATAAAACAAGCAACGATTACATTAATATATTCTATTGTCTGTAATAAAAAGTATAAAAAATAATAAAATATAATATGTATTTATTATAATAAATAATGACTTAATTTATAAGGGCCAGGATAATAAATATCAGCCACAATATATCATGGTAACAGATCTGCAATGATGAGAAACAATTAACGATAATTCACCTCCCATAAAGAGCGACCATTAAACCAGTTACACTAAATAAAATCCTAAACAACGCGTGTAACGTTTAAAAAACAATGTTTACAGGCCGTGATAAATCGAGTCATGCCATAATGTAACCCTAAACCAACCCCATCCAAACGTCTACGTAACCCTACGTGTTAAAAACCCTCCAGCGACATTTACAACCGAGTCGCGTTACAATAACTCGTATAGGTCAGAGCATAGGTGCGATACTCGCGGCAAAGGTATATGTGTCGCCTCACACGTATTCGAATAGGAGGGGTTCGATGGCTGGGCGGAGACGGAGGCGGGGCCTGGCTACCAGTCGCGCAGGCACCTTAGTTCGGAGCGAGCGGCTCGCGATGCCGCACAGCTATGAGTCCTCCGAGTTTTGCAATACGAGACCTGCTGCCCGAGGCTTCTTCGCGCTCCCCCTCTCCCTCCGACACCGAACTCGACGTGACAGGCACCGAGACACCTCCGCCTGGCACTTCGACTACACCGGATGAAAAAAAGAATGAGAAACCTGCGTACAGCTACAACGCACTCATCATGATGGCCATTCGAAGCAGCCCCGAGAAGCGACTTACGCTAAACGGTATATATGAGTACATTATGAAGAATTTCCCTTACTATAAAGAGAATAAACAGGGCTGGCAGAATTCTATACGTCACAATTTAAGTTTAAATAAGTGCTTCGTCAAAGTACCGAGGCATTATGATGACCCAGGTAAGGGGAACTACTGGATGTTAGATCCCTCCTCTGATGATGTTTTTATTGGCGGAACGACTGGGAAGCTGAGGAGGCGATCCACTGCAGCATCGAGATCTCGGCTGGCGGCATTCAAGCGAGGCGCTATTCTGCATCCAATGTTTGGGAACCCATACGCATCATTGGTGGGACTGTATCCACCCTTACTGTCTGTTTACGGAAGGTACGCTTTGCCAAGCCCGTTGCTGAGGCTGCCACCGCCTCCACCGAGCCCCTATCACCAGCTGTATCGAAGGATTCACGGATTGTCACCACCGGTGAGTCCCCCCGGCCCCGAGCCAGATTCCCACATGGCTAAGCATAGTTGATCGAGCTGCGGTCTCCCGGTATCCTCGGGATACTGGTCCAGACGTGCCAGTGGCGATATCGAACTGTTTCGAAGTGTCAGACTGTGATAAATGGGCGCGCCCGTGTGTATTATAATCGTTTGTGTCTGTAAAAAGTGGTACCGCTATTTATTTATTGACGTAAGATTCTATTTAATGATTTTAATGTTAAGAGGCTAAATTTAAGTTATATTGCAATAAAATATGTCTTCAAAAAATATTACGTTTATAATTTTCTAAGTTCCTTGCGTTATTCGTTATTAATGGTGATACGACTTTTGTGTCGGTCTTGATTAAAGTCGTTTAGGTAATATCGATTCAGCCGATTGTATATTGGAATATATAATTAAAACATTTCGATATAATTTCACGCATCATTAAATAAAAAAGTATACATTCAATACAGTCATAAATCGAAACGTGTAAATTGATTTCAAAATGAATGTTGATGAGTTAACAGTTGAAAGTAGTTTTTACCGATATAATGAAAACAAAGTTTTACCAGATTCAATAGACCGGCTGGCGCTTTGGGTTAAGGATTTTATTTAGTACATTTTACTTTTAAAATTAGATGAGCTTAAGATGGCAACATTAATCCATGCACACAATATAACAAATCTCATTAATTCTGGTACATTAATATAATTATCTTAAGCATTAATTAATTTTTGTGATTCATCTTCATAAATTGTATTTAAGTGCAACAGCTGGTTAAGAATTTGTATTTAAAGTGAGTAAGTACATATAGAAGTATGACAAAAATCATTTCAATCGTTTATGCGGCAGCATTTTAGCATTTCTGTTAAATGAATCAATCAAAAGTCCTACAAAATGAGACAAGAGAGTCCCACGGATAATGTGCCATCAATGTCTTTTTGTTTTTAATTTATCTCTAAAATAAGAATGAAACCAAGCAAGCGTTATTAGTGCAGTCATCTCGACTGACATTATTATTGGGATATTGTGTTCGTTTGTCAATTTTTTCAAGCACCGATATTGAAAGTGACTTGTGTCTTTTTTTCGTCCAGACAGTCTGATAGTCTACAAGTCGGAGAGACACATTTGTATCTTGGAAAGCCTTAAAAATATAAATAGCCTTAAAAACAGATGATTATTAAATTTGTTATCATTCAACGTAATTGTGTTGTTCTTTGGAGAAACATGAAAAATGCAGTTGATATAAAAAATGACAAGCTTTATTTATGCGCTATACGACTTCCCTTTATTTTCCCATATTATTAATGTCATAAAATCATTAAAATATGTATAGCAATATTACCCGATTTTTCGCGTAGCGCGCTTTTTTAATTTACCACTATTGTGTTAAGTAGGATAGTTAATTGATTAAAAAATGCAAATGTAACAAGAATCATAAAGATGGACAGACTTTACAAAAAAAAACGACTAAAAATGTAACGATCAAAAAGTTAGTATATAATCTCTTAATTGATAAAAAAAAAAAAACAATTCGAAAATGTAAAAATATAAGTGGTATCATTCGCAGAGTCCTGATTATTTTTAATTTTAATTTGTAAATAAATCCAACGACTTTGTTTCAAGTATTTTGTAATAAAGATAACTATTAAGAATGAAATTAAAACGTATCTAATTACATATACATATGTGTATATAAAACAAGTAAAGTTCTTAAAACAATGATAATAAATTATAAGCAAGCTATCTCGCATAATGATTATGCGAGATAGCTTGCTTTAAATGAATATTTTTTAAGTATTTAAAAAGTTAAATACATTATATATAATTCATAAATCATACATATATTATTTTAATAGTAATGATATATGTTTGATTTATGAATTAGGAAAAATAATAGTTAAATATAATCTTAAATAATTAAAATAATAAGTTTATATTAAAAACTTAAATTAAACCGTTATGATAAAACTGGCCACTAAAAATAATTATATTACTTTTAAGATAACACATAAATACAAATTTCTACAAGTCTTTTTTCACCCAATCAATTTAACAATAAGTTAATTAACTTCAAAATGCTTCCGAAGAGTCGTTTAGGATACATCCAATCAAAATATGTTCAAAACATCTTAATCAACGGATCATGGCTACGATTACTATTTGATTGACTATTAATGACGTTCGTAACACATTCCGAGAAATTGTGTGGCGAATCGCTTTAATATCTTCATTTAAAACCATCAATAGTTTATCTTTCTAACTTAAGACGGACTTACATTGCCCCGCAAAATCATTATTGTTTCTTTAATTGTTATGTTAAAATTAAAATTGTAATCATGAAGATACCTACGTGTAAAACAGACACATGAAACTATCAAGCTCGAAATAATGGAAATATACACGTAAGGTAAGGCGGTAAACACGTCTATGGAGATTGGAAAGGCAAAATAAAAAACGTTATAACCGTTTTGAAACATATGATTCGAAAATCAACTTTGTTCATGGCTAATTCAAAGAGGCTTTTTTAGTATTTATTTTACACGAAATTTGTATTCAATCTATGAAAATTCACAAATACTAACTATGTGCTTTTAGTATTATCGTCATTATTTTCTAAAAAATAATTTAAATTTATAAATTTAAAACTATAATAAGAAGTCTAAATTACTAGATTTTATATGAAACGAATATCCACGAAATGTTTTCAACCAGTTTATATCAAAACATATATTTTTTTAAAATTTAGTGTGATCGCAGCTTTATTGAGGAGTCTTTTCCAATATTAGCAGATTCCTTTATTTATCATTGGTATGAAATAGCGGCGCTTTTACCCGATGGGTGATTAATTAAGATTGCTAGTTTGAATTTTATAGACATCGTATGAGAAAATAAAACGAACCTACAAACGGCTTTCCAGCGGCTTTATAATGAAAAAACTACAAGAGATAATATAGTAAACATATTTTTATTACCTCAAGATGTATTAAATTTTTGTATATGAATTAAAACATGTTCATGTTTAATCTTTCTCGTAAAAAACCCTAGATGTCGCTAGCTAAACTAAGTCTGATTGTGAGTAATGTTAATACGCTACAAAACTCCTCTAGTCAAAAAAAAGTTTTTACTAAATAATAGATAGATAAACGGAAATAAAGTAATTAATGGATACACGTGTGTTAACTTTTAATTCGAGTTTAGTTCACCTTTTGAGTGGCAAGTTTCTTCACAATATTTTCCTCTACAACTGAATAGGAGATGTATTATAAACACAAATTAGGTATACGAATATCTGGTCGGATTTGGATCTGCAACATTTGCAGCCTCTGCAATCAAACGGGGTCAAATATATGCACAAGCTATTAAAAAAAAAAATAGATAGATATTAAATTGAGTGTGATAGGAGAGCTGGTTCATTTTTTGCCCGAATCATTAGCAGCCCGTAAATGTCCCACTGCTGGGATAAAAGCCTCCTCTCCCTTTGAGGAGAAGGTTTGGAGCATATTCCACCACGCTGCTCCAATGCGGGTTGGCGGAATACACATGTGGCAGAATTTCGTTGAAATTAGACACATGCAGGTTTCCTCACGATGTTTTCCTTCACCGCCGAGCACGAGATGAATTATAAACACAAATTAAGCACATGAAATTTCAGTGGTGCCTGCCTGGGTTTGAACCCGAAATCATCGGTAAAGTACACGCGTTCTAACCACTGGGCCATCTCGGCTCTTATCGGAATTGCGATTTAACGAGGAAATGGTGTTAACATTCATGCCACCATTTCACGCGGTCATGATTTATATAATTATTTTTAATTAATTTAGGGAATTAATGATATGAAATATGAAAAAAATCTTATGTAAATAAAGATTATATTATATACATAATAGATATATTAAATAATATTTAGTATAATAACAACCGTAAACTTTAAATGTCATTATTTCGATGTTGCATAAAATGTAATCTAATAAGTATGTTCCATGATTCATACAGTTAAGGCTTCTCATTTATTTGTAAATTTGGTTATAATGTACTAAACAAGTAAATACAATCAAAACGACCGAATTATGGTCCGAAAGTAATTAAAAATATAATCTTGTTTATGTATGTATTGAGTCATCAAATTGAAATTAAAGGCGAGGGCATTCACTCTGATTTACTTTCGGTGATATTTTAATAATCATAATTAATGTTGTAGCTGACCAATTTTGTTTCGACTAACATTTTATTTCTCGTTTCAACAACTTAAATATAATTGTCGTTAAATAGTTGAGCAAATATTGATACAATCTGGTGATCGTTAGCCGAGTGATTTGGCAAACGACGAAAATTAAACGTTGCGACGTCGCCAACAAAAACATGTCCACGGAAACTCGACACCCGTGTAATCCCTATAAACCCAGCCATCTCTCATTCGACACAAAACATCTTGCGTTCTAGAAATATTGTGAAAAGTTGCGTTGAACGCACCTCGCTATAAATCAGGCGACCATTTTGTATCGACTCTCCCGCGCTTTTTCCCGACCACAGACAATTAGGCGGTAACGGCAAACCATAAACAAGGGCTCGACTAATCCGCGGATTACCGTGAGCAGACACAAGCGGCGTTTGGCGAGCACTTCTTGTAAATAATTGTAAATCTATGTCAAAACGCAACGACAAATACATATGTTAGGGGATTACGGTTGGATTAACCCGTTTCACTGTTTTACGAGGCGCGTACTGTGCTGACGATTTCCTACAGACGCGATGCTAATCTCCGGTTAAATACGGCGCATCTTTGATTGGGAACGGCTCCTAAATTTGGATTTGTCTCTGTTTTTGTGGGACTGATCTTTCTTTTACTTCGGTATGCTCTCCAGGAATATCCAGGCGTCAGATCTTTGTGGAATTCGATGAAATATACTATGTTATTGTCAACATATTCGTTTATATATAATCCGCTTAATTATTTTATTATCTTATACTTTGTGGTTGGACTTTGTCTTGCACATTTACAAGGAATGGAAATGCAATAATATTTCTCACAGTGCCAATGTCTAAGGGCGGTGGTGATGGACTTACCATAACTCATTTCCCCAACCGCCTACTATATAAATACCATATCATAAAAAAATTATTAAAAAATATAGAATTACATACAATAATATTGTATAGCTTATACATAAATGTTCGTGTTTATAGATGAGTAAAAAAGGGTTAACACAATAATATTCTTTGTATAAAAACATACGATAAATATATATCAGCTGTGACAGCGAATGAGACAAATCGAAAGCTGGACGAATGCAGAGGAGGGCTGTGTAAAGTCTAATGTCATGTTGCTAGAAGATCGAAGTTATCAACTAATAAAAACGACTTACTTTTACGCACAGCTAAAGCTATTGAGTTTAAAATTTTTGAGCATAGCACTATTTTGTATCGTAAACATTCGCTAATAAAGCGCATCAGGAATTTCAACGCAAAGGAGAAGATATTATAGAAGTATACTTGTATGTAGTGTACTAGTACAAAGTCGAGGCAGACAGCTAGTATATTAATAGGAAGTCACTGTCTCGTACCGTTTTAATATCAAAGTAAACTGTCATAATGTGTTCGAATACAAATGATATTTTTTGCACACACGACTCTAAGCAATGAATGAACATGTCCACAGAAAATTCCGAATTAATCCTTTCGGACATTGTGGCTAATCTGGCAAAAAAGAGATTATATCTTCGCAAAACGGTCACGATACGAAATATTTATATTCAACATAATACACAAAGGGCGAGTTTTGTTTGTACACATTTAGTTTATTTAATATTATATACGTTTATTTGCACACATTGATGTTTTCTATAATTTTACCCTTTGAAACGGATGTTTTTCTAACTTTGAATAGGATTTCGAAATGACTATAGTCATAGTTATTACGGTAAGACTTCCATTCACAAGGAATTTGTAGTACAGAAATTTAGTTTGCGGATGTATTCACTATTCAAAAACTGTCACTACAAATAGATGAAATGATAAGTAATGCTTATTTGCTCCGACGATTTTATTGTTGTGATAAAATTATAATACGACAAAAATATTTGAAAACCGATGAAGGTTTACCGAAGTCGTTCGTAGGAAGTATTTTATAGCTAGTGTACACGAGGACGGACTTGTTTGTACGTCCTGTCTATTAATTAAAGTAATGTAGCTGTGAACACAGAATCAGACGTGTAGAGATGTTTTGTAAACATTTTCATAGCGTTATGAACTCAAACTCTCTCTGATGTTTTTGTACAAATCTTTAGCGGCTGCGCTTGCTTCTTAGAACTATCTTACTGTTTTAAAAATGTTTACATTCGTTATACAAGAGGTCTTCGTTATAAAATACCAGTAATTCTAAACAAACAATATCTATAAATATATAGAGGATTGAGCAAACGTCGATCCTTGGTGAAACGTAACTGCACTAGTATATGATTGTCAATTCGTTACTGGCCTTTCTGTATACACATTAACAGCCTGTAAATTATCCACTGCTAGGCTAAGGCCTTCTTTCCGTTTGAGGAGAAGGTGGTTATTCCACCACACTGCTCCAATGCAGTTTGGTGGTTACGCATCTGGCAGAATTTCCTTGAAATTAGACAGACCGAGCGCGAGATGAATTATAAACACAAATTAACCACATGAAAATATAGTGGTTCTTGCCTGGTATTGAACCCGAAATCATCGGTAAGATGCATACGTTCGAACCACTGGGCCATAACGGCTTTGTGTATACATTGATTTGCATTACTTGCATACGTGTTGCATTAGTCCATTTAAAGAAGTCATGTTCCATTATTGGGCTCGGGTTTCCTCTTTGATAGGAGAATTGGATATTATTTCCTCACGCTGCTCGGTTCCGGATTAATGTATCAACGGATATGAAACAAAATTTAATTCTACTACAGATGACACACGCGATCATGATATCGTCTTTCGGCGTCGAGCGCGAGACGACAGCACAAAATAAAAACAGTCGTGCTTGCCTGGATTTGAACTCATGATCATATTGTAATATGAATCCGAAACGGCGTCTCGTCATATCGTTATAAAAAGTTTTCAAAGCGTTACTATTTAAATAGAATAACCATATATTAATGCGACAATCAATGTCATTATTTTTTCGAAAATTCTCAATTTCACTTAGACAGAAAGCGATCAAGTAACTTAAGATTTCATTTAGATTTTTGATAACAATAAAATAATACGTATCCAAGGACAATTCAACGGCACAATTTGATCTCCGAGTCCAGGCACTCACCTACATTCAGCAACCTATTTTAGATTTTCCCCTGAAAATCGCTTTCAGCGTTTCATCGGAACGTGTGTTCAGTTTAGTTTCGCTAACGAGAACCAGTCGGCTACATCAAAGCTCGAACAATCGAGATCAAAGAGATCGCCGCTAACGTTTATCGATCGGTTGACTTTGTTCAAAATAATTTGGTAAAAATATTATCTAATGCTTTATCAAAACCTTTGTTCTGTTTGTTTAAAAGCTTAAGCGGGATATTTTATCTTGTAATTATTAGTCTATCTCATATCTGTGACACTTTCTTTTATTATTAAAAAAAAATAGATTTAGAGTTATTATTTCTTATATATTGTATTTTTTTGTAATTACTTAAAACCCTTAAAAGTTAAATGAAATAAATACAGTAATGTTACACAATTAACATGAAACAATACTATCATTATTATACGATGACGTATTGAGGATAAAATAGAATCATTCAAAATATGTCTCTGTGGCAACGGGTAACTTGTAACAAGTAAAATATTTTAATTTTACGAAGCCAAGAGCATTCTGCAACATACTAACTACTAACTAAATTATTGTATACGTATAACTAATATTAAAAATTATCTTTATTTTGTAACGCCGTCTTTTTTACGACTTATTTTATGTTTTTTAGTTACAGCTAGATAAGCAAATGAATCACTTGTGGTAGCGGTATGTATACCATAGGTATTGCCTTCGTCGACACTGGCTCACTCGTCATTTGAACTAGAACTCATCGACATAGAATATTCACGTTAAGCTGCAGGATAATTAGTAACTAGGGTCATTCATTATCATCGCCAGTCAGAATAAAATCATCACATATGATAATTATAACGAATGAGGATATATGAGAATATTATTTCTATAAATTGCCAAGCATGAGTTATAACAAACAAATGAACCAAAATACACACTCGAAGTGAACTCACGAACAGTACGCAAATGACGCATGAGTAATGTTTTTGATTTTTCTATCGTCGTATCGATTGCACAATCACAAAGATCGTGAAATAGCTCCAAATCTTCCGCTAGACTTACGTTTGTTCGAATCAGATAAAATGACATTGTTTGCTGTAATTATAGTATAGTTTGTCCCGTATCCAGTTTCGTGTTTTAAAATATTTGGAACGAGAACAATTGTTCGGAAATACGATATTTTATTAGCGATTTGTCGGTAATGATGCAATTTGTTAGTGGCCAGGTAATGTTGGGGAGTTTTTACGGGCGCGTGTGCGCATGCGCCGTGTTTGAAAGCTAAGATGTATATTACAGATGAATTGATGTATATTCCATTCGGTTTATTTCGATTTAGATTCAAAAATAAAGGCATTTTAATGGATATTAAATCAAATATCCTAATATTGTGTTCCTAAACATATCCCGCTGAGTTTCTTTCGCCGGTTCTTCTCAGGTCCGAGGTGCTAAATTCCGAACCGGTGGTAGATTTTTGACAATCAATAAGCAAGTGCAAACACTTCTATATTGAATAAAGATTTTTGACTTTGACTTATAGACATTACATCGATACTAAACTCTTTCAAACATAATCTCTTTGTAGGTTTATTTATGTAAAGATTTTAATTGTTTTATCTCTAGGCATATAAATTGGTATATTAAAAACTTAACAAACAGAATTCTTTTAATTAAAGATAGGTTATGAGATCCGGTCAAATGATAGCAACGGAATGAAATCGTTGACACCTTACCGAGAGAAGTTTCTAACTTTATACAGATAATTAAGAATCGTTTAACATAGATTATTTAAATGACGCAGATAACAATATAATTAGATGTTGATTTACACGTGGTGTAGGTGCTGACAATAATGAATTTGTCAGATATAGAGGAAGTAGCTTAAATTTTTATTTTTTTGTTTTGAATGTAGCACGGATAAAAATGTATTTATGGGAAGAGCATTCCAGAGAGGTTAAGAGACTTTAAAAAATATCCAATACCTAATATAAAAATATGTACGAACAAAACAAAAATAAACTCAAAAAAGAAAGAATAAATTAGAGAACTATTAATCAATGTATATGAAATTAGATTCAATTGTAAAAAAAAATAGCAACATTTTGTTTTATATAATTGTGAAGTTTATTATAAAAATGTATTATATTTATGTTTAGTAAATCTTTTTAAAATATTTTATTTGGTTGAGTTAAGATTTGCAAGCAGACATTCCTCCTATTACAAGATGGTAATAATGTATATTTGAAACATACATGAAAATCAAAGCATACATTTTGGACGGGCGTGTACCACCTTCGTCTTCATCTACGCTTTCCATCAGGTGAGATGTAAGACAAACGCCTATTCCATTACAACTATAAAAAAAATACATGAAAAGCAAATTATAAGTATCGAAATCATTTTAATTCAAACTGAAAAAGTCGTTGTTATGTCATAATATATTGTTTTACATTTTTATTAAAATAATATTCAATACGTCGAACAAAGTTTCTAAACTGTATGTAACAAAAATATTATCCATTTGTTTCGTAAAAGTTTTCGAACCTAATGGAATAGTAGATACCTCTTTGTAATACGAACATCCTAGACGTGTGGGCAGCTTCATCTCATCATCGTTGTTATTAAATTAGATTGTGACCCCTGCGCCGAGGTTAACTCCCCTAATTGGACCTCTAGCCGGACTGATTGTTACACACAATAAGGGACAGCAATTTACTATTCAAGACTTCAATTTACATCATTCGTATTGAGGTCAGATGATTGTTGGAGTATCTTTTTCATTTTTACCGAGTTTAAATATTTGACGCGAATTTTTATGACTCCTTGTATCGCCATGGTGACTGAGAAGATAACTGTTCTTATAGAATTCTAAAGAAATAGAAGAGTAGAAGAGTATTTTGGGCTTCACGCTCAATGGATCAAAAGATTTTCAGGTGTTACAATTTCGACTTTATTTCGTGACAGCTTTATTGTTATACTAGAAATCTTTTGTGTTTGGTATATTTGTCCACGTTTTACTTGACAGAAGAGTAATCAATAATTAATTAACAAAATTTTAACAGTTAATTAAAACCGGACATTCACCCCTCCTCACAAAGCACTTCACACTAGCGTCGGCCTAATATATGTGCGTCGGACAGTGACGTGCAACTTGTCGGTCAATATTCATAATTGGGTGATTTTAAACAGCACTCAGAGCGATTAGTTCGCACCAACTCACCCTCTGCTGGCGCAACAGGATTCTTGTTTCCAGGGCTTGTTGACTTCGAATTTAAATTTAATTTTATACTTAACTTTATCATTAAAATGAGTAACGGTGTATGCTTTATGTTCCATTTGATTAAAAGAGTTTAATATATTTGAAACAATACCTATAATTTTTTGAAAATTTCAAAAGATTAAGACTTAATTTTATTTGTTATCTCTGTTTTAATTTGGAGGGTAAGGAGTAAATTAAAAATAATTGGTTTATTTTATTGTTTTTGTTAAATTTGTGTTGAATTTAGATAAATTTTATTCAGAACAAAATGATTTATAATCGTTAGTTTAAGCAAAATCTCACATAACTTGGTGAATGAATGGAATTTTACAGGCACCAGGGACATCAGTGTAACTTACTTATTAAGTACAAGGGACATATTTTATTTTCTAGGGATAGCAGTGTATGACAGAATAAGGAGATACTATACGGTGGAAAATTTGTGAGCCTGCCTACCTGTTACAAATAATATTATTTTTTAATTATTTACATTTCAGTTATTTATTTTTTTCAATGAATGTGTTTGTGTTTTATATAATAATTAGGACTATTATGTATTATTATTGAAGTATACGTAGAAATCATTGAAATTTGGTTTTTCAAAGGTTGGGTAGCCCTGGTCCGGGCAGCACCCGCATGCTGCATCATAAGCGTTATTATAACTTGTCCACGCCGGTTGCTCTAACTACATTAGTAACCGCACATTGGTCATTCCCCCGCACTACAAACTAAATCATTAACTAAACAACTGTTTCCATGACTTCCTTTCTATCTTTAACTTGTATAGAATAATAATGCGTAGAATATTTTACCTACAGTACAATACAGTATAGTACTATTCTGTTAGAAAGTGATACGCAACATTGACTTTAATAAATGGGCCTTATGGCAAGTTATCACCTGCCATAGACATCGTCGCTGGAAGAAATATAAAACAATCACCTTCCGAACTACGATGATATCTCTCTTGTACCTGTAGTTACACTGGCTCACTCACTCTTTATACTGGAACGCTGCAATAATGAGTATTGCTGCTGTCTGCACACCCAGGTGAGCTCGCACAAAGCCCTACCACCAAATAAGTAATGTCGAAGAAATATCCTATGGTAGATATCGTTAATGTTTTACGTAGTTTAGTGTTAATGGTTCATTTAAATTGTAATAAATAACAAGAACGTGAGCTATTCAAGGAAAAAAGTGATAGAAAAATTTTTGTTTGTATAATTATCACTATTGAGTTCTTAGTCTTGTTTGGTGACTTACTCATTATTACTATAGAGTGTCTGCTCGTGCATTGCCTTCTGGCGTATCGAGAGATAATGAGATTTAGACATCGACAATTTATTAGTTTTTACTGATGTTTAAAATTCCTAAAAATGTTTAATCCTCTTCCTAATTAGTAATTGCTGACTAATGCTAGCTTTGGACTTTGATAAGACAAAACATTACTCTTTATCATATCTTAATAATCTACGTCAATGTTTTTTTTTTAAATAATTACTGTGATACTTAAATTTTAAATTTGATTAAGCGAAAGCTGTTTGATGTGGAGATAAGATATAAATGTTTATTGCACAAACACCAAAATAAATACAAATATATACCTACTATTTTGAAGTTTTGGTAATTTAATATGGCAATTTTTTTATCTATAAAGTAGTTACTTGGATGGCGAAATGCGTCACTCAATGGTAAGTGGTCACCAACGTCCATTGACATTAATCATTCCTTACAAGAGCAATGCGTAAGCCTTGGGAACCGCGATGTTGTATCTCTTATGCCTGTAGATACACTGGCTCACTCACACCTCAAACAGGAACCCAAAAATACTAAGTATCGCTGTTTGGTAGTATATATGATAAGTTGGTGGTACAAACCCAAAATGACTTGCAAAGCCCTATCACCTAATGAGTTATAGGTTAATGTCCTTCTATATATTAAAGAAGTTTATCATTCAAAACTTTGCTATGTTTTCAGTCAACTTTAAGAATAGGATGTTTATTTATTTGACGAGTCGCGACGAGTCCTTTTTTTTCAATATTACATTTAATTTTAATAAAAATTGCTGCAATTTATAAAAATTCTAATAATACTTTAACTTAGCCTTTGTTTAATAAATATAATAAAATTACTACTAGTATAATGATTATCTTTTCAATTAATTGATATATTTCTTCGTTTATTTACGAAATCAAGTACCAATAATTTTTTTTTTTTTAATTGCCCCTATACATAATCTGTGTCAAAATTAAATGTACTACGGAGTGAATTTGAAAGTTTGGCAATTTAGGTTACTGATATATTATATTAAACAAGTTCGAGATTAAAACATTATTTTCCTTAATTATTCAAATTGAAAAGTTGGGTCAAAAACAATATTTTGTTTTTTTTTTACAGTGTTAACTTTTTAGTGGGAATTTTTATAACATTTGTTGTTAATATAAAGAACTAAAGTAATGGACGAACGTTCGGTTAACCTCCTCGGACCTCTGGAGGACAAGATTTGGACTTTAATCCATCACGCTGCTTCAATGCGATATGGTGGAGAACCATATAGATGTTCGATGTATCTCTTCAACTCTGAGCATTAGATTAATTATAAATACCAATTAAGCACATGCAAATTTAGTGGTGCTTGGCCTTGAAGCTTCTTTTTCACCGCCAATGAGCCAACCTAGATAACTAACATGTCACGTCCCTTGAGCCTGTAGTTGTATTGGCTCACCCACCTTTCAAGCCGGAATACATTAATACTCAATAATATTGTTTATCAATGAAATATGTGATGAGGAGGTACTCATGTACTCGCAAGCCCTATAATAGAGTGGATAAATATATTCAGTGAAGAAGTTTAGATTTCCTAGACACTGGGCCATCTGGGCTCTTGTTATTTGAAAGTTTTTCACAGCTAAATTCCATTCTTTCCTTCACGCTTTGAGCTGGACATTACACCGGAACGGATTAGTTTAACCCAGCTTAATAGACGCTACCCTTTATGCTGTAGCTGTATGGTCCAACGAAGAATTTCATTGGAAGAAGAAGACAAATAACTTGGTTATTAATTTAAAGGTTATTTTGTCATGTTTATGAATCAATCCTTAATTAAAAAGCAGCGTTTAGTAATAATTTACTGCGTACGATAAAATATCTTGATATGTATGTTATTTACGTAATACGTTTAATTTTAATAAAGCAAAATATGTCCCAGATTTATTACGGCAGATTATTAATATTAATACGGAGTTGTTACATATTATTTTGACGTTCCATTATGTCCTAAATAATAATAAAAAATATGGTTATATCAAGATAATATTTTCTGAATATGGTACTTTTTGCTTGGTTTTATTCTTTAATGTGATTTGATAGTTAGTGTATAATGTCATATTATGTACAGTAGAGCAAGGCAGAGAAGCATAAAGGTAACCCGTAGTAAGTGCTTGCTTTCAACACAGCCAACTACGAGTTCAATGATCCAAGGGCCTTGTACATGTGCCTGGCACACTCATCTTATATTGGATCACACTTTTTGGCGGTAGAATAATAATAAATTAGATTATATATAGATTTGATTTTAAAAATAATGATAAGCAGATTAGTGGAGTCACAATACTCAACACTGTGATTCATATGCTGCTGCTTGAAACTTGGACCAAACATAATATAACCCTTCCAAGTTCAAAAGGTCGTTCGTTTCACGTATATAGCTCATATCGTCTGATCTATGGGACGTCAATTAATAACAATCAATTTAAACCACATTACAGATTATATAAATCAACATTAAAACTTAAAATTGATCGAGGAGATTTATTTTGATTAGAAAACATTGACGATTAAAGTTTGTATTTGTTGTTGTTTCGAAAGTTTTTTCATTGATATTATTGGATTAAAGTTAAATGAGAGCCAAATTGAGGGTTTTATAGAACTAGATTAATCATGTCTACTTTATCGTCATCATCAGCTTGCGTTTGTCCACTGCTGGATATACCCTTCATCCAAAACATGTCATCGACCTCGATATCACCAGCTTTTTTGCGTAGTACCGTATAGTTTTTATTTAATATTTTTTTGTAAAATAAGGAATTAATCAGATTCTTTGAATCTTTATTAGCTCGTGATTGCAAGGTTATCGTAATGTTGGATGATAATAAGAACATTCCAGCTAATTTGAAATTATATTGTATGTAATTTGCTTAGTGGTAGGGCTTTGTGCATGTCCATCTGGGTAAGTACAAGTAATAATACTTAGTATTGTTGTATCTCAGTGCACAAGGTTGGTGGCGCATTGGCCATACCTTGTACCGGTTACATTTTGGTGTGGTTGTATTTTTTTACGGCGCCTATGTCTAATGACACGCCTGCCTATCAGTGCAATAAAAACAAACCGTACGCCTTGTGATATTCTTCAACTCTTTAACTTCTCAAGTAGTTATTTTTAAATAAAACTAATGATATACCTACTACCCGTGTATATCAGCTTATATGTTATTTTGTTTTTATTTTTAATGTGAAAATATTAGATATTTTAAGTATACCTTTCACGATTACTTTAATTCGGTCATCAATATAACTTATAATATGTTAAACTTATGATGAAGAGTTCAGTAACATTGAGAGCGGTTTCTCATCGCGGATGAATGGTCGTAGATCCTTAATGCAATTAGGATGAAGTTGATATTGTCAGTTAGTCAATTGAGACACAATAGTGCATTGTGAATGTCGGCAGATTGCCCACCAATATGCCCGTATGTCTTCGCATAGCAAAAGTTTTTATTCATTCAATATTACTCTGTATGTATTTATATTTGGAATGAGTTCATTTGTACTAAAATATAAAGAATTAACAATTTGTTGAGCTCTATGAATTAAATAAGTGCAGCGAGCGCCACTTTTATCGTTGTCTTAATTTATTTTACTAATTAATGTCCAGCTTGGCGGTGAAGGAAAACATTATGAAAGTGTTGAATGCAATTCTACCGTCTGTATCCATTTACTAGCTCCGGAGCGAAGCGATAAAATAAGTTCTAAGATCAAACCACGGCTTAAACCCTGACAAGAAAAAGGTTTTTTTCATCAATGATTACAGTATGGAATGTATATTGAAGATGTTAATGTTCAATATACATCCCTTTCAATTATAATATTTATAGGAAAACAATTAGCCAAGACATGTACAATCATGGAGGGTGCGGGCGTTTATGAGTGTAATGGAATAATTTGTATTTATAGTGTCCGTCCTCCCCCTCTCGTTCCCTCCCTCGTCTCCCGCATTCTATCGCTTTACGGGAATCTGGAAACATTGTCTATTATCAACACTATTATTATAAAGCCTCGTCCATATTATGATTTCAATAAGCATAATTATCGGTATTGTTTTATTACCAAAATTCAAATTCAATGTTAAATTTAGTTGATATCGTTTCGATCCGTTAATTGCAATGACAAACAAGCAGACAGAGCAACTTTGACATTGATAAATGTTAGTGTCTAAAGATAACACTTTTAAGAGAAAATTAAAATATATAAAAACTTTTTGTTTAAAGTATAAAATACTTCCCGAATTTCGCACTAATAGTTAATTCAATACAATGCCGTTAATTTTTTATTGTTTCTTACTGGTTTATTTTTTATTAATAAAAAAATATTAGGTCTAAAATAGTAACGCATCTATCTACACCCTTACTCGATAAAATCTATAATTACTGACGCAAAGCTTCGAATTGTATGGAATTGGGACAAATGGAAGCGGGTTTGATTCAAGTTTGGTAACATTTTCTTGTAATTGTGAGAATTTGATACATTATGCGGGATGTTTGTGTTCACTTTACATCATTTTTGTCATTATTTGAATTGTCGTGTTTAGATAACATTAATATTATTACATTAATATATGTACAATTGTCGGTATTTAAATATAGTAGTTAAACTGTGGTAGGATCGAATCTGTTGTTAAACGCCTTCTGAAGAGATCATATGTTCATCTGAATAATATTGGTTCACATTTTATAGAAGTAAATAAGGATATATATTTTTTTAGGGAGGTCTTTATGTCTTTGGATCCATGTCGTGGAAGCAAATGGAATTCTTGAATCAAAATTCTACTCCTTTTGTATTTTTGACCAACACAAAAATACTTCTTATGCTACAAATTATTTAGATATATGTATAATTATTTAGATTATATTAAATATGATAGCAGTATTATCAGTGTCAATATAGTTCCTGTTTTTTTGGTATATATTACATTCAAATGAAATATTCTATATATCACTTTGAGATTTTTTTAAACTGAGATTTTTCTGATACATATATGTTAATCAGTTAATATTTATAACGTATTACATTGCTTTAATTTACGCGTTATTTTAGACAAGCGAGTGAAATATCTCATTTGTCTAATTTATTTTCCTATTCTTCTTATTCGACTCAAATTTAGCTAAACTACGTATTTAGTTAATCTGGCAAGATCCTTTTTGAATAGTATTTTAGATAATTTGTCATTCAGTAAACGGTGACATGCTACATACAATACTTACCAGACAGAGTCAAAATGTACAACAACATTGTTAAACTCGTCCGTGGAATAGCCACAAAAGTCTTCTTAACTAATTGGTTTAATTGTATTAAGTAGGATGTACAGCGCAAGGCGACACCGGAAGACCACCGCCGATGGCCACGTACTTAATACGTTGAAGTCATTAACTTTGAAACTGGTCTCTTATAAAACTCGTGTTTCTTGAAGCTAGAAGTCCTTTATCGAATATGGTGCAAATCATATCAGATAAGGTAATCGAATATGTCAGATGCGAATTTATTATCAGAAAAATTTTGTACTGTTAATTTGATTCGGGTCAGCTAAAATTTTTTTTTTAAATTACCGGCCTATATACGTACTACTTCGTCGTTGTTGTTAGAAAAGTATTTCTTATTAGTAGTTGTGGTTTTGTGGTAGATTGAGACAACCATTGAGTAGTCACGAAGCGACATCGTGGTGAACTTACTTGGTACGAGTCTGACCTCGCCCTCTGACATCTCCGAGAAAGTGGTATTCGTTTTGATTTTTGATACCAGCAAGCGAGAGTGATGTTTTATCCTATATATACCAAGTAATTAGTTAGTGTTTATAATTCATCCCTTGCTCGACGATGGAGGAATAAATCTTGGGAAAACATGCATGTGTCTAATTTGAATAAAATTCAGCCATATGTGTATCCACGAATCTGCATTGGAGTAGTACGCTCCAAACCTTCTCAAAAGTAGAGGTGGCCTTAGCCCAGCTGTTGGACATTTACACGCTGTTACTTTGCTTTCCTTCATCTTAACCGTCACATCAAACTACATAATTGTATTTCGTTAAATCACAATGATGAATAGGTTCTTACAAGTACTTTTGAATTTTAATTTAAATACCTATATTTGAAATAAGGAATGTGAGCAAATAATATCTAGTTAGCCCATAAGCAAATAGATAGTACTCCCCGTGCCACCCACCAAGCCAGTATTTAGATCTGATAATGACGGATCGTACACAGTGACCACTCTTATCGTACCGTTACACATCTTAATAACGTTTACTGCTGAATAAGAATTGAATCATTCGTTTCTTAGGTCAGGCAGTCGCAGTACCGCTAACTGCGCCTGCGCACTGACCGCGTGTAAATGTTTACGCCTCGCGCCTGCTACCACTCACCGTTTTGACAGGTCACACGAACATTCAAACGGACAGAAAGGATTAAGAAAAAATATATTTTTTATGCAAAATTTGTATCTATTTCTAAAATAGATAAGGATGAAATTAGTTTGAATGAATATGTGCGCTTGTGTTGCTTTGAGATAATAAAGTTTTACATCGTTAGTAATGACGAACGTAGTAAAATTCGACACGTAATAATTGATTTTCGACCTTATGTTTGAATTTATTAGGTTGAGTTTGAACATAAACTTTAGCAATCATATGTTTTATGTAGTCGAACGCCGGTAATATAAGTGAGGAGCGCGTGATCCAAAGATCAAAGAGGTTTTGATCAATCCGATGCGCTGTCGAGCGAAAACGAATGGTTTTGATCGTTAATTAACGTTTCGAATAAGTTTAAAAAATATTTTTTGATTAATTTATAAGTAATACTTTGGGACTTATGCGATAACGATAAATAGCTGGACGCTGTTAAATATATAGTGTAGCCTTAATTTCTGTAATTTTTGCCTGGAGAGACTTTTTATATGAACAAGTATGATTAACTTAAGATATGAACGCCATTAGCCTTTTTTTTAATTAATAAACTTTAGTTATCAAAATTGATGCACTTATAGACAAATTTAATAATATGTTGAAATGTGTATTAGTTTATTTATTAATATATAACTAATAAATATTGCATTCACTCGAGTCAATTTGAATCGTTTAACGGGTAAATCAAAAGTGATTTAAATCGTCTGAATAGACTTTCAATCAGAATAAAAGTTTGCGTCTTTAAACTTTTGTGATCAATATTTCAATTTCAAATTTATCAACATACATAACATAAGGTATCGTTGGCCAAAAAAACACAATTTTTTTTTAATTTTTGGTATAAAGTTAATCCGAACTTTACACATTAAAAAAAAAAATAGTTTTTCTTCATTTATGATTTTAAGAATTACAATTTTTTTTTACAAAATTGTATTTATGTACTGGTGTCAAATTATCTTATCCTTTAAATATATTTTTTAAATCATATATGATCAAAATTTAATATCTAAAAGTGAAAATAATAAAGCACCAAGAGGTGGCGCGTGCGCATCTATTGGTCGCTTTGATGTAGCCGCTGTTTACGTGCTTTGCGCGCCTGTGTTTTCTATTAAACAAATCCACTCAGCTGGCCTAAACAGTCAAACATTTTATCCAATATGCCAACTAACCAACTATGGAAATTAACAGGTTGGGATAACAAAATCACTTTGTATATTCCGTTTAAAATCACCAGGGTTTTTGACTCTTTGCTATTAATAATTATAAAAAAGATTGGTAAATTAATCTACAAATAAAATAGTTATAAGCAATTGAATTATTGTTATACAACATATTATATCATACAACGCTCTATGAAATATTTCACGATATAACTAATCACCGAATTTTTATTCGAAAAAATTAAATTACTCAGAAGCGCTAGTTTCTTCCAACGTTTGACAATTAGTCAAAGATTGGTGGCCAAGATTTGTTGTTACTACATTTGCTCGGTGTGGCCCAATGAGCGATATTGTGTGTAAACATGATGTTTTGGTTTTTACGGTCAAGTGTGGTTCAAGTTATAAGCAAATATATATTTATACACTTTAAAATAAGTAATTTATATTTTATGCTGTTTTGTAAAAGGAGATTGTAAATTTTTATCACTTGATGTTAAGTAAAAGTTTCCAAAATTCTTGGTTTAGTTATATCAGATGGTAATCCATCTTAAAAATTGAAACGTCTTTATATGTCTAAGTAAATAATAATTAAGGTTTTGTTTATAAATGGAAAGAAAAACGTGTCCGAAAAAAAGACACAGATATTGTTGACAGTAAGGATACAGAAAACAATATAGCTCCAATACACATGTAGGTGAGGTGACCCAAAAATCTTTCACTCCATATAAATCTTGCGTCACAATTAAATTTAATTATTATATAAATTAAGTATAAAAATAATTTTCTGTAAATGGCTTATTCATATTAATCACCCAACGTAATATTTTTTTAGATAGGTAACGGTTACGCTTATCGTCCTTCACGACCAGGTCTCTCCTCCGTCACTTGTGAATTGCGTTATAGGGTTTACCTTGATCGACGAGCACGAAATAATTTATAAATACTTGCGACTCAGTGTTCTTTGCTTCGGATTTGGATGGATGGATCTGAGATCTCCAGTTAAAGTGGGCAAATTCTATTTAGTCGACCTTCTTGGCTCTTAGTGGTTTTTTAACGTACGTTTTTCGCTTTGCGCCTATGGCTTGCTGCGTGTCGGCTCACTCCACTTTGAAGTGCTATCGGGATATTTAGGTAGTGTTTGTTTATTTTCATATTTGCGGTGGCCCCGAACTTATAAACTGGCACTCGCTTCACTTTATAATTCACCGGTTGCTGAGTTTGTTGCTTTTCTCGGAAGATTTACCGAAATGTATTGAGTTATATTAGCCGTAAACTTTTGCATTCGTTAAACGTTTTTATCATGAGTTCGGGATCCAAGCGTTGTAGAGATGCGGTCTGAGATGTTACACATTCGAGTCCGTACCACAGTTATTGTATTCGTGGCATTACAAACATAATAAGTACGGCTAGTAATTTAGAAATTACAGCAACTGACTGTTATATATTTACATACGATTCATTTAATCAGATTTATGGAATTCCACGAGGAAGAGGAGGAAGAGGAATATCTCCACGTTGGTAGCACCAACCAACTGGTCATTTTACTACCAACTGGTAATTTGAATAGCTTGTTGAGGTAGTTTTTGAATTTGAGAGATTCAAATTCAAAAACAATTAATTGAAAATAAAGTTTAGTAGTTCTAAATATTAGTAGTTCATTGCTTTTTAAGAAATCGCATTCTTTATAAAAAGGTTTGCTCATCTATCATTTAGCTTCCTTTGATGGGAAACAAATAAATAAGTTCACGTTGAAGACATTAAGACGTGTAACCATAAAAGTTAGAATTAAAAATTTATAATAGCATTTAGCAAACTTGCGATTATGATAATGGCAACTATTGTGGCTTCTTCGTATAGAAGCCTTACGTGTGCCATATTTGTTTTTAAAGGAAGTCTTGACTGACTCATCAATGGTCAAACTGTAAGCAATATCGTAAGTATAGTTTTCCTAATTTGCATTTTTGATCCTAACATATTTAATGAAGTTTTTACACGACTAAGGTGAAACAAAAATATTTGATGAGTTTAGCGGTTTAAGTATGTTTCATTCCCTAAACCAACAAAAGAATCACAGAAAAGGTGTTGTGAGCAGTGTCTTATGGTCACAGACAGTTAAATATGCATTGTGTAAAACAAAATAGCAATGTTTAAAAAAATTAAAAGAATTATAAACTTTTATTTAATATAAAATATTCAGTATATTCAGAGTACTTCAGTATATAGGAGATTATGTACTCATTTCTACCCAAAGCGTTGCAATGGCTTAAAAACAAAAATACGTTTTTCGTGTCAGCTATAACACATATAGATATAAGGTCTGAATGTTAATTACTGTTATATATCTATGTGTATATATATCGATGTAGGTAAAATGGACTGTCCAAAGCCGCGCCTCCACTAGACCTTTAATGATACTGCCAGCTAAGATACTGGGGCCAAGTTATCTCAATAAGCCGGATGTCCACGTCACCGTCACTGCAATACATCGACTATCGTAAAAGGGAAATAAAAATAAATAAATAATCGTATTAAGTATATGTCACGTCACATAAAGATTGATTCTATATGAATTATACAAGTTACATAATATAAGAAGGCATGTTGAATCTTCCTTTAATATATAACTAGTGGTCAGTACTATGTCGTTTAAAGATAAGCTTTTGACATTATGATATCAAGCTACATATTTTTACGTTTCATATCTTGGCGAATAAGACCTAGTATCCTTTAAAATCTAGTAAATTGCTAGTATTGTATATTATGTTTGTGTGTTTACAAGTTCATGTATAAACTAGATGAACTAGCGGCTTTACTCGCGCGAAATTTATAAAATCTATAGCACACAAACCGGCACCCCCAAAATTTACCTCTCGAGGTATGATTTAAAAAGTAGCCTATGTTCTTCAACGGGACTCAAATTGTCTGCATACCGAGTTTCATCGAAATCGGTTCAGCGGTATAATCGTGAAGAACTCATAGACAAAGACACCGATGTCTATACTGATATTATACGAAACGTCGATACGTGCGCGTCAGCTGTATTAGTACTTGGTATTTGTGGTGTATCTGTTATTATTAGAACATTAAAAATTACACGTCTATTACCATACATTTGTTCATGAATGCACCTCAAACGTTGCTTATTTATTTCAATGGTGTTATTTAATAAATAACATATTATAACGAAAGTTGTGTTACTTTTTTATGATGTAGGCAAGCGGACGAGCAAACGGACCACCTAATAGTAAGTGGTCACCATTGCCTCTAGACAATGGTGCCGTAATATTAACAGTTTCTTACATCGCTAATGTAAACCTACTTTGGGAGCTAAGGTGTTATATGCCCCGTGCCTGTAAACCGGCTCACTCACACTTCAAAGCGGAACACAAAAATACTCAGTACTGCTGTTTGGTGGTAGGTTATATGATGAGACAAAGCCCTACCACCAAGTAAAGTAAAGCAACTATGTTCAAGGCTGCCGTTCTATGACACCTGTAGTTTTTTTTCCAATAATTATAAATAATATTCGATCAATTGTTACAATTAAGTCGAAGTTTGTTGGAAGTGATTCCGAAAGTTAGAGTGTTAATAATTTTTTTAAATTGTATTTATTAATGGCACCCGATTTACATTTCTCGGATGAACTACTCAGTGGCGATCAGTCAAAGGGCAGAGGAGCGGATGGTAATTTAACGTAAGCTCTCGCCTAGTTATCATAGTCCTATGAGTAGAACGTTGAAACATACAGTTTTGGTCGCGAGGGCAGATCAATATTTGACCTGTTACGATAAAAGCGATCCAGCGTCCGGTGTTCTTTGATGTGAGGAAACATTCATCATTTTACACAGAAATTCATGTGTATTGACAGATTTACGATACGAACAGAAAGAAATCGTACAACATCGAAATGTTATTTTAATATAAAAACACATGAATCGCTTGTATACAATGTTCGTTTCGTTTGATTCCTAGCTTGACTCTAACGATTAAACTCACTTTTATTGGCGTTTCCTTTACCTTTAAACACTTTACGATATTTTATAATTTTACTTTATTGATTTTAGGCAACCAGATCCCAGACACCATATATTTCTAAATAAATTTATATAACAACGTCGGCATATATATTTTGAAATAAACAAATATTATTTTATTATCTGTTTATAAAATTCCATTAAATATAAAATAATATAAAATTAATACATTACTAAAAAATGCTTATTCTTACTCATTTTAGTATGATTCTTCTACTAGATCAAATCCGACCCAAATCACGTAACGTCAGCAATATTGAAGACTTTGCGAAGGTTAAAATATTTACGGACAAGCATTTTACTAGGAGTAAAGTGTAACCTATATATTATTAAATATTAGTAGTAATAGTAACAACATGACTATACTTCTCTAGTCCTTTTGAGGAGAAGGCTTATTCCACCAAGCGACCACCGCCCTGCAAAGCAATGCATGGTGGATAAACATGTGGCAGATTAATTTTATCATTCAACACATGTTGGCACTTATCTAATGACTTCACTTCGCCAACGCGAGTTGATCGCTTATAATACAAGTTATGTTTTGGAATAAAATAATTCATTTCAATTTGCCTCTATGAGTGAATGTGATACACGCTCGAAGCGTCCGGAAACCGTTGTTTAGGTGGAGCAGGTGTAATTAAATTATTAAAGGAAGTGATCTCTGTGTTTACTCTCTGACCGTTTGATCTGCCATTCGTTCAAACGAGGCGGTATTTTTACTCCTGAGGTTAGTGGTTCAGGTGGGAGGTAAGATTATATTATTCTAACATTATGTATACCACACGCAGTGCCCGCGGCTTCGTTCATATTCATGTTGGACATCGAGACAGTGGGATATCATAAAACTGAAGACGTTTTAAAATAAGAAGGTGTAAAGATTAATAAGTCACCTGTTTATTAAAGGTCATCACATCCATCACATTGGCAATGTTAGAAATATTAAGCATTTATTATGAAGTACAATAAACAAGTATCGTCAATGTAAACCAACTCTTATGGAATTAAGATGTTATACTAATCTATTGTGGCTATAATTTAACTCACGTAAGCCTAAATACAAATAAAATGTACTGCTTGTAGAATCGGTGCCTAGTGCTTTTAACACCTAAACTATACTTCATTTACAGGTTAATGACTAGTAATGTTTGTCCTTATCTTCTTCGAGTAATATTACATAGCAGTAATGTATGTATTACATAACAAGAAATGTTTTTGCGACATGACACCTCTTATAATGGGCTAGTTTTCAGGCGTTTGAGTTTTTGAAACACACGATGCTATTACAATACTAAGTTTAATTATTTATATATTAAGATATCATTAGTCAATTAGCGTTACAAATAAATATTTTTTAAAGATATTTTTAGTAGGTAGTAAATAATTCGCCGGCATACATTTAAATCAATGGGATAAAGAGACAAGTCAATTTTAATATTATTAGTATTATCACACAACGATGGAGATTGATTAAAATATCTGACTACCCTCGTCATATTTTTATCTCGGTGTTTTTTTTGTAAATCGCGTCTGTAGTTGCGCGCGCGCACCGACGCGGAAATGACAGCCCGACGCGACGGACCTTTTATTGTTGTGATGGGAATTTTTTAGATCAAAATAATAATAAATAACAGATATGATGTCACTCATGTGTAGTGCGTTGAATGTGAGTATAATTTTTTAATAGATAAGAATGAATCGTTTGACTTTTTCCTGTAGAACTGGTAGACGCAAGTGAAGTATGTCTTCAGTCAGAATGCGACATGAGACATTTCAGTGAGATTTTGTTTTTTAATTGTAATAAAATAATACCTACATATTGTCTTCAGTCGTGCTCATTCGTCTCAATTTAAAAATATATCTAAATTTATTTACCCTCTATTGATTGTATGATAATAAACGACTTAAATAGATATAGATATAACTTAATCCTCAAATACTCTCGTATTCTTTCTTCCTACTTCCTGTTCATTCTGATGATGCAATTGTTTTGAAGACTCTCAACCAAAAATGCGACAAAACTGTTGTATAAAGAAATATAATTACTTAAGATCAATAACACCCCTTTCAAAAAACGACTGGCACACCACAATAAAGAACACGCAAAAAAAACCACGGTGGCAATTAAAATTGTAAGTCTGAAAGTTCCATTGTAATGCTGGCAAGAAATCGCCAAATTACTAAAAGGTTTACGGGGATTTGGTAGTTTAGAGGAAAAATATACAATATTTTATATATAACTACATAAAATACTATTAATAAGTGTGATACTTTTCATTTCGAAAACATTCATTTATCGGTAGGCATTTGTGCAAGCTTGTCTGGGTGGGTACTCATATTCTACTGGCATAAAGCAATACTTAGTATTGTTGTGTTCCGGTTTCAAGGGTTATACAGGCACAAGGCCAGCAGTGCAGTATAGCCAGTGCATATACAGGCACAAGGGACGTAACATCTCAGCTCCCAAGGTTGGCGGAACATTGGTGATGTAAAGAACGATATACATTTCTGACAGCGCCAATGTCTATGGTAAGCATTTCCATAAAAATAAGAAAAGTGAAAGTGGATAAACCAAACACATTGTTTGCTACAAACGTGGATCAATCTCGCAAACATTGTGGAGCTCACAGTCTTTTCAGACTCAAATATTTCCAAATAATTATAAAGAAACAATACCACATTAAAAGTATTTCGATGGCGCGATAACACCGGAAGCAGTCGCATTATTTCAGAACGAATACTTTCTGGGTGTGATGGATCGCTTTGCGTTGTTATCAGCCCATACTATTTAATGGTAATTTAGTTTTGCTATTCGAGCTATTTCATAAAACGTCGTGTTGTAAAGTCGTTTGTAAATAAGGGCTTCTTGACAAATTGCTTCCTTTAATTGGATCCATATTCATGTTATTTACTTTGTTAACAAATAAATACCACAATATTGACTCGTAGTTCTGACTTGACTTGTACAAACGCTTCAATAAATATTTTCTTTTTTCATTTATTCATACATTATTATAAACAATACTGGTTTTTAAAGAACACAAAGCATTTTTACTGTTTTAAACAAATTTAAAAATGATTGTACATTTATTCTGTATTTATTTTATAAATTAATATGATTTAATATTTTTAAAAAAGCCTCTGTTATTTTTTTTATGTTTTAATAAGGAAAAAATAAACCCATCATTTTGTTTCAGTGATTTTCCTGTTCCATTTTTTTTTGTTTTTTTTTTTTATAGAATATAATTATATTTACAATTAGAATTTGTTTCAAGGTACATATTATTATGTACCACCCGACAACCTTTTAGTTCTCGGTTGAAACTGTACTCCGACCGGTGGTAGGTTTAAGTTTAATTATGCTTATAAAATATAGATACAGTTACTGACCAATGGAATTCATATTAACGGATTTTTTTATTAATACCATGTATTCGTAAAAAAGTTAATATTTGAACGGTAAATCGATCATAACAGAGGCGATGGTTATCATGACGTATAGACGTCGTGTTCGGCTCTGACAAAACGAATTCATATTACTATTCTGTACAGCGTTTAAGTCATCGATGTGTATAATTGTGTGACAGATGATCTACTATGACTACGAGTGGTAGCTGCGTCTTCGACGGTGGTTGAGGGGTTCCATACTTGAATTTGGAATTATAGACCTGGGTTAGCTGTGGTGTAGTGGTGAGCATTTTTATTTAAAAAAAAATCTCCATGTTGATAGTGGATTTGGAATAATGAATAGGGCAGAGACATCTAAGCGGTAGTCAGTACTTACAGTAGGTGAGGTTAAGCTAAAAATCAACGAGAAATAGTGCTGAGATATGTGTGCGACAATCGTCAACGTTATTTATTAGCAGCGAATTGCGATTGGCTTAAAATAATACTTAGATTCAATTGGAGTAAAAAAAGCTAAATTCGTCTTTATTGTTAAAAATTCCTGAACTCTTAGCGTTATTGTTATTACAGAGAGAATAAATGTTTCGCGTCAAAGCTTTCTCGATTGCAGACAGTCGATACGCTCTGTTTAGTACACCTCGACATGACGACATCTAAATGTATCTAAAATCAAAAGACAAATTCCTTCAAAAAAATATGCTATTTCACTAATCAGAGTATATCCAAGTGGGTACCATCGCGGACGAACTAGAGCCCGTCAGATACAAAAGACGAAAAGTTTCAGCATCTGTTATAAATGTCACTGGCCTAGCACTTCATAAATAAATAAATCCTCCTTCAAAACGTTTTGTTCTAAGTCTCGTTACGTTCCTAACATTTTTTAACAAAAGCGGACGTTTCGGTTGCATTGTTTGTGATGTAAAATATGATGTCCACTTGTCAATTTCAAGACGGCAGCCTAAATACGGTGTAAACAATACCATAACTAAACGATTATGATCCTTACTACCTAAGGAATAAAATTTAATTAGTTTTAGTACGTTATAATTATTATAATTTAAGCAGTATTTGTTTTGTTACACAATACAGACTGTGCTACGAGGTTTATTAGAGGGTAAGTGTATTAATATAGAACATGTCTCATGGCAGCATTATCCCATTTTACTTTCTAAGCAATTGAAAAATAATGATTAATGAAATTAGATGTGGACATTTATTGGGCAAAGTTATGAAAAAAAAAAAACAAAAGAGCTAATTTTAATTCAATTGCAAAGCGTCGAGAAAAACATATATTTTGAAATTTTTAATAATTAACTCAATAGTGTACCTGAATAATGTTTAATGTATTTATTTTAACTCTATTTGTTTATAGCCAATGTTAAATTGAAAAGGAACTTAAAAATGTTAAACAAATAACACTATTAACAGTTTACCTTGTTTACACTTATTTTACATTCAATTTAAATAAACTCTAATTATAGAATTAGCATCTGTTGATTACGAAACCAGTTTTATTTAAATTTGGTTAGAGTAATTCACGAAAAAATATTAGTTTATGCAAAATAAATGTAGCAATCGTGAAACAATGCACTTTTAAAACTAAAACAATGGCCGAGTGACATGACAGCCGTAGCTAACAAATATGGCGGCTAATTTTGACATATGAGCGCGCGTTTTCACGGCGCCACTGTTCCCGAGATTTACTGTTGCTCCAACGTCGTTATTGTCTCTCAATTGTTCGAAACTCGTTCGAAATTCAAAATAAATGAATGCAGCTACTGATTTGAATGTCAATTCCTACTAATACGGTTAAGGTGGTATTTTTGTTTCTGCCCAAATAAGAGACAGTTACGTGCTTAGATGTAAAGAACTGGTCTTCGCGGCCTCTTAAAATGTTTGTCTGAAAATATGAAAGAGATGGCTATATTGACAGTTAGTGATTTTTGTGTCTATCTCTTTACTCGTTTTGTTGAATGGGAAAAGTTATATTACTAGTTTTTTTGCTAAGAAGAGTCATGATGTTATGTTCTATTAGGTAATACGTAGCTATTGTTAGATGTAAACGACTGCTCTATTTTTAGAAAGTAATTTGTTGCCTACTATAAATATCTGCTTTGTATTTTAAACTTTGGAAATAAGTACTTTTGTAGAACTACTAGAGTATTCACTTTAATTTAATTGCTATTTAAATATGTTAAAAAAAAATTTACACGAAATGTTAACTACGAAATAAATATTTTTTTAAATTGATTATGTGCTATTAGCTATTTTATTGTTTATATAATTCCAATAATATAAAAAAACAATCTTTGAAATGAAACTTCTTTAAAATCGTTGTGATATGAAACTCGACGATTCTGGCAGCGCGCAATGGCAAATGCGCCTCGATAAGGAGAAACAAAAAAATATATAAATTTAATTTAATTATTATTATTAAGTTTCAATTCTGCCGTGTGTAAATTGTACACACACTCACACACACTTTTATTAAAACACAACTCGCGCTTTACCGTTTTTAATCTTTAGTCTAAGGTTTCGTGTCGCACCGGCATAAATCGCGCCACGCGAAATAAAGCGGCGATCACACGCGGCGACTCATTACATCTTGATATACGACCCACATAGTGCGAAACATGTAATCGTTTAGGCATGTGACAAGTACAGCAAATAAATTTAAATTCCGTTTTAAATTATAAAAATACTTTAAAAAGTTTGATACATAAAATTTAAAGAAATAAGTTCTTGTTTTAAGAATCAAATTCGTATTTTAAAAATTCATGAGCATGACGCAAATTAAATTGTAACTTTGAATAAGAAAGTTTGTTCTTCTTTTTAGGATAGCGGATTACGACAAAAAAGACTATTAAAAAACATTTGAAAATCGAGGGGATCTGCTTTGTGATGATAATCTGTGAAATAAACTAAGTGTATACTATTTTAGAGACTACTGTTGGTATTTTTCTGGCTACTGACGGTGCGTCGGTCACTGTTGACTTCTTGTCTTGATTGTGACTTTTAAAATACCTATTCTGTTGAGGCCCAATATCGTGTCCTGGAGCAGTTTCATATTTCTTATTTCATTTAAGTTGTTTTTGTTTTGTGTAAACAGGAAATGTATTTTAAAAATTATATATCATTTCGAAACAGTTCTCCTTAAGTTTTTTAAAAATTGTTATTAACTTTGAATAAGAAATGGAGATAGATTAACGATTAATTATTTATTAAATAATTCAAACAAAACAATTATACGTGGAAAAAATACGTTAAATGTAATTATAATTTAAAAACATTTACAAATATTATATAAAGTTTTATAATAAACTTCGTATTGCTTGTATGTGTATAATTACCTTAATTCACACATGTGTATATCTGTGCCTGAATTATTAATAACCAGCTATTACTCGCCTCGCTAGGTGCGAAGTAAATTGTAGTTTTTTTTTTTCTCGAACGAATAAAATAACCCTAACGAGTATGTTTATTCCAGGATATACATTTACATACCAAGTTTCTTTAGAATTTGTATCAATTTGAGTAACATACCGGGTAAATTTGACATGACATTTGAGTACTGTTTATTTCATAAGATTTTAATGATACATACATTGTCACATTGTCATGTCACATTTAAGAAGATTTAATTGCTACGGTTAATACTAATAGTGGTTTAACTTTATTTTATGTTTGGAAGATACTTAACGTCATACGTCAAAGCATTCAAAATAACGTAGGAACATTCGAGACATTTTTAAAATATCTGAATCACTTTTTTTAAATAATATACAATTAGAAAATTTCAAATCTCACAAGCTCTCACTCATACATCAAAAATGAACTCTTCGTTATAGGTCTAATAAAGATTCATATGGCAAATAATTCTTCACAGGCGTACTTATGGCCTGCTCAGGTCCACCGTACAATTATAATATCTCTTGGTGTGGCCGTTAGTTCTATTATCAAACTTTAGTTAGCTCACCTTACTTATTACTTATTTATTGCAACTGGATATATGCTCGTTATAGCTGTTGTAATTATTGTAGAACTTCAAGATAAATAGAAGCAATGTATAGCCTTTAATTTCAACGCTATTGTGCTATTAATGTTAGCGTTTCTTGTGTGAAAAATAAAAATAGGTTAACCAGTGTCACGATTACTGCGCTATGTAATTTGGTCGTGCATTTTTTGTAACGGCGATATTTGTCATATGATGTTTGGACATAAATAACTACTCTAGTCATTATTATTAAAATTTTTATTAAGTATATATTTTGAAAAATATTTATAAATAGCTTCTTGAGCTTGTTCTAGTTAACGTTGTAACGTTAGTTGTAAATCTTGAGATCCTGGATCCGGGCAGGGCAAAAGTTAATGAGTTTTTCTGTTCTAATGTTTCTATGGAATGTATCGCTTTGAATTTCTATAATGCAATATCTACATCTACACTACGAATGCCGGTACTCTTTCACCTTGCGTACTGTTCGCATTATGTACTCTTATCGCAGACACCTTAATCTATTTTAATTTAGTTCAATCACATCGGAATAATAAAATATGACATTATAGTTTCTAATTTAATTACTATATTCTTAGTTATTCTCTTTGGACAATGTGAAGGTAGAATTTTGAATTGATTGCTAGAATTTATACGAAAAACCTACATAATTGCTATTGATAATTAAAAGTTTTTTTTTAATGGATTTTTAAGTAAATGTGCTCACATTGTAGTGGAAGCTTGTAGCATTTTTTCCTAATGAATAGGAAAACATTCCTAAATTAGTTATGCTCCTACCGGGGTGTCTGAACATTGCTGATTTTCACGCACTAATGCTTTGATTATTATCTCATTGTTGATTTTTGTCTAGCGTACGCCCCATTGTGCGGGCTTCTGGTGGGTCTACTACTGTTTAGTCTGTGGACCATGTGAATAGCTAATATGCGTTGAAATTTACGATTTCGAATGTAAAGTCATCATGTTGGACCATTGTTTCACTTTTATCTTTGATTCCAATTGTCTGGAATATAATACTTGAAAAATGCTACGGATTTAAATTTAACGCACAGTAGTAGCTTTATATATTTTTGTTGTGTTTTTTGTGAAAGGATATTTAATGGCCGATAAAACAAAAGTGATACGTATATCGTATATGGCAGTCGAAGTAAATAAGGTTTAATAAATACGTTACGTTTAGACGTTAATATATAATTTAGGTTGTTCTTATGTTAAAAAGGAAATTTTTTTTAAAGAAAGCTTTTTTAATTCAACAATCTGTATATCTAATTTTTTTTACAAGCAAATTGAATTGTAATATAATTTGAAAACTCTTTAGTCTTTGGGAAGGTGTTCTATCCGATGGTCCATCTCAGCCTTCATTACAGATTACATCAAATTTATTTTATTGTTATTTATATGTCCATAGACATATAGAGTTGTCCATTAGGTCTTTTGATAACTCTATACTAAAAAATGTAAAGTTGAATTTATAATCGTGAGGAAGCAATAAGCAAGCAGATTACGGATTTACTGTCGCATTCATACGAATAGTATTATTACGGTTATATATAGTCTGACTGATAATTTCGACTTGAAAGCTGAAATGACAGAGTGCGCTAGAATACGCGAGTCTTAGTCCAACACACTGGGTTCAAACCTGGCATGCAATGTTCACTAAACCTGAATGGAACAGCTAGGTGGATACTTTCCAAAACTATCCTTCCTCAAACGGAGAGGAGACTTTAAACCATCGTTGGATTTTTTTAGTAATTTGCAGGTTAAGTGGCGGGTTAAATCTTGTTCTCTTGGGCTATCGTGACAACCATATTCTTTAGGCATATTTTTACACTCAGCTTGAAGTTAAAAAGAGGTTTTAGTAATTCTCTAAAAATAGACATTGACCATAAAAAACACTTATGTTTGCAAAGCATATCTCATACTACGACGTAAATAAATCAGAAGAACAGCGTTAGATTACTTTCACTAGCTGCTTCTCTCTGAAACTAATTCTTAAAGCTACTTTCTTAAATTAGTAATCAATTTATTGATTATTAACTAGTTGACTGAGAAGTTAGTATGTATATTTATTTGGTCTCTTCTGCAAGAAAATAATTTTCCATTTAAAATTTAATATATGACAAATCTTGATTTTCACTTTTCTCTATCCTACGGGACATCGCCGATATAATCTGTACCCTGCTGGACCTGCACAAACAGAAGCCATTACGCTAAGCATTGAATTTAATTATTACTGAGATTTATTTAGATTTTCTAGAGAATAAAATAAAGTAGATTTTAAGAATTTTTTATATGCTATGCGTCAATTAATAGCAGTTATAGAAAAAAGAGATCCTAATAAATATTTTAACAGGACGTAAATCAATTTAAGATTGAACATTGTTTTCGATATCGAATAACTAAATAAGATCAAAACAGTGAAGAGGCCCAAAACTCAATTCCAATTACATCTTGCCCTTTGTCCGTCTGATTTATGTCGCCCCCCGCGACTTCTCTAATAACGGCTCAGCCTCGCTTCATGCAATGTTTTGTTACAATACGAACGGTAGTGTACGGTTTCCGGGGCGAGCTGACTGATATTGTTGTTTTCGTGGAAAACTGCTGGGAGTACTCGTTCCGTTGTATGTTTCTCTTGCACGTTTTGAGTAAAAGTCTGACATCGACTTTGTTAAATGATGGCATTTCGTACAAAAGGGTTGTTACTGAAACTTGGATACCGATTTTGTATTGTCATATCTAGTTAAGTGTAATCATTGCATTTAAATAGTTATTTAGATTTCATTATTCGATTAAGGCAATTTTGGACAATTTTTGTTTTATTTTTTATGGACGATTCGTTGTTGTCACAAAAGTTTATCTGATTATTGTTTGTGGTAAAATGTTAACCATGTAGGTACTGAATTTACTCTACGTATGTTAATTACGTAAGAGAAAACGACTAATATATCATTAAAGGTTCCATTGTATTTATTTGGATAAAAATTGGACCTGCAAACTAACATTTTTTTAATTTGTTATTTATAATTTAGCTACATATTTGATTTAGCAATATAAATATATTGGAGAATTTAAACATTGTAATGTTCGATGACTTGCACAATAGTTCAATAGTTCTATTTACAAAATAATGTTAAGGAATCAATAAAATGTAATAAAGAAGTTACTCCTACGAATATATTAATAAGGTATATTATAATATTTCCCTTTGTTACAGTGTATCCACTTTAAACAAAAGAATTATGTTGTAAAGCCATAGGTTTGATAAAATCACAATTAGTACAATCAAACGTCTTCAATTATTGTAATATGTATTTATGCGACGGTAACTTTGTATTTTCCAGCATTAATTATTGTGGAGTTGTCTATGGCTTCTATAGCTCCTTACTGTTGATTAATGGACGGACTCATGAACAGAAGCCAAAATAGTGGACAGAGTCAACATTGTACCCCATTAGATAATTACTTAAAATCTTTGTCGGTGTTTCCACGAATAGGCTCACACGGCCCCGCGTGAATAAACTGCCCATTCGATATGCATAGGTGCCGACTTTATGAAAAAATTCTCGCCGATAGTTAGCCATCGATCCTAAAGCGAATCACGGACAAAAATAATAAAAACATCACAGTCAAAATATATGTTGGCTTAAATGAAAAAATTGTAAAAGAAATGATGACTTTCTGTCGACTTTGTGACGCGCCGAAGTCCAGGGACCGGTCCGTTCCTCCCCTGCGAGTTGGAACCTTAAATACAGATTATCAAAATGTAAAATCGTGAAACGTTTTGGTTTTTTACAAGGCATTCGTTCGGGGCGTGGCCCGTCTCGAATGGAAACATTTGCCAATATTATCGTGAAAGGACTGAACAGATGAAATAATTTATTTCCCAATGTCGCTTTGTATCCAAAACTCTGAGCTATTGTCCATTTTTTGTGTCGGCCGCTTTGCTACCCCGTGTGGCTTCGACATCTCTATTTATCCCTTCTGGATAAAGAGTACCGACTCGTCTATCTTTCATTGGATTTTAAACCTTATTGCTCTGTGAAAGGATTCGTATTTAATCTTTGGAGTTGTGTCGTTTCGATTTCGTAGTGGACTTTGACGTGTTTAGTAGATGTGTGTTGATGACAAAGGCATTAGAGTGTTAGTTAGTGATACCGTGGTTTTGTGCAAGCCGGCACTAACTGTTGACTTTTGATTTACGTTAAATAAATCTTCGGACGTAAGGAGATTATGTAAAATGTTTTCGTTTTTTTACATTGTATATTCGTTTGGCGGAATGGCTTTTGAATTTCATCCATTAAGACCGTTAGGAGAACGGTATGCAGGTATTTGGAAAACAGAAAATGAATATATGGATTAATACTTATACGTGTATATGAAATCCATTATACAGGTATATAAGTCTTTATTGCTTGACTTCAAAATTACAAAACAATTATTTAAATCATGATCCCTTTCTTATTTTAGGCGTCTTCAATTGTCTCTATCTCTCGCTATCTTTATCCAGTCTCTTTCTGCTATATTTTTAAGTCATCTTTAGGTAGATTTCTTTTTCGTTCGTGTACCTATTGGACGTATCCACATTGGTTCAATGCAAAATTTTATTATTCAGTATTTCTCTGTTCCATGATATTCTAAAGCATTTAAAAGCAATTTTAGCATCCTAATATGTTAAATATGAGGCATAACGCCATCCAGTCCTCGGGGATTTTTGTTGTGTCAATTCAAAAAGAAGCGATAATTTTAAATCCTCATGGGATAAATATTAACATTCTATTGTTTCTTGCTACTGGTTATTTAACAAAAAACCATGACTTTCATAAATATTTTAAAGTTAGTCGAATATTGTAAGGTTAGTTTTGTCTTAATACACCTACTGTTTCAAGTAAATATAATATTTTAGCACTTTTTGTGATAACTTGCTTTAAATTGTTTATTTTTATTAAAATCAAAATAAATTTATTGAAGTATACAACTTTTATGATAGAAGAAGAGTATACAAGCTTCATTAAAATTTTAAAAACACTAATGTCGTGTCATATTTATACATAAGTAGGTTTTATTAAAAATAACTAAAAGAAAACAATTAAATTACATTAACAATCAAGAATATCATCGAATACTATCTTGAAGGTTATTTTACATCTATATAATGTATAAAATAATATATTATATTGTCTTGGGTCTGGGTGTTTGTGGTACCGTCGTTACTTCTGATTTCCATAACACAAGTGCTTTAGCTACTTACATTGGGATCAGAGTAATGTACGTGACGTTGTCTAAAAAAAATAATAATAATAATATGCTTCGTCCATTAATGCCTTTTACCGAAAGCTTGGATCTGTGGGATTTTTATGGCATCTAATAACTTGCGTCAGGAAGGATGTACTCACTTTTCGAAGTCGGAAACTTGGCGTTATATGATTGAGCTTACCTTTAATTTTCATGCTAGTTTTTTTTAACAATAAGATTTAAATATCTCGCCAGAATATATGTATTTCTTTATTTATTGTAGTTTTTTTTTTAATTTAATTCAACACTCTAAAGTGCTTTTATGAGCCTACTTGAATAAAGAATATTTTGATTTTGGTTTTGATAAAAATAGAAAAAACATATATTAAAATAATATGACATTTTGGAAAAATTTAACACATTGCGGTATGTATTCTTCTTTTTTGCGTTATTCATAAAGTGTAGTTAATCAACGTAAAAGTAACGAATCTTAAAAGTAGTTCCAATATGTCATCATGTCGTGACGAATGTCGCTCTTTGTTTAAATGATAAATAAACCATAACAAATCGATATTCAAGCTATAACGATCTCTAAGTAATTTCTTAACCGCAATTGCTTTAAAACAAGCTCCCCACTGTTCTTTACAAAATGATCTCTAGTTATACTTAATCATGTCCTTCACAGAGCCTGAATAGCAGCACTGAGCGACCATTATTCCTCATCATCGCATCTAACGAATTTCAATGGCTACTAATGTAAAACCAACGCTTTACCACACTGTGACCGTGACCAATTCATCTACCACCAAAACGTTAACAATTATCTCATTTATTGTTTTACAGCAGCCATATAACATCGTCGAGTGAAAGGACCCAATGATTTCGAGAATGCACCCGCAATAAAACCATCATGGACCTAGCACAGTGGGCCGTAAAAGCGTCCTGGACAAAAAAAAGCAATGTGCGTTGAAAAGATTTGGCACGCTCAGCCCGCAGCGGTCGATTCTGGTATTATATAAAGTGATGAATGTGCGGAAGTCGAATCTTAGTCCCTTACAACTTAATAATAACGATAAACACCGGTCCCCTATTTATATGAATGTTTCGCAACATTAACGCGGCCATTTCGCCAAAGCTGCGATACCGTTGTGTAACTGATTTGGATTAAAATGTTTGACAAACTTATTTGTTACGGCGCTGATGGATGCGTCCCGTGTCAACGTATCGCAAACAGATAATCTCTATACCTAATATTTGTTTATTGTCAAATTGATAATTTATCTTTCATTTATAAATTTAAAATAAAAAAAATAAAGAATTTTTTTAGCATAAATGCTCGTTATTTCTTAAGGTTAGCAATTATGGTACATAATGTATAGATTGTCTCTTATTCGAGTTTAGTATTCTCATAATACGAGTTCCCGTCACTACTAATATACATATCTATGTACTTCAGAAATGCGATAAATAGTTTTATAAGTACGCTTCTGCAGTTTACACTCTTAAGGATAAAATGTATTGCATTTTTCAGGACATAAATGACCACAATAAGTTTTTTAATAATTCGTAGACACACAAAAGGACAGACAAGATAATATTTAAAATACGTCTTATTCGCTATGATTAGAACATGGTATATTAAAAAAAAAAACTTATTATGAGTATGATTATGACTTTAAATATTGTGAACTATACCGTCGTTCACATTACGGGTGTGTTACATTAAAAGCTTTGACGATATATATTACGTAAAATACATTCATCCAAATTCAATTACAGTTGATTTTTTATTTTGTCCGATGCGACGTTTCGTTATAGTTGCATCCGCCGTGGTCACAACCGGAATAATGTAGCTGTTGTCTCTGGATGTGTGACATTCGTTGCGATTGATTTTGCCAATAGGATAAAACCGTTTACAAGGTTTTATGCAACGTCTGTTCTTTTAATACGCTCGTACAATTATATATTTTGTTTATTATTTAGAAACAATCCAACCGCTTTAAATGTTGTACATTTAACTACTATTTTTTTTTAATATGTATTAAGTATTTACCTTGATTTATAATAATTGCATCAAATATCATCTGAATATTACAATGTATTCATTTATTAATATCCATTTCCTACAGTTGTACATATCTTTACTAAAAAAAAAACATGCCTACTGATTAAATTAAATGTAAGTACTCTTAATTACAAAAGAACACAAAATACTTTATATAACATTAAAAAATATGAGAATGTTAAAAAATGTTTTACAAAAGAACTTACAAATAAAAAAAGACAGAAATAAAATAAAAAAATTATATCACAACTAATTTTCCGCGCATTTCGTCGAGAAACGTACGCACAAGGATATGTAACGCAGATGTCATCCGTACATTATTAATAATGGTAACGCCGACGTTTACCACAATAACCACTATTGCAATAACAAACACGTCTATATGATAAATGATAATATTTTATAGCATTCGCCCTCGATGTTTGACGATTATGTCTTTATTTTCGCAAATATCACCTTACACGTAGATAACTTTAAGTCTTAAACTAGTGTCTATAAAGGCTATTTTGTACTGAGTCTATTTCGCAGCCGTTAGTGATTGTACGTGGGGTACAAATCGCATTGATGGAGTTCAATCGTACGTAGCAAATTGTCGATATTTCGTTGAATCATTAGCGGTAGTTTTTTTTGTCCAAACGGGCCGGAGTCGGTGCGGTGTGCGATGCCGGCGTTCACAGCTTTTAAAATTTACTCGAGTGTGCACTTAGGTTTTGTGTTAAATGAAATGTATTAGGTATTGTTAAAAGAGATTAAGTTTTACAATATATTGAAAGGATTTTTTAACGTTTTTATATAATTGTGATAATGTATTTTTTAAGAATAAAACTGGTTCTTGTTAGTACAATTTGTTTTATCTTAATATATTTAAATATTCCTTTAAAGTTTGCTTATTAATGCATATGGACAAATGATGACGTGTTGATACTGGTGATAAAGAAGTAGAAAATGAAAAATGCTCACACTTCTGTGTGAGCCTGTTTAATTTCAGATGGGAAGGATATGTTAACATCTTATTTACTTTACAAGAAAGACATCATTAATATTTCTATCGTCGTCACTAGAGAGTAAAATTATCAAGTAATAATTAAAAAGTAAAGTAAAGTAGCAATAATTAATAAGTAAATAAATAAATAAATCAGTATTAATACACAATATTATACTATGAAAAAAAATTATAATTTTTATACGATTTTCTTCACTCTGCTTAAAATAACACACCTTTTTTTACCTTTTTTAAACTACCCGAAGGATACTTATGATTATTTTATTTATGATATATGTGCACAGAAACATATATTTATAAATGTATTAATAAACCAAATGTTATAAATATAAAATTACACAACATAATAAAAATTTACATTTAAAAACTATACTTATTGTATTCGGAAATGTATATTAGTAACATTTTGAAATTCGAATCTGATCTAGATCAAATGTAAATCTCATATTCCCACATGTCCTGTGAATTGTAAACAAATTACAAATATTTCAAATCGTGCATTATAAACCTTATTTGCATGATTGTAGAGCTTAAATTCCTTCGTTCAAATTCATATTTTATGGAGTCAAATGAAGTACAAAGCTTATAAACAACATTTATTTCGGAATCCAAGGAGAGTTTTATTTAGTCTGTATTAAGGGTTATATTCGCTTGCTTAGGTTATTTCATAGGTTTGTTTTAAACAATAATGCGTACAATGGGCGAATCTTCAAAGACCGGGCCAATATTGATAGATAATATTGTTAGTTTTTGTTATAAATATTAAAATCACTTCATTGAACATCTGCACTCCTCGACCATGTTATTTAGTTCCATTAAATTAGTTCATACATGTTCTAATATATTTATTTATATATATTTTACTAAATGAAAATAAATAGCTGCTAATTAAATAAATGAGACAATATTCATTGCATTTCAAAAAATACTATATACATATATACTATATACATACATAATAATAAATTTATATACTTTTTAATAATTATTATTAAACGTTTAATGTGTTTTTTTTTTTTATTATATTAACTTTTTCGTTGTTCACTTAAGCGCATCCCTTAAAGATCGTTAACAAAGATTTCAAGTTTCAAAGCTGTGTTATTTTAGTACTACGAGCCCACCCTGGAGGCACTCGCTAATCTCAACTAAAACATGGGATTAGACGTATGGCATTCAAAACAGTCGGCAAATCAAAGGAATTTTCTTTAAGGCGGCGTCAGACTTACGTCAAAAATGTAGCTGATATAGGTATATAAAATGTATAAAATACAATTACATTGCCTGTCCAATAATTAGCCTAATATAATAATTAATTACTATAATAATTATGGTGGTGTCATGTAAGAACCGAAATCGCAATAAATACTTGAATATATGGAAACTACTAGAAGGCGAATTTTCTCAAATTTGACATCTAATTTAGAATAAAGATAAATCTTACTCACATGATAAACTTCTTGGTGTCTTGTTTTCTTTGGCTGCTTTAATTATTCACAAATAATTATGTATTTGAAATTTAACGATTAAAACCAATTAAATAAACTTGACCATCACTGAAAATAAATAACAACAATATGTCAGTGTTTATAAATGGCTGTGCCATTAGTATGTGTACAAAATTGTATTATTTAAGTATCTGTGGCTACTATCTTACGCAACGCATCTGCCAAATGACAAAAAACTACCGTCAATTTAAACTAAAACACCAATTATGTAGCACAGATAACGTATAAACATTGAATTTGGGCGAACTATTGGCGCCATGTTCGACTTATCGCTAAAAAATTCGACGCCACCCACCGCTAAGTATAGCTTAAGTTAATCGCTTAAATTATTGGTTCTGTATATATTTTGGGCCGATAATATGCGTGTTTAATAAGTTATGAAGGTATATATTGGGACAAAACCGTCCTTATAATGATAACTTGAATTCTTTATAGTTTTAAGGTATGTTTATATTAAGTTAAAGTAAAATGTTTTATTTATAAATTTCATATGTATATCAACATTTTATCAAGTTATTCGTTTTAGATATGGACAACATATTTAAAATACTTTATCTAGCTATTTATGCATAGATAACTTTGTCGCGATAATTCAATCTATTATTATTGATGATATTTTTATATGAAACCATATACAAAAAAAGCAAATATAAAAAACAATAGATAGATTTTTATGCCACTGGTTTTTATGACCGCGTTTTGACCCCCAAAGTTCAACATTTAAGTCGTAAAAAGCTCTGACACTTAGCAAAATGGCTGATTGGGTACAAAGACGCCGCCGCGAGATGGGTGGTATTACTAGTATCGCCAATAAATCACCCGTAATTGCGCAGATAACACAAGGTTTGTACAAGGAGGTCCGCTTCGACACGTGGTCGACCTGTCAACGGGCAATTTGACCCAGTGTTCTGCTGTCAATGCCTTGTTATAGGCAAAAACAAAATAAAAAGAGCTTCGTATCTGCGTATCTTTAGGTGATCGTTCGCTTGAAACATCTTTTGTAATTTCATTTACTATGTGATGTTTTAAAAATCTATATGGCCTTATAATTGTTGGAATATCTCAGATACAAGACATAGTTCTTATATATCTGTTTCACAGCTTATATTTCGTAACTAACTTTGGCTTGATAATTATTGCAAAGATTTTATCAAATAATTAATAAACGCCTTTTGTTACTTGATGTCAATGATTATATTTGTCAGTGATAAAAGGATGATTAATGTTAAAAATGCCTATAAAACTTCATAATCACAAATCACACCGAAAGAACACAGTCGACATTTTATTTAAAAAAAAATTACATTTCTATGTAAAATTAAAATGTAAAGGTTTATTTGTTTCTTTTTTGCTTTTACAAGTTATTTTTAAAAACTGGTGAACTGAAACAAACTTATTACCAACAAACATTCGACGAGGACAAAAATAAGAAGAATTTCATGAAAATATTTTCACGAGAATATAAAATTATATTCGTGAAAAAGAAATTCTACCGACGATAAATAACCATGTGATTATTTCTGAATAATTTGTCATTTTAAGTGTGCAGCGACTTTGATGTGGACCTCCCTTTGGGATGTATCGTGTCTGAGGAATTCCCTCAATGTGTTAATTAGATGGAACATTTCAAACTGTCTTTGATATTTCCTTATTTTTAAGTCAATTATATTGCTAATAGATACAATTCTCTTGCAGATATTTTCAAAAACGTATTAATATTGTTATATATTTCAATTTATTAGTAACATTTTATTTTTTACTTTTTACTTTACTATATACCTTATAGCATTTAATTAATTTGTAACTAATGTTTCAATGTTTTTTTTTTGTCCTTGAATCTATGTAAGCAAAACCATCTAATAAATATGATTTACGAAATAAATATTTGTGATTATCTCATTGATTCGATACATTTTTACACAATAGTAGAACAAAGATTGAAGACCTCCGTGGTCGAGTAGTGTTTACACCGGTTTTCATGGGTACGCCACTCTGAGGTCCCGGGTTCGATTCCCGGCCGAGCCGATGTAAAAAAGGTCATTAATTTTCTATGTTGTCTGTTCTTAGGTCTGGGTGTTTGTGGTACCGTCGTTACTTCTGATTTTCCATAACACAAGTGCTTTAGCTACTTATATTGGGATCAGAGTAATGTGTGTGATGTTGTCCAATATTAAAAAAAAAAAAGAGAAATGTATGTAATGTTATTTAGAAAACCACAGGTGGTCTATGTCTTTCCTTAACTTCCTCACATTGTCCAGAAAAAATAAACACAAAATTACTAATTGGTGTACGGAACATGCACGGTTAACGCGACAAATGGCAGCGCGTCTCCACCGAACTCGTTAACTTGAAAAATTGACTTCAAAGAATGTTCATAGCGTCGACACTTTCAAAAAAATTTACCGCCCGCGTCACTGATCGCGGCCTGTACATCTATTTAGCTTTATTAATTTGTATATACCATAGATAAAATAAACATTAAACAGCCGCAATATATATACAAATTAATGTTTTTTTTTTGTAATACACGACTGAAAAAAACTAATAGATTTACTTACTTTTAACGTAACAATCGTGAATTTCACGTCACTGATGTGTGATAAAAATAAGTATATTTGATAGTTTTTAAAAGATCAGGAACATTTCACTGAAAATATAGCGATATCTCTCCTAGGAGATAACTAGAGTGTCAACCAACTCTACGATATGATTACTAATATTTATAACTTAGCTTGTTTGTTAATTAACAATGCTTATAGAATTCATTATACAAAAAACCGTATATGTATATTTCATATCACACGAAAAATATTAAATAAATTATTCCAATTTAAATTTAGTGAAGAATTTTCCACTTATAAAACTATTCGATGTCAATAGCGCGTTAAACTGTCCTTTTTCTTTTGATCTTAAAACATGAAAGCAACCTTACAGACCTTTAATCTTCGATAAATACTCTTTAAATAACTTCATAACCGTTGTTTATGACTACATCCATAGTTCCGATACACATACTATGACAATTAAGCTACGCAATCTTTATTCCTATTTTTAATAATAAATTGTGTAGTTTTTACTTTTGTGTCTTGTAATCGGTCCACCCGATGTTAAGTGGTCACCACTGCCCACAAAATGTTAGAAGCACAAACTATTGCAGACATCGCCAATGCACTGGTGGTGGCCCTTGGACTAACTTATTAGTTATGTTCCTTGATTCTGTGATTACACTGGCTCACTCAAACTAGGAACAGAACAATACTTCTGCAGTTCTGTTTTACATTAACAGCCTGTAAATTTTGGACTAAGCTTCCTCTTCCTTTGAGGACAAAGTTTGTAACATATTCCACCACGCTGCTCCAATGCGGGTTGGTGGAACACGCCACATGCGTATCAGAATTTCGTTTCAGAAATTAAACACCTGCAGGTTTCCTCACGCTGTTTTCCTTTCTTTCCACCCCCGAGCACGAGATGAATTATAAACACAAATTAAGCACATGAAAATTCAGTGGTGCTTGCCTGGGTTGGAACCCGAAATCATCGGTTAAAATGCGCGCATTCTAATCACTGGGTCATCTCGACTCAGTTCTGTTTAGAATGATATAAATGATAATAATAATTGATGCGTGGGTGCTATCTATCCAGACAGGCTCAAAGAGCTCTACCAAAAAGTTTCAAAGGGTACTCGCATTGCGAAAGGCTCTAAATTAATTGAATGTTTCACCTCGGTACCTAACAGAACAATAAATAAATGTTAATTTGGATTACACATGAAACCAAGGACTACTATTACCTACTTTAATCGATATTAGGGCTCGTGTACCAAAATCCTTACAGTATCTATGTATAAAGTGGATTTGCTTGAACGTTTACTTAAAAAAGACAAAGAAATCATTCGGAGTGCAATGTAACGCAACATCTCTGTAAATTTCCCAGCTGGCAAAGGCATCATCTATTCTCGAGGAGACGGTTTGCAGGTTTTTATATTGCACAACGATTCGTTTTTTTGAACACAAGATGTCAATGGTGGTGTCTGAAGATCGTTTTGTAAGAATGTCTGCTTCCATACCTCAGTATCGACGAAGCGCTAACCGACTCATTAGCGGCTGTCTCTATATTAATCAAACCGATCGTTTGCGTTAATTGAATTCAAACTGTAATTCTTTACGTTAAAGTTTAAAATGCTACGAGGGCTTTGGAAATATATAGCACGGATAGGTGTTACACATTGCTATCCGTTATAATGACAAGGATATGAATCTGTGTTCTAAGTATACGTTGTTAGTGTTAGATATTGTGTGGGATATTTAAGTTATGACAGGCATGTAGGATGACAAAAAGGTGTCATTCGTAAGTTCCGAGTTAGTGACAGCGCGCGGTGGGCCTAGAGACGGCTGCCGCATAGTTTTCGTGCATTAAATATATTTATCTTTGTCACAGACCACACATCTCTTAATACTTCGATCTCGATTATACAGGAATTGATAGTGAAATAAAAAATAAATTAAATTGACCAATACGTTAGTCATTCTTGCCTATCGCAAAGGAAATAAGCTTATGTTTTTGAATGCGAGTGCACCGGAATTATGCTGATAAAATATTTTTTAACGCTATCGTCAACATCTATATTGCGATTTCAAAGATTGCAGTTGCAATAAAATTTTAACAACGTTTCCAAATTACCGATACCGTATCGCATACATTCAAAACCTTTTTAAAGATTAAAAAGGTAATGAAATAATATTTCAAAGCCTAATCCTCCCAAGCGGTCATATTTAAAAATGCAATTATCTCAATACGTACTGTGTTTGGCATTCGATGACAAGTGAAATCTTTTGAAGATGACAGAGATTACATAATTAAGAATATCTATGAGGCGGTGTGGGTGTCCCGTCCCGGACCAATTAGTCCCGGCTTGCATACGCGCCGACAAGGGACCGAAAGGACTGTGGGGTGTGGTGTAAGTGACAGCGATTTGCATGAACCCTTCTAATATGGCATAGCTGCGATTTATAGCGTATGCTTGTTCGTCGCCTTACCATCTACTAGTCACTTCTCTACTACGTGTTGTCTTTGTACTCACCGTTATGTAATATTAAAATGTAGTTGTTGCAACCATGTAGGTTAGATGGCAGCGATACTATGGAATATAAAAGAAAATTTAAATATCACTAGAACTTATTATTATTATTATAGAATTCATTGCGGTGCTGTTTAATCTTGTATAGATTTGAGACGGTTGCTAGTTTGAAACAAGTCTTATAACTTGTGGCAGACGCCATCTTTAGAGAGGATAAGGTTTAGCAAACAATATGTTTTCTTGATCACTCACGAGTGAAAACGGACACTGTAATAGACACCGTCCGTCCAAAGCTCGTTCTTACTTTTGATAATGCTTCAAGCTCGCTACAATGCAATCTGTTTGTTGTTATCGTTGTCGCTTCAGAGCTTTCTTTGAAAGTTCCGTAAGCATTTAAAAAGGGAAAACTTTCTTTCATTAGTTCGCTTTTTTTCATATAGCGACGTCGTTGTAATGGATATTTAGTTTCGACGTTTATAACCCTGGTGTATATATTCAGATTTTCCCATGTTATACTTTATGCATCAAAAACAGAGTGAGTACCGCCACACCATCATCATTTGAGACTATTCTTAAGTATTCCTTTACATCGTTTTATATTTTATTTCAATATATCAGTTTTTCTTAACTATTACACAGAACTTGAAGAAAATAAATATGACATTATAGGAATATATTTAAATAAGAGTTACACGTGTAAAAACCAAGTTTTTTCCCAAACAGAAATTAGATAACTTGGTGAAAGGCCATCTAATGTGTGTAGTGTCTAGAGTAGGTGCACCCTACTTTACATTAGGTGATGCGTGAGTCAATGTAACTATACGTACAGTAAGATTTCAGCTCCTATGGTTGGTGGCGCATTTTCATACATTTATTTGGTTTATATTTCCTACAGTGTGGCCTATGGGTGGTGGTCATCACTTACCCACAGACGGTTAAGACCTGTCTCAAAAGCTGGCCACTAAATTGAAAAGTCAGTAAGGTAAGTGACCGTATAACAGTATAAAAGTTTTTAAATATTTTCTCTATCGTTTGATTACCAAATAACATAAGCAACATGAGAAAATGTACCTACAAAGAATTTCAAGTAAGAAGTATATTAACATAATAACCTTTATATCTCAAGTATGGGGTTGCGAGGGTGGAGGTAATTGGGATGATCGGCGCGAGGGCGGGCTCAGCTGAACTTTGAGTTTATTAAGACGGGATTAAGTGTGAAATTGGCTATTGAATGGAGAATGGAAGAATTATTTTGCATTAAAGGGAATATTGTTGACTTGAATTGTTGAAGGATGTCATTTTTTAAGATTCTCTTAATAGATTATTTATTTTATAATCCTTTAATTTTTTTTTTACATTTTGCAAAGGAGTGTTTTTAATTTTATTAAGAAGATACTATACTCAATGAACACATTCCCTTGATATGTAATTAACATTACCTACATACATGTATGCTAACTTAACACGCAGACACTTACTTCATTTAAGCAATTATTATGTTTTCTAAAATTAAGCTGCGATTGAAAAGAGACAGGAATAACAGGTCATTGAAATGAAAGTCAATTTTTAATTTCCGTCTCACTTACTCACGACCCATGAAATCACTTTATTTCACAAAAATTTAATACGCATAATGATAGTTTATATCTTCACTCACACTTTTCTCTGAGAGATATTTGTTTTCAAAGTATAGCCAAGCGAGGCGTGAAGAGGCATCTTGCGGGCCGGCAAGGCGGGGGCGGCTAGAGCAGATCACCTTTCCCAACTGCACTAGCCGTCGTCGCGTTTGGACTCTGCTACCACTTACCATCAGGTGGAGCAGAGTCATTTGCCCTCCCGGGCAATAAAAAAAAAAAAAATATTTAAGGTACGTATTGATTACAAACAATACGGTGCTTAATTTGACTTTCAATAAAACTGTTTAAAATTTTGTTACCAGTATTATAACGTATTTCTAATACTAAATGTACCTAATATGAAAAATTTGTCGTAATTTATTTTGAGATCCTGTTTGTGATGAGTGTGAGACGTGACGTTGATAACAAATGTTCATTTATACGTCGGCGCGACAAAGGAAGTAGTTAAATAAATGAAAAATATATCAATTAGGAGGTATCTGTCACAACTAATACTAAACATGTGCGTCTGTCCGTCTGTACACGTGGTAGCACTTCTGTGCCGGCCATGCGGAACACTGTTTAGAGTTCGGTTTTCATGTCATATGACAAAAAGTCGACCTCCGAGGGAAATAAGTTAAGCATTACTCTGGTTTATGGCAATTTTCACCTTTTGAACGACAAAAAAATTTGTACGCATAACTATTTGTATAATGTTTGACTGTTGGTGGTATATTTACAGATCAACACGTGTTAATAATTTTAAATAAACTTCATAACCTTTTATATAATAATATAATGAATTATATAATTCTCTTATTCAAGATTATTATTTTTAAAGTATTCTGATATGTAAGAAAAATTGGGAATACAAACATTGTATACTACTACAAACTACAAGCTATACAGTTCATTGCTTAAATATTTCATTAAAATCTCTTTGAAAATTTGACAAAATTCGTTTACGAAGAGGATGTGAAATGCGGATGCATTGGAGTTGAAATAAAATAAAATTCACGTCAATAGTAAATTAAAAGCATGTAAAACCGCGCAGCGCAGCCTACATCAAAACCTCCAAAACGCACAAATAAGTTCAATGGATATTTAGTGCAGTACAAAAAAATATCACCTGATTAATACAAAAAAAACCCGAGTTAAGAACCTAAAACCTGAAAGCAAATTCCATCATCTTTTACCACAGTATCCTATGACACCGTTTAGTTTCGACGCTAACGTATTTCTTGTCATAAAAGGCCATACAAGAATACAATGTAGTTTTTCTGTTGATTATTTCAGAGTGACCTCTGTTTCTGTCAATAAAGAAGACTTTTTCATATGATCTTGACAGACACTCGCGATGACACACAGCTGCTCTTCATGATGCCGGAGAGCTCTTGACCTATCTGGTTTGAGAGCTAGGTCTTCTATCTTATGTCTATCTTTTGATCTAAATTTGAGAATGGTCATTTCCAAATATGCTTTGCGAAAAATATTAACATGAATAAGAAAACTTCTACAATTGGTCAAAACCATTTAATTAAACGGAACCGTTGGAACGTTTGACTTGAGGATAAAAATATAAAGCAAAAATCAGGATATGTCAATGTGAGTACCACCTTAACTTGTGACTTTCATTGGGACTAAAAAAAATCTTAATTTAATAATATGTACGTGATTTATAAATAATACAATGACATATAATGCTTAACCACACACATGCTATCCGCGTACATACACAGGCGCATTCTTCAAGCGATTATAAAGAGTTGGCGCGATTCGCTACGCCGCTCACCAGGTGTGAACGCGTCTTAATTATCTCGTTGCTGTAAATATTTCACTGATATTAGAGTTGCCATTATTTATTTAAGTATCTGGATTTATTTATATAGATGCTTAATACTAATATTTATACAAATATTTTTTTAACTTTTGCTTGGTGGTACGGCCTTATCTTATCAAGTACCACACACTCATTATATTCTACCACCAAGCAGTGTTCCTTAGTATTATTGTGTTTTAGTTTAAAGGATGTGATGTCAGTTCCTAAAGTTTCTGACGCATTGGTTATGTAAGGAAATGGTTAAATGGTGTCAATGTCTATGACCACCAGGAGAACCATTAGCCCGCACGCCTAGTTATCCCGTAATAAATATAATTTAAGAAAATAGCGTAATTCAAAAGTTGTATATGTGTTTATTTAATATCTACCCAGTCGTTGACGTCATTATATTAATTTGGGATTTGTCCTTTGAATTCTCGTAACTAATGGTAACTCTAATAAAGGTGTGTACAAGATTGTGCTCGAATCAGATGACAAATAAGTATTCGTTTCTATCGCATTTACAATAAGGTATATATTAGTATAGCAGAGTGAGATATGACGGGCAGTTTCTGGTCGTAAAAGTCGCCGTAGCAAATTGACTTAGATGTAAAATCTGTGAATTGTATTGGCGACAGAGATTATCGAGTAAGTAGAGATGATTAAATAAACAACCAAACGACAATGTTCTTCTTTGTCGAGGCGAAGTATTTCTGGGATGAATTGGTCACGCGTCACACCACATTTTGATATGGTCAATGTAAAATGTAGACAAATTCCCAGTTCTCCAGGTGGCGATTAATTAAAGATGCAAAAATACTTCTAAACCTCAGCTTCGGTTGAAGTATTCTTGATAACTACATCGAATCCGTATTATCACACGTTATCGTTGTAACAGTCGTTGTATGACCTGGATCCCATACGCTACCACTGGTTATTCGAAAGTAAATATTTAAGTTATTAGTTTCAAAATTTTATTGGGGTTTTTCGATACGACATTCTCAGAATAAACTCAGAGTTTGAAAGTTGTCAGGACTTATACTTCTTTTTTATTGGCTCATTGCTATTATCAGAGTGAGGGACGAGTGAGTGTAATTGGTTTGCGCAGCCAAAGAGACATCATCAACGTTATCGTGTCAACATTACAAACTCTATATGTAATTGTAAATTTCATGAAGCAGGGCACACAAAATATTGTACTGAAAAGCACCAACACATAGTCGAGCTAACAAATATATACTTTTTTTCATCAGCCTACTGCTGTCCACTGCTGGCCATAGGCCTCCCCTAGAGCGCGCCACGTTGCTCGGTCCTCTGTTTCCTTCATCCAGCTTCAGGGTCGGAGGTCGCCCTACTTTACGCTTACCGAACAAATATATACAGCCTCTAAATATAATAGTTTTATTCATATTTGATGAACAAATATTCTTTGACGGACGTTGTTACAAAACCTTTAATAAGTCTATCGTGAAATCTTAACTTCTATTATTATACAACAGAACAATAAAGCATATTATTTCTTAATAATTAATAGTATCGCAGGTGAACAATCGCGCTACCGGTGTGAAGTCGACCGAGACTTGTGAAGCCGCCCGCCTTCGTTCGCAATTACACGTGATTACTCAATTATTCACCGAACGTCGAGGCTTATTAGAATGAATGACGCTGTGCTACGCGCAACAAAGAACACAAGAATTATAGAAGCAAAGACTTCGACGATATTATTAGAAAATTTTATGGGTCTTTAACATAATTAAATTAGAAAGTCAATAAGTGCGCGGATAATAAAGAAAAGAATTGTTGATTTAAAAACAAAGCAGACCGATTTCTGATTTAGTTTCATGTATTGTTTCTCTACAAAATATAACAATTTGAAGTATATAATATGTACCAACATACAGTAGTTTTTTCTACTAGAAAGTTTCTGAAAGTTATATTAATAAATTTCATATTTTTTTCTCATTCAACATTTTGAGTGTCGCATCTGTTCAGTTAGATGTATTCTACTATTTCTCAAACTGCAGAGAAGACCGGTGAAGCGTCTGTATCGAGTTCAGGCACACGAGCACCGCTCGCCATTGTCGGTTAGTGTGGACCCGTCATTATTGCCCCCGCCTTGTAATAAACATATCAACTTCACACGTCCCCTCCACACAAAGCGGCCAAAACAAAGCCTTTTGTGCGCTAATAAAGGCAAAATTATCGGCTGCCGCTTCGAGACTTTGACGGAAGCATATTTTGGAACACAAAAGTAGTCAAACGTCATGCATTGTGGGTAATTTTTAGGAGTCATCCTGCCAATTATTTATACTGTTCAAATTAAAATTTTTACGAAGCTCTCAATAATTGAATATATAAGTTTTTTATAAGCATGTGGACAAGTAAATCCAGAAAAAAAAGTATTAAAATTATGATCAGTAACATTGGCTTTCACTAGTTACGTTTTACACAAACCCCTTTGAAAGTTAAGCAAGTATCGATTACTATTTACGTTTCCTAAAGGATTTACTAAGAAAGTGAAAACAACGATGACAAAGACCACAAAAGAAGTTATTAAGAGCACAATAATAGACGAGTGTGTCAAGCAAATAGAACCGCGGAGATGGGCCACCCACAAACACCTAATTATCGTAAAGACAGATGTCGAAGAAAGTGAACGCGCTGAAAAAATACCCAAACGAAACATCAAAACTAAGCGCCGACAGATTATTCGATGACAAATTATATACAGCCGAAAATACCATCTAAAGTAATATTCGTAGCGGTCATTTTCGTGTGTTGGTCTTTTTTTATTGACAAAGTTACTTTTGCGATCCAAAAAGCCGTCACGAAGAGAAATGATGGTTTTAAAAGATTTTTCGACCGACAAAGTGAGTTTGTCAAGTGAGTTGTCAACGGACAATACGTCAGAGTACAATGAGTCCTGAGTTATTTATTCATTGAGGATTATCCGCAGGATTTATTTATTTAGATCCTGCAAAAGGACATCGTGTACAAACACAGCCGCGCTGGCAATAATCACTTTATTTTGGGCACTTGGATACTTTAATAGGACGTTCACGGCTGATCTCGTTTTGGTGAAGGTTTTGTCATTGTAGTAACTCAAATTACCAACGCCGTTTGGCTCGTTTTTACCGATCAATGGATGTTATTGTAAATAGCACTAAAGATTATAGACCACCATGGAAATCTCGTGTAATGGCCGATTTAGAATTGTTATCAACTTCAATGGTACACTCATACGAGAAACCCTTGAATGAACTAAACACCTAAAATGCTTTTGAGAATTTATAACATTATATCGTACAAAGAATAATTTCCAACATTCAAACAATTTTCAACAACGATTAAATATATTTAAAATAATATCAGCAGTGTTTCGTAAGATATACCATATTGGTATTGAATTTATTATAAATATTCTTTTTATGCAGTTACGGACTAGATTTTTAACATCATGATCTATACTTATCTAATTTGACATTATTACAATGCACATTTAGATTAGGAGCAATTAAATTAAAAATAAAATTAATTATTCGAATGTCTACACTTTCTTCAGGTGTCATTGAAGTAACATCACTTTTGAATATTTTGTCTGTCTTCAAAACTTCATTGAGGAAAGTTATTATAATATTATGTGCTAATTCATCATTTTCCGAAAGTGGGATGGCGATTTTCAATAGCATCTTTGTAGGCTCTTCTTGAGAAATTCATAGCAGTATCCTGAAATAAGAATTTTTCGATCCATAGAATTATGAGGGAGATTAATTAGAGAAACACTTCTGTTTATGCACACACTTTACCTTTAATTTATTTAGTACTTTAGTTTTCCTTAAAAATAACCGCTGTAGACGAAATCAGTCAGGAGAAGATTGGACATCAACATTAATCGATAGATTGGAGACGAGAAAGTTTTACACCTTGTATATATGAAGGTGAGTCGGTACATCAAAGTGTTCGTTATGCGATGTCGCGTTCCTCACTTCATATATAAAGACATCTCTTCATAACAAGATAAAATAAACTTTTAAATACGTTTTAAGCATTTTCTTTAAATATAATGTGAATAATTCCAATAACGTGTTTTTAATTCGATAATTAGTACAATAAATCGCATTTAAGAAGTACTTAAGCCACCATTTTGAACACACGTTTATTATATATATTTCATTACAAATAAAACAATACCTTTGATGAAATAAACAGTAAGGATAATGATTCAAAAACCAATCTTCAGCAAATCATGATTCCGCAACCAGGCAGGCCTCGCCATATCAATTGTAATACAATTACCAAAAATAAAATCAATATGTTGTCCAAAAAACTCATCGCCTTCGAAACGATTAATCAAAATCGTAAGATGCACAGCAAGCTTTATCCAGGTGAATCTTTATAAAACTGTTATTTTATGCGTTTAGTCGAGATTGAAATTAAGTTGTTCGGTGTTACATTATGTCACGGTCTCGCGGCCGTGTTAGGGCTGACTACTTGAGATAATGGTCGCCGAGGAAAGTTGGAATGTAAAACAGATTCAGTATTGAATTGAACAAACTCTTTATCATTCCAAAACGTCATGTGAATTTTCATAACATTTGACCAGAGATTACTTCAATTATTATTTTTATATTAGTTTTTAAACGCGAAACTTGTTAACTGGAATGTCCGATGGAATATTGTCTTCGTCATTATTGTTGATAATGACGAAGACAATGTTTTGATTATATGAGTCACTAATACGAAATCTAATCGAAAAAATAATATTTGGTAACACCAGTTAATTTTTTTTGGTACTCTGTTATCAGATCATTTTAAATTTGAACGCGACTGTAATTTTGATCGAGTTTTATTTCGGTAACCTTTGAGAATTATTGGTAAGGAAAAAAGACTTAGAAATGGCTAATCAAAAGTTTGACAGCCCTATACATGGTCCATTCGACTAATGCACGCCCATTCCGACCGATTTATAGATTTAAAAGTCCACGAAATCGCTTCTTGTATTATAAATTTGTTTTGCGGGGACTCCTCGTGTTTTGTAACATTTATTATAATGGTTTCGGGTCTCGTTTTATGGGGAGCGAAGATTTCGGTAACAAAATCATGTTATTAGGTGATGTTTCTTGAGACTAAGTATTCGTTAAGAGCGAACAGATGATTTGGTCATTTAAACATACACAATTTCGGTAGTGTACGATTTACAATAAAACGTATACGAAAATTGGAATAAGGTGTTCTGTCTGTATTTAGTATTCATCTGTTGGTTGATTTATTTTTCGTGTAAAAACTTCTCAAATTATTTGATTAAATGTAGTTTTGAGTTTTAGGTTAGAAATAATGATAATGACAACAGTTATTCAGACTAACGAACTTCGCTGATGTATGTTTCTAGTCGCTCGCTCTAAACAATGACCACTTTCAAACTCCGAGGAGTATTGACATTTTTTTGACAAAAATACCCAATGACTTTTTATGGATTCGAGCTTTGAACCCTGCACATATGAATATACAGCTTTATAAGCTAGCAGTCACAAGCCAACGAGGCAAATTAGGTAAATATATTAAGAACATTATTGATATGTATCATGTATTGAAATAAAACTAGTTTTTAACGGATTTAATCGCGTATATTAATTATTTTTAACATCCCGACGTTTCGAGCTCTTTGCAGTGTTCGTGGTCACGGGCAGACTCAGTCTGCCCGTGACCACGAACAATCCGTTAAAAACTAGTTTTATTTCAATGTGTAATAATCGCGAAAATCTAAGACAACATTATGTATCATGTATATTGAAATAATATAATTCCAGGGAATAATAAAAAAACTACGTGTTCTACGACCATGTAAAGTCGCATTCACAGGCTATTTTAATGTTGTGGAAAGTGCGTTTGGTTCGAAGCTAGCCTTATAAATACATTTGTGAAATAAAGTAAGGCCATACTCGTAAATATGATTATAAATATTTATGTGTGTGTATGAAAATAAACACTGTGTGTCATATCTCAGGATACTCACAAAAACGTCACATTTATATATTTCTGTAATAATCCTGTAATAAATATTGTACACATACGGCTATCAGTGTCAAAATACGGTAGTTTACTACTATTAAATGAGGAACAGTGTATTTTGTAGGTTTGTGTAAAAATTTGGCGTGAGGTAGAACAGGGAAGGCCTCTCTCAATATCAAAGCATTTATTTAAATAAGATTAGTATCAATTCAGATTTATATACAAATTAAAATTTAAAAAAAGTACACCAATGTGTATGAAATGATGGCAGGGATTTTAGCATAATTTCCCTGTCGAATAGCAATTCCAAAAGTACTCTAACTGATTTATTTAAGAGTATCGTTATAGTTTAATTAACGACTTCAAACCGGCCGGGTATCAGCTACGAGTATGAGCCAGTGGGATTTATAAAAACACATCGAAACACAATCGCTACATCTTTGTCACTGTAGATAAGTTCGTCTGTCTCGAGGTTCGTTTTACTATTTATTCTCGATTTGAAACTGCAATTTCAAACACAAATCTAGCTCTTTAACGTGTTATTATAATTAAAATTATCATATCATCTTTATTAAATATCGGATAAGCCGGACCGGCGACAGAACGGGTATTTAAAAGGGCGAGAAAAATAAAATTAAATAGTTGTATCCTCTTACGAACATTTAAAATGCTTTATGTTAATGCGCCTGACCCTTATCAAGAGATAGCCGGCCAATAATTCTGAATGTTATCTGTGGGATGGTGACATATCAAGAGACGGCGCGGTTTGTATTGTTCCGATTCAATGTTTCAGCGTAAATGATGATTGCTTATTACGTTTTGTGATTTCTATATCGATGTTGTAGCTAATTGGCTGTGATACCGATAGAGTGTAGCTAATACGTCTGAAACAGTAGATGTAGTAAAAGCCGACTAGAGGATCAAATGAATTAAATTCATAAATATTTATTATTGGTTAATTATTCAGACTGTATTTTAGGTAATTTTGTTGACTCCTTCTTAACATTTTACTTAAGGGAATTATAAACCCAATATATTTTCGGTTATAAAATTGTTATAATACATTATTTTGATTAATTATCCCTCTGTGTGTACCCGACTTTACAGTTTTAATAAAGTTATCTCGTCGCAGGCGCACGATTTATTCATTGTACCGCTAATGTGTGGGTAAGTTTGTCCGCGCGGAAGTCAAAAATGTACGCACCCTATCTCATTCACTTGACTCTCGATACTCAGCCTTGTTCCGTTTATTTAAAGTTGAATTTGGAGTGTGCAGATTCAGTTTTTGTAATATTTATTGTCATTTCATTGAATAGACGCGCAGAGCGTAAGAAATTAGGTGACATTGATGTGTCTCATTGTTCGAAGGGTGTGTCGGGTGTCACTGCGCATGTTACTAAAGTCCCCGCAAATGAATGCGCCTGCGCACTCTAATGGCAGAGACGTTCATTCTACATTGAACGTTATTTGTGAATGTTTGAAAATAATATTTGCTCTTTTGTTGTGCAAATCAGATGTTATGAATTTGACGGCGTAAGTGCATTTATTTAAAAGTTCCACAAATATTTTGTAACATTTGAATATGAAAGTTTTTAAAATTTTCAAATCCAACGAAAATAATCTCATGCGTTGAACAGAGTTAATTTACAATAAAGGTTCTGCGACCTGTTTGTTGTAAAAGTAAAAAAGAAAACTTGTATGTAAGATATTGAAAATAAAATCTTCAAAGCAAATCGCAAGAAATTGAGAGAAATAAAAGAGTACGGGTAATAAAGGTAACTAATAACCACAATACCAACTGAAAGATTTTAAGAGATCCTTGTACAGACAGACGGATAGTAAATTCTAAATGATTTCGTCATCATAATTACTAATTACTCACAAATAATTTGCGAAAACATCCAGCCAACGACTGAACGTAGCGTAGTATAACTCGCCTAATTCTTTCATTCCGTCCTCAGAGTTTTGATATTCATGAAATGCGTCTTCTCATTTCTGCCTTTATGCAAATCCTTCACAATTTTTAGTGGGAGGCTTAGATTATATATTGATGAAACAAACATTTTATCACGAGCGAAGGCTTGCAAAAGGTAAGTAATTAAGAAACAATTAATCTGGTCATTATCGTTGTTATCGCTTGTCGCTCTACTCTGTTCGACAATGTTCTATGCAATGGACCTTTATTATGTGAAAATTCAAAAAAATATCAGTTAGCTTCGAGTTTTTTCTCATTTTATTTAATTCGAATACCTTGATTTTATCTATATTTTACAAATATAACATTACTTTTTAAATTGCTATTTAGTGGTTACCGCGAAATAAGCACCTCCATGTGCCCGTAATAAAATTACATGTGAAAATGTTGTCAAAACGCTGCATTAGGTGACGTACATATACAGATTTTTAATATATTTTTGTAGACAGTTATTTTTCCTACGTTTATGTACTTTAATTTACTACGTATATAATACATACTCGTAAGCCTTGTACAAACATAATGTGAAGGAATTAAAAAATATATAATTCAAGTAAAATGTTAATTTATAATAAAACACGACCTATATACGACCTATATATATATATATACTACACGTATTGTGAAACTTAATAATCGGTAAAACAGTGTATTACTTTTTATATTTAAATATCTGAATAAAAATAAAACTTAAAATAAAACCTAATATATAACATATTATAAAAACTGTATAACGACGAACTACAGAATAAGGTTCAACAAACCGGTCTGGCATGAAAACGATCGTGATTAGATATTAATTAACACGAGTAATCAAGCGGGTCATACAGATTAAACTCACGTATCCAAATGTTTTTATTTCCCTTTAAAATCGAGTACAGTATCAACTCTTAGAAATATCAGTTTTAATCTATTTAATTTAAAAACTATTAATCCAGCTTTAGAAGGCTCGCTTGGTTACCACTCCTAAACAATATTTTTTATGGCTATTTAAGCCATATACTATGTATGTATGTGTTATCAGAATCTATGCTAACGCATTTGCAAAGGTTTAGTTATCATATAAAGAAATATTCGAAGTCTAAAGATAATTTTCTTATCATTTATCAAATAGTCTCTAGTACTATTAAAATTAAAATTAGGTAGATCGTTATTTTATTTAGAATCCCGATAGATTAAGCGTCGGCAACAGGCGCGATTGTTGTCATATTGTCAAAAATTACTAAAGGCTAACTTTGTAGATATTTGATAAATTCAAATGTAACTAAGACTATTCTATATACTGCTTTCACAATATTCTTTAGTCTTAGATTATTTTTGATACATGCAAAGGTTTTAAGTGTCCTTACAAGGGGTTTAATAAAGAGGCGTCTAAAATACCGCAAATCCGCTACATTCCCGCCAACAGTTAAACATGTGTGCAAACATAATTCAATCTACGTCGCCTCGGTACAAACTAGCGGGCTTACAAGAAGGGCAATAGGACAATAGAGCTAATTGTAACGGTCCCAGACATGAGCGGCAGCGAGTTTTACTTACAAGTTTCCCATTCATAAATAATTCGATTCAAAAAAGTTGACATCATATAACCCTTAAACATTTTACTATTCTGCTTTATTTTTATCATTATCTCTGTTACAGTCAATTTCATTACGCTTTAAGTATTAAATGTAGTTATTAATATAATCAATGCCACTTATTACTTTTTAATTCTAATATCGCGATGGTGCTCTACGATAAATTTCGAATTTGTTCTTCTTCAACAGCTAATACAGATTATTAATAATTATTAAAAAAAAAAAAATCATTACACAATTTAAAAAATGGAATGTTAATAACGACGCAGTATGTGTCAAGGTTATATTAGCTGCTTACACTGCAAGTCGCTCCCGCGTTCGCTTGTGACTCGCTTCACCTGTCACTGGATCCGGCTGCTCCCGCGCCGATCAAATAAAACATTTATAAATATTTGGTGGTATTATTCTAGTAGCAACTCTAGCCCCCGAGCGCTATGTGCGCACCCTCTTTTAGCATGGGGCTACAATTTAGATCATATTTTCTTATATAATCAATTATATTTTTTATTATCGAAATGGTAATAAAAATACAATAGGTACATATTTCTAATATATTTCAGTTAAATTACTTCGTTATATGTTTTATTTTTAGATTATCTTAATCACCGAATCGATAATACATAGATTGCACTGCTGTGAACGAAAATAGAATTATCATAGATTAAAATGTTTGATAATTTATAAATTTTAATGTTATTTTTTTTATATTGTCACCTGGTACGACTAACAGCTCTTTATCGCGTGGTAGGAGATTGGAGATGTATCGATTAGAATCATAGCAGCTTGTTTACGCAATTTTATTATTTCAGTTATATATATAAATACCAATTCGAGCCCGTTGCTCAAACGTCTCGACGAGTTCATTGGTTTAGTAACAAGATTTAACGCTCCAGATTCCGAGGTGTAAGTTTGAATTTTGAGTTGCGATTATTAAATCTATTTAGTTTTTCTGTCAAGAAGTTTTCAGTTGTAAGTAGCCGGGAGTGGGAAGTAGTTGAGGAAAGTACGTTAAGCTGTTGGTTCTGCGTCTGGTTATTTACGGTGTTGTATGATTGTCTTCCTTGCACTGTGAGTGGGAGAGCATATAGTACACGTATGTAGTATACTTGCTCATTTTTTCATCACTGCAACTTTATATATAGCCAAGTAACCCAGGGAGATTCCTTTAAGAAGAACACGATTATCATCATCATTCAACCTCCAAACAACAATATCTTGTACGTAAAAAATACAGCTTTGTTGACGGGTTGAAGTGATATACTCTTAAATACGATATATACCTACTCGCGTATTGGACAGATTTATTATAAGCCTATAATATTATTGAAAATTATACGCAAAACAGCAAAGATCAATTAGTTTAAAATTGTAATATTTCCTGCGATCCCGCTGAGCACAAGATGGCGGACCCTAAGTACGCGCAAAGCGAAAATAACAATTACATTTCACAATGTCCATTGTGTAACGAAATTAAATCTTGCATGCAATATTTTTAACTCAGCTTGACTTTGTTTTGAAAAATATTATTGTTAAAATAGAATACAAAAGAGATGTTATGTTAATTATTTAACGCTTTTTTAATATTTCATAAAGTAACGAATTATAATAAACATTACTATGTAACTGTTTTGATAAGTTTATCTAAAAGCGTAGAGAAAACTATTTTAAACCGACATAGGCGAAGGCTATGCTAAGGATATAATCTTTAATGGTGAACTAATATATATATATGTTTAACAATACATACACGTAAACACTTATATAACAAACGGGATCTCGTTGAACTACTTACTAACCTTCTACTCTATACTAAATCTCTACTCGGATATACTTAACGTGGATTCAGATGAAAAAAATATAATAAATAGGTCATTAGGGTACAAGAGGAAGCTTTGAGTCACCAATCAAACTCATAATATAGTATTTGAATAAAGTATGTTTAGATTTTGATAGCGGTATTTTAATTTATGACAATATAGGACTTTTATCATCATGCAATGTTTGTACTGCAACAGACACAGGATAAATCAACATATGAGAACGTCGTTCGGTTGTTTGTATACAAATGACTTTTAAAAATACGAAATGAAAGCGGCTACTCGGTTACTTCGTATTAAACACGAAAAACATTAATATATTTTTAGTTCATTTATTTAGCATCGAACGACAATTTGTGTCCCTCGATAATTAAACCACAGATAAAACTAAGTGAATACGGGTGTAACCAGTTACAGGGTTCTAAATAAGAACGCATTAAGATGTGTCAAAACAAAATGGCGTATCGAAACCCTGTTTCGTGTTTATTCATTAGATACGGTAAATATACTGGTACAACAAATTTTATATCCGTTTCGAAATGTACCCTTTTTTAAATGTTAAAAAAGTTGCGCTCGCGCATGGGGAACAAATATGGCGTCCAACAAATCACGTTTGGAAACGGGTGAAATCTATTGTTAATAATGAAATAAAAATAATTCAAAATGTAACCATACGTGGGGTGGCGACCCTTTGCTGTTTCTTTGTGGTGGGAGCCATGTTGGATAACATTGCCAGCGTGACTAACTACCACGTGTATGATGTTGCTCGAAAATGGCGATGTTTGTACATTTCATAATTTGATGATATCATTCATACTGGGTACCTAAAATATTTTCTCAATTATACAAAACAAATGGTACATTTTCCATAAATATACTTTTTTGTAAATTTGTTCAATATAATTAATTATTTACAAATATAGTCACTAGGGTTAGATATATTTAAATAATAAAGAATATTCAGTTTTTGAGATTGTAATAAATTAAACAAACGAATTTTGTTCTTCGTTATTTTAGCATTACAATAACGAGAGCAGATCAGAGATAAAAAAATGGACTCATGTGAATTTCCTTAGCCCCAAACCTTTAAAAGTATTAATGATAAAGATTTATAGTCTGTAGTGCGTTCACATTGGCGATGTGTGTCGAATGCGACCTCTCAATTTGCAGTTATTGTTTCGCGCGCTTCCGACCGATACCCGCCCCTCGCTTGCGGAAAATGAACATTATATGTTATTTATTATTATCTGTGATTCTATTTATCTGTCCCTTTAAATGGTATATGTAATGAATTGCCTGCATAGACATGACACGTTCATACTTAAGAAACTCTTCATTGGACAATTTTATAGATATTAAAGATATAATTACTATGTTTTATGAATTTTATATAAACGTATATCGCAAGCCAAATATACGGTACTAGAATATTTTATTTTGGATATAAATGTTTTTTTTTTTTTGATTTCGTTGAGGCATATTTTAAGGGTCAGTTTTACACACATACAACGTTTCTGCACGAAACGTTTGAGGGCGATATTTAGATTTTATAATAACGACTAAGATTTTATAATTAACGAGTACAGTCGTTAATTTTAATAAATATATATTTTTATAGATCGCTGTTTCTAGTTTTCCATACATAATCGACAGCATATATCATTGATACAAAATAAAAAAACACTGCTTAAACACGATTTAAAAAATAAATATGACATCATTTAGCAGAATAAAATTGCACGAAAAAAGCAATCATCAAGCAACGCGTAACAAAGACAATTTCTTTTTTTATTATCTTACGAGTTACAAAGTTATCCAAATGTTAGTGAGATTGCCGACAAGTTGACGATTTTAAATTCAAACATTATCTGTGTTTTCTGAACCGCCGCTATCTATTGAATGTACTTAAGAGTGGTGGTGTAGGAACATCACTTCACTGCCGGCATTTTAATCGACACAATTACAGATATAACGCCTTTACTGCAAGTGTCGCCTTTAAATATCGACGACTGTGGAAATCAGCGGCGGTAGCGGTTAAAAGATTCAAAGTCAATAATCTTTATTCAGTACAGAAGCATTACACTAATTTATTTACTAAAAACATCAGACCTGAGAAGAACCAAAAAACAAAAAAAAAGACTCAGCGGGACTATTTTTTATACGGGAATTATACATATTTTTATTTGAAATGGCCTGGAGGTTCGAGGGTCGAAGTATTACTTGTATAATATACAAAATATGGATATGATTACTTAATAATCATAGTAAATTAATGAAAACTTTATAAATAATATCTTAAAAACTTTACGGGTACACTTTTGTAATATTAGAGACGTCGAAAATATTTATAAGAAAAATAAGTCGAAACGAAAAAAAACAGTTATCCACGGTTATATAAATATAATATAATTTAACTGTTCACTCAAGATGGCGCCTCTCCACGTAAAAATATTATCGGCGTGCATTAACAAATATTATCTAATTTGTATATTTTTGTGTCTTCATTGTTATATTAATCTCACGCACTTTGTAATAACGAGTGACACTCATACTAATGCCGAAATTTTGCGTTGATGACTATACATTTTATTTACCAAAATTATTATCTAAAAGTTCCTGTAAAGACGTAATTTACTAGGTTACTTTTATTATTAGAATGTTGACAGCACCCGCTTCATCCGGTGACTTGTGGAGCGACTTTTGTTATCTCGGCGCTTCTATTGGAAAACAAACGTATCGATTTGCATGAATTACATATTAACAGTTCATTAACAAGGCATCGTAAATATTTTGCCGTTGAGAAATCGTGGAGACTTCTGTATCTAACACTGATTGCGACGAATATTTATCTTACTCTCATTACTAAGGCTTGTTACAGGCGTCGGAGTCTTTAGATGTTTGTAAGATAACTTCTTTTGTTCATATAAATAACATTAGTAATAAAATCAGTTATTATTGAACGTAAAAGCTGAAATGGCTCAGAGAACACAATCTTGACCGAAAATCGTGGATTCAAATCCTAGCAAGTATCGTTGACTCTTGTGTTTATTATCTCAATGGCCATTAAGATTTTGTTTACGTACTTTATTGTATATATTTATATTATTATTGAATATATTTTAACGTTTACGTTACAACAGTGATGCACTTGAAACAATTACGTAAGAAATTCTATAGTCGATACCTAAATTGAACACAAATTTGAAAAGCAGGCTTAGATTGCTGTTTAGTTGTTATAATAATGTAATTAACAACGCATAATATCAACAATTTTGTTTCTCTACATGATCGAGTTCGTCGTCGAGTTTCGTGTAGGTTCTTACAGAATAACTACCCAGTATCTTGTAAAGTAAACTTGTTCATTACAATTTTAATTTAACCGACAACTAGTTTGATTCTTGTTTCGATATGATTCGTTAACCTGACGTTGTTATTTTGTAATTCCAATAACAAGTTCTTCTATTAAATTTTATTTTATCGCATGTTTTTGGAATTCAATTGGAGAAGACCGCAATTACTTAAGGTTATAATGAAAAATATTTATTGTAACGGAATTTAAAATTCTAAGAAAGTTTGTATCGAATCAGCATAACAAATAAATATGATAGAGTGGATATAATTAAAATCATAAATATGTTTTTTATACATATTCATATTTATTCACAGCATCGATTAAAATTAAAAATTGTTATAATATTATTATAAAACACATGAAGAAATAAATTTAATTGCAATTGTCATTAGACGACATTATGACATGATAATATATTTGCATGTACTTACGTATTGACTAAGGTCTATAATCAAAATGGCCCAGTGCATGTTAATAAATTTAACTTAAGATCGTGCCCAGGTTTGAAGCCCTCAGTTTCAAGACAGGGCACCATATCATTTTTATGTGTTTAAATAAAGCATTAAATTAATTAGTACCGAAAATTTGTTCTTACACTTCTAAATTATTCTTCGTATTTACGTTATATTTTAAATAATAATTAAATGTAAAAGGCAAAACGAATACAGCTCACTCCAGTTCAAACCGGAACAGAAAAATACTGTGTATTATTGTGTTCCGGTTTGAACCGGAGTACTACTTGGCAGTAAAATATAAAAATAACGATGACTGTTGTGAAAGATATATGGAATGCCAATTGAAATATGCATCTAAATTAAATTAAATATATATTATATTTCCGCAATTTGAGTGATAGGATAATCCGAAAGAAAACCTTTACGATCCATTACGAGATAATAAATGATATGTTTTGATCTGTCTTTGCTAAGCCACTCCTTATCAACGAAACAGAAAGCACGGTCGTAATGTCGTTATCTCAAGTTGCCAAGGCTGACCGCAGAAGATTTATGAGTTATTTATATTCTACATATAATTACACCAAATATAATCACACCAAAGAAGAGTTATACAGCACTGAAGATTAGAGCTGTAGGTGGTTTTGAATTTATTCGCGATCTCGCGTTCGCCGAACATGCTTCTAAATAGCACTGACATATGTAAGAATATATTAAACTCTATCAATATCGTGATGGAGTTTAAATTTGCATGAACGTAATATAGCCGAGTGCTCCTCGTGATCGCAAATCGGTATTTTCTTTTTGCTTTTGTTTATACATTTAATGCGTAACTAGTTTTAATTTAACACGTTCTGCTTTGGTTAAATACTAGATAGTTTAAGAAGTTTGAACATGACTCCCTTAGCCTTATTTCATTTACATCCTTTTTTTTCATAGTCTTTGATGATGTAAGAATACTCTCTGTATATTGTCAAAAACCAGCTTAACAAGAGAACAAGAAAACCTTGTGTCTGTAATTACACTGGCTTACCCACCCTTGAAACCGCAATCAACCAAACGTTTATGAGTTAACGTAAAAGTAAATAGAGATAGAATCTCACGATACCATGACAGAAATCATTCTCAGATCACATCGCCAAATGTTCGTCCGTTGCAATAAGTAAATTATTGTATCCGAAGATTTTATCACGAACACGCCCACATCGAGTGTGAATTTCTTATTACTTATATCTCGGTGACTTTCGATAAAGTCATATAGCAACATGTATCGCAACGGATTTGGATAAAATAAGATTAGAAATAGGCGTTTCGCGATGCAGCCTTCTAGATAAAGATCGACCTTGGGCCTGGCCATTGTTTATTTTCTAGACTATTGCTTTCTCGCACTCCTGGAATAAATGTTTTGAAATGTAAATAGTCTGTCTGTCTTATATTATAGTCCCTCGTTACGTCTATATGTATGTATGTGTGGATTGTCATTCTGTTCTCACTAATTGATACAAAATGTATGGGTGGTGCGGATATACATTTTTTTAATTATAAAAGGTAGAAGGATTGGCAAATGGGCCATTAATTGATAAGTGGTCACCACCTCGAATGGACAGTGACACTGTAATATATAGTAACAATCCCTTACATCGCTACCAAACTGAGGAACTAAGTAAAGCTAGCCATTGTGCCTGTAATTAGACTCACCCTTCGAAACGGAACACAACAATACTTGGTAGTGTTTGTTGTTTAGTATGTTATGAATATCTTGTAAAAAACGAATGGTAAATTTCACAGTTCTTATTACGTAACTTTTAGAACCTGAGACCGTTTCCCATCAAGGCGGTTAAACATCACGTAATTGGGGCGAGGCGATGACTAGCAGATGTATTGTTGCAGCTACCGCTTCGGCTACCAAATTATACTCTGCCTTGTTATTAAACCGACTTCACTCGCTATTATCTTATTGACATTGATATTAATTTGATATAATTTCAATTCTATCTTTATTGTTAGTTGCAATTTAGAATCGAAATTTAAAAAATGCTTTAAATACTGTCTGCGTGTGCTCATGATTGTGGGAAATATTCGTAAAACGAAAGAATACTTTACTTCTAGTGAGTATTATTTTTAAAGAATAAGTTTTTAGGCGCATGAGAGCAATCTCAAGGTCGAATTTGTATACAACGTTTCTGTATGAAACGTTTCACGCAATAACTTGTTTAAATTTTGTTTGTCGATTCTTTATGTAACTCAGCATTGGAAAGTTTATTAAAACACTAGCTGTGCCCGCGACTTCGTGCGCGTTTGAATTTATCAAAAAAGTAATTGTTGTAGCCTAAGTTACATCCTTATTACATCAGCTATTTGCCAATGAAAGTCCCGTCAAAATCGGTCCACCCAACTGACAGACTCTAATTTAATTATATCTATATAGATACTTGATTATATCCCCAGGAAAATAGTCAACTGGAGGTATTGTAGGGCACAAGTATTTAAGTGAACAAGTTCACTTAATCTCCTAAAGAGACTAGTAAAGGACCCGACTTTACATGTCTTCCGAGCCACTCCATGCCTGCTGAGAATTTTTTGACAGAAAACAATTTATGAGCACTATTCGGGCTTGAACCCGAGTCTCTAAATTTGTAGCCCTGTGAGTTAACAAATAGACCACAAAGATAGTCCTAGGATATAGTCGAAGAGCAACGCTCTAAACCACACAATCAAACAGCTACAACCGTTCTATCAAAATCTGGAATAATTGAAAGTATTAACAAGATTGTTAAAAATATAAAACGTATAGAAACTTTTTGTTGCATATACAAATAATAATAATAATTATAATATAAAAACAAATATACTTGTTACTAGAACATTCTTCTTGTAAGATTCGTAGTTTCAATGGCACCTTAGATCTATCGACAGACGCTTACGTTTGCTATAATAACGAGAATACTAGCAATGCCCTAAATTAATTAGGGATTTCTAATATTCCTACTTACCTATGTGTTAGGGGTGGGGACGACCATAGCCCGAGGTATCAGGATCGATCCTGTGACTTCTTACATCCCTAGGCAGCCAAACCTTTGCGCCATTGACTTTATAATTATTTCTGAGGAGAATATGCACTTTTGATGAACTTCAAAACGTCACAACTTTCTTTATTACAAGTAGTAAACCATTCTCGACCTAAATCATATCGGTATAAACTTGTAAAAAGTACACGCAGAGACAGATGGTTGGATATAATATTAAAGGTAACAATGTCCCTCGTGATTATCTTGTAAATATGATTTTATTTGCATACACGGCCCTTTTGCGCTTGTTCGTGTATAATACACAATAAAATATTCCTAAACAAATGTAATTTACTTCATGTAAACGAGAAGGCTTTTTTGCTTGTTACACAGAATACAAAAGAATAAACTGCAAGTCATGCTACACCTACGGCCATGCGCACACCTACGACCAGAACTCCGCTGTGTGAGTCGAGTCACCAAAGAATGAAATTAATCATGAAACAATTGTACCAAATAAAATCAAATTCCGTTATTCTATATAAATAGAAGTATTACACTTACTTGTTGGTTGTCAAATTAGATACCACCACCAGTTCGGAAAAGAAAATACCCTGACCTGAGGAGGACCGGCGAAGATGTAATACGGCGGTGTAATTAAAAAAAAGACTATTATACCAATATTTTATCTAATATATCTATTAATCTCGATGTCATATAAGTATGTCAGTGTGCGCACTGTGCTCGTAGCAGTAAAGAACAAATACAATTAAAGTAATTGCGGCGGCCGACACAAAAGCGATCGGGAAGTGAAACCGAGTAACGACGGACGATTCACACAATAGCCATTAGTATTCACGTTTTCTCTGTTACATTATGGTTATTTCCATCGAATATATTATTTACTTGATTTGTATGAAATAGTCCAATTTTCTTGATTTCGACCATCAACCCACACCGGCACAAGGACGAGCACAATACATACATATACAAGAAATATATGAGGCGAGGTAACCCGTATATAGAACTCTGGACCTAATAAACAGAAGGGTCAAATCAGCACTAGTTTGCTCAGACATGTGTAATTCTGATCGTCCCCGACAAATTACATAATTTCAAATTTCTTTTGAATCCTCAATTCCTATGAGTACATTACTTATAATTATATTAATGTACGTTTTTACAAACACTTTCTAAAATCAGTATCAAGAACGTAAAAGTTCTCTACCGACAAGAACCGTCAAGAAACTCAGCATATGCATATACTGTGTATGTGTACCGTTATGATGCATCTTATAAGCTATACAGTGTACCCTACACTGTAGACGACCTCGTCTAAATATTACATGCTATAAAATAATGTATACCAATATTATAAATGCGAAACTAACGTAAAGAAAGAAAATTATTTCTGTCTGTCTGTTCCAAACCAAATTGAGTGAGCCGAATTTGATTATATTTAGTATGAAGCGAGCAAGAACTCAGAGTGAGGGCATGCTACTTTTTATGGCTAACAGCTGAAGCATTAGCATTAGCAGCCCGTAAATGTCCCACTGCTGGGATAAAGGCCTCCTCTCCCTTTGAGGAGGAGAAGGTTTGGAGCATATTCCACCACGCTGCTCCAATGCGGGTTGGCGGAATACAATTGTGGCAGAATTTCGTTGAAATTAGACACATGCAGGTTTCCTCACGATGTTTTCATTCACCGCCGAGCACGAGATGAATTATAAACACAAATTAAGCACATGAAATTTCAGTGGTGCCTGCCTGGGTTTGAACCCGAAATCATCGGTTAAGATGCACGCTTTCTAGCCACTGGGCCATCTTGGCTCAACAGCTGAAGGCCAACCCCTAAAACGAGAGCGAAGCTGCGTGCGACAACTAGTTGCATATGCAAAGAGTAATTCTTTGTATATTGAAATATAATTCTATTAAATTTTTAGTTTAATTAGTATAGATCTCGTATCGAACATTTATAAGATTATCACGAATCGATCTTAAAACAATCTATCGATAAAATCATTATTGTAAAATCCAATATCGATAAACAAAAGTTAGCAATGAATCGACAAATGGTTCTTTTATAAATCGAAGCCGCGTGCGACATCTAATTCTATTACAATTGGGTTTGATATCTCTTAAAAAATATATGTTCTGAACTTAGAAACCATTGCTGTACTAATAAAATAATAGTGAAATAAATAATGTTTGCGCAATCAAAAGGTAAATGATTAATTTCATGTTATTACATTAATACTGTATAATTAGGTATTTAATAAGCGATTAATTCTACAATCTCCTGTCTGATAAACAAGCGGATAAACATATTCTGGAATAGATTTTGATAATTTTTTTAGATTCACTGATTGGTTTTGTTATTAGTTATTGTTAATGCACCTATCTAGTTCTGGACTTATTACGCGAAGGTTTTATACTTCTTGAAGTGTCAACTGCCATAGCGGCTACGCCATGTGGGGCTGAATTTGACCAGGTACCTTTTAAATAATTGCTCGTCTGCTCTCTAAAAAATACGGAATTGAACTTACACGAGATCGATTTGAATTATTTACTGAAGTTTAAAATTAATCAAGATCAAAATGTACTTCTTACGAGCATTTTTTACAAACATTTTATATGACTGTATTAATTCTAAAGCTTAGCTCTATCTCGGTAGAATCTAACCACCGGTTAGATTCTACCGAGAAGACCCGGCTAGGAAATTGTTAGTTACTCTTTTCCGCCATATTAATCGACATAATTTTTTTGTCGATTTTACCAAAGAATTAATTTTAAAGAGCGGAAAATGTTACTGGGCGGCTAGAGAGCAGTACTAAGGCAGTTTAAGAAAAAAAATGAAAAACAAAATCAAAATTAAAGTAAATTGTTTTTGACAAATTCCAAACGTAACTGAACTAATCTATACTATTTTACATTAAAAATTTCATTTCGATAAGGTTTTATAATTTTGGCGTCAAATGTAGCTTAGTTTCTTGCAGTTTACAATGAAATGAAATCAAAATAAAACCTGCCACAACCTAAATTTTCGAAATTCGAAATAGATTACATTTAAATTTATATTTATCTTGCCTGAATGTGAACAAGTAACTAATTCCTCACTTTTTTTTTATCATCAATACATTTTTGTGTTATTTCTTATTTATTCATATTTATTAAACAAATGATTTAAATTTATCAATTGATAAAGCTAAAAATATTTGCGGAAATGTTTAATGAAAATAATTCCTTGCTATTATATGTAAGCGTCGTGTTTATAGTCAGACCAAGTCCCAAGAAGAACGATCGCTTAAAACAGGAATTAATTACTTATACATGAACTGAATATTTAAATTACTTGAATTAGTGTTGTTTCAATAAAATGAGCTAATAATAGGAATAATATTAATTTTCAAGTTAATAACCGGACATTCTTAAAAAACGATAAAGTAAACGAAAAGTTACGACATAATTTTGATTTCTCCTAGGAACTCCGCTAACACGAACACGCTAGCTGATCGGCTGATATTAGTTATCACTTGTTTACGAAAAACATATCAAAATACAATACAAAACGATGCGTACTATTCGATAAGACCGTACCTGATGACGACCTTATTTTTGCTGATACGATCCTTAATTCCTAAATCATTGACGTAAAGTAAAAATATTCGATAAAAACTTGCACAAGAATTAAATACAGTTACTATGTGTTATTAATATTCATCTAAGGTTTGTAGCATTCGATAACATTGATTTTCAATATTAGTAGGGTATGTACATCTGAGTAAAATAGCCTGTTTAAATATTATTTTTGAAATGCTAAGAGGCAGCAGCTTTAAGAAAATAACTAGATCTTTCTTAAGAAAAATGATGGTGCATACACTAATGTGTCATTTAATACGCATGTAATATCTACAATGTACATGTTACATGTAAAAGTCATGTGATCACGAATACCAAAGGGCGTAAGTTGAAGTCAATAATTTCGAGTTTATGTTAGAGAATAGAGCGATTATATTTATAGCTCTAATAAGGTTTTTATTTCTAGATCTAGAGTAGAAGACGATACGTGAAACGTCAGACAGTAACAAGCTTCATAGGCTAAAATAGTTTAATAATTTAAACTGCGTATCACCGCAAGTTGGTTTGGAATATTTTAAGATTTAGATACGAAGCGAAGTTGAGCTTATTCGTTTTCATTAATCTTTTTTTCAGTTACGTTTTCAAACCTTTCATCCTACTCACTATCCACCTGACAAACTTAAGTTAAATGTACGATTTAACACGAAATTATAACGCGTAAGAACGAAGACCTAAAACAAATTGAAACTAACATCATGGCCGTTGATCTTCCATCGAATTTGTTCGAATTTACACATAAGCAAATACGTTGCACTCCATTGTCCGTCACAAAGCAAGCAAACTGTAGCATTAGCACCAACAATAGCCATTATCGTCCTACATCGATGTTTACAACAAAGCAAAGCCGAAAAATACTAATATAGCAAATATCGTTATAATAAACTGATCATATTTCGCACTGTGTATGCTGATGCTATCTTTTGTAGGGTGACCAAATAATAGATAATCCCATTGGATCTTTGGGAAGTGACAATGTGCTGCTTTGTTGCTCGCGACATTCCTTCCTGATTGCGGTTGTGTCCGGATACTTTGTTTGTGAGTCTCATGTAACGGTTCTGATTTAGATTTTGTAGAAATCGGATATTCGGCTAATAATGGTTATATTTTTTCATATTAATTTCATTATCTATTTATTACACACTGAGATATTTTGCTCAAATATGTGCGGAAAAATCATTCGAGGAAATTAGAATCTTTTGGGCACATAATGCGTATCACTAAGAATTATGAACTCCTTCAGCGTATCACACAGGGGAAGGTAGCAGTCAGTAGGAGATTGGTCCGTTAAAATATATAGATATGGCTTAAAAAATTACGCCAAGGGTTTGGGAAGAGCACGACAACTCTATTTAGAACAGCGGTCTCTAAAATTTAAACCGCTCTAATAATAGCCGATTGTCGTAAGGAGAAAAATATAAATGTTCATTGTATGTAGCTATCTTGCGTAATTTAATATCATAGCGTAACCAGACAAAATCACGTTTACATTTTTATACTACTCAACAAAAAACAACAAAATTAAATATTTTTTCATAAACAAAAATTAATATTCAAATTTATTACAAATAAAAAAGCTTAGTAAATAAAAACGAATCAAAAGATTTGAATCTTACGAAGAACCTAATTCTAATATACCTTTTAAGCGTCCATTATAGTACCGTTTACAATTCATAATAGCATTTAGTCCAACGCTTATCTCACGCCAATAACTTGCACAAGGCGATAGAAATCTCAACAAACAGGCTAGCTCAGTTAAGTTGAGTGAAAAATGATATGTTTGTTGATGCTTATCTGCGCTACCTACTAAACTTGGCTCAAGTTTCAAGCCCATTTAAAAATGAAAGTTTTTGCCATTATGCAATAGTCTCTCATTGTTCGTTTTTGTTGTCACCCTGACAGATAATATTCCTTCGCCTAATATTGTTAATGCCCCTTAATATATTTAACGATAAAATCATAACATAATTACTGTTTCTGGATTGTAAAGCAGTTTTCATACGTTGCTATGTTGCTATACTTACTTTACGTCGATGTAGATTAAAAATAATTATTTTTATCTTTAAATTGGATTATGTTTAAACAAACTACTTTGAACGATTATATCTATATTTTTCTTCTATATCTATTATTGACGCCATATTTATTTATTTCGTACGTATTTTATTATTATTCTTTTCAACATTCCTTTAGTATGTACAGTAATACATTAGTTGGACATTAAAAAATATTTTTTTGAAGATAAAAATTTGTAAAAATATCTTTGTTGCACAACTCTCAGAACTAGGACTAGACCTAGTTATTCGGACTCGATTGCGTAAGGTCAGCAGAGTAATGTTTTCACAACCAGGTATCAATATTCGATATATTTATCTACAAGGCCTATTATTCTATCGACGATACAAAAGATAAAAAAATTGGAGATGTAAATTTAATTTTATATGGTTATTGTGTGTAATTTAGATTTAGATAACGATTGACAGAAAGAGAATCTATTGAGTTTGTTGTCGGTTCTTCATTAATTATTTAATTTATAAAGGAAGTGTTATGCAGAATAGATTAGCCTGTTTTTGGTATAAATCAATATCTTCAAAGCTAAATATTTTAAAAACAAAATTATATATAGATATATATTTCAAAAATATATACGTGAGATTTTATTGTTATTCAAACTGAGATTTCAAACGAGAGTGAATCTATAAGAATCGTGTTGTTTTATCGGATGTGCGAAGTCCTAAAAATGAATATTCCACAAAACACAATCACAATATATAAATTACGTAACACATCAACCGCACGCTGGCGTCAAATTACCCATCTACTTGTCTTAAAACAATACCTCATAGATATTATACAAATATCGCTTTTCGGGCTAGTTGATACACATGTGGCAAATCTTCAACCGACCCATACGTGTTTCACGAAGTCTTCAAAATCGAGCACTTACCCGCAATCTTTAGTTAAGTTTCACGCCTTTTAACCACTGGGCTATCTCGGCATTTACAGATACATATTTACTATCTTTAGTTATCAGAATAGAGAATTATATCGAATTAAGTCGCTTCCATAATAATAAATACCTACCTGGTTATTTATAAATAGAAAACAACTAGATCGAAAAGTCGTATAAGGCGGTTTGTTCTTTGTCAGAAAAAATATATTTGAGAGCAGTGTGACTCGTAGATAGTGTTACTGTGAAGCGAGGCGTGCGCGGGTGGGGCGAGGCTGTCAGATAACATCGGTACGTGTTGCGTTTTGACACTTGACCTGGGGTGACTCTTACTTTCGAAAACTCAGAACTCAATCTCCGTTTTAATTATATTCATTTCAAATAATAGAACGTTTTGATCCAAAAAAGACAGAATTTCTACATGAAATTCATACAATCGGATGCACTGCGCTGTAACAAATGTTTTCAAATATATATTTTATAAGGTTGTATATTTCCAGCAAGGAATAATTGCATTGATGTTAATTAATTTCAAATAAATATACACTTCTATATGAATATTATCAACGTTAAAAATTACAATTTTGCTATCAACTTTAAAACATCCTGGTATTAACTTAAAAACTGAAATTCTTAACTGGTAAATTTATTTCCTTCCAATTTGAATATCCTGATTTATTAAAAATCATATTATTCCTACAGCGACCTCCTACCGCTCGCGGCGTTAACCAAAGCCGCCGCGTTTGACCGCAAATAAACAAACAAACACGCAAACCGTACATAGACACCACTGTCGTGTACAACGTATTACTGTCTAAGTAAGGCTAGCCGACCATCGACGCGGATATGATACAGTGGTGTAAGGAGGTTGATGAATAATTTTGAATATAATTACACCTGTTCATACTCTTCAACCCAATCGTTCGATTTTACAAATTTATATAAACTTTTCTATTTAAAGCTTGTAATCACAGTAGCTATACTTTACAACGATGTTGATATTGTAATAATTTACTCTTTAACGAAACGTTCTTGGCTTTAATATAGTCAATATGTTTATAGTAATTACAGTGGTTCATTACAAGTCCAAGTGAAATCGACGTCAAACACTTCATATGAGGACTTTATAGCTAATGATTGCTTTGCGTTGCGTTATATTTCCAGTGGACAATCAACTTATACTTTGCTAACAGACACTTCACGTGTAACGCTACTATGAATCTGTACAAAATAGATCTCTTATTCGTTAGTAATAAGAGACATAATCGTACCTAATCAAAGTGAGCCGCGCCTGCCAATCTTAGTTAGTGAGTATGCGTGGTGTAATGTGATATTTAGAATATTTTTGATTGAAAATATTCATCATTATAAAACTTTTGAAATAAACAATTACTTACATTTTATTTTTCATTATTAGCGTACAAGAAAATTACTATTCGTGTCTTAGTATTAGTACGTAATGATGCAATATAACACAAATGCAATGCTGCGAAAGAGCATGCTACTTAGTAGCGTATATCAAGAACAGCGACGATGCGCTGATGAGAAGTCTGCCTTTTTTTTATGGCGTTGGTTGGCGGATGAGCATATGGGCCACCTGATGGTCACCACCGCCCATAGACAAAATGCGCTGTAAGAAATATTAATCATTCCTTACATCACCTATGCGCCACCAACCTTGTGCCTGTGATTACACTTGCTCACTCATCCTTCTAAGCGGAACACAACAATATAGTGTACTGTTATTTGGCGGTAGAATATCTGATGAGTGGGTGGTACCTACCCAGACGGGCTTGCACAAAGCCCTACCACCAAGTAAAAGAACGTACTGTTTCCGAGAAAAGAAAGACACAGAATTACACAGTTTATTTATTGCTTAGCCATAATATTATAATCACATCCTTATAAAATAAAATTATGGCAAATTTTAAGTAAAAACTTGATGAAAGATGGATGAACCACCTGTAATAATTGTCTTGAGTTAAATAGGTTCCAAACATTACACAGGAGAGTATGTCTTTGCCCAGAAGTATTACTTCAACTAATTGCTACATTTCTTAACTACCAAATTAAAGATGGTTATGGTATGATTACGAAATATTTGATATGTGGATGTTCGGCCTTCAAAATAATCTATGGTTCTATCACGAAAAACGATATTGCTTTAGCGCGAATAAAGGATTACAATAGTTCCATTTTTATCTTACAATATCTTCAACAGACGCCTGTAGCTATCGCTTCAGGAAAACGCGGAAAATGACCAATATCAACAACATTAAACTCGACGTTTTTTATATTCAATCATATAGTTAGTGTGATAAAATTAATCTACCTCGTTGACAGTTTTCACGCCTCGTTGAAATGAATATCATTGGAGTTCGTATGGTATAGATATATATAATATATAGATAATAAATATATGATTTACATTTTATATTTTAATATTCTTTTGTATTATTTGATAAGACAAATAAAATTAGAGGATGATTTTTCTAGTAGTTCGTGCGTGATTGCAATGGAATGAGACTCAGTCATTGGTGCCTCGTCACTCCCTGATCGTGTCGGATGTCTCCTTGGACTATAATTAGAGTGAAAGAATAAGGAGTACACTTGTATCGGTACACACGTGTCTACCGTCCGTACGATATATATCACCTGCGCAGCTAACCGACTTCCTTTGCATTGAACTGCTGCGGCCAAATTAGATCAAACAGAACATCAAAATACTAAATCATTTGTATATAAAAATATAAAAATCGATAAATCGTGAAATTAAGATCTGTATCTGTATTTTGCTTATTTGAGATAAAATAATGTACCTATGTATCTCAATTATCGGTATAAATGGAATATGACATAAATTATAATCTGAAATATTCCTTAAATGATATTCCATAACACGAACCTTCTAACATATAATTACAAATCCAACAAAATACTCACATTACATGTGTCGCCATGTACATGTTCGATATTCACATGTAATTACACACCTCAACGCGTAGGGCTTTGTTCCGTACATCTGTCATTAGAGGATTAATTATTGAAAGGTTGATCGCTTTCGTAACTGATATATATTACGTAAAACGTGGGCTGTGCTGTGACTCCTGACAGGGTTGACAGCAGTTCCAGTGAAGGTATTTAAAAAAAATATTTATTTTTTCTGTTGAAAATATTTTATTATCTATCGATATTTTGTACAGAACCTAATTTACATATTAGGTACTGTACAAATAGTTTTAAAATACCATTTTTTTTTTAATTCCATTTAGTTATTTCTTATTGTGTAAATTTTATTTTAGGAGTTACTTCTTCCGGCATGAAGAGATAAATTCAACGGGAATTAATGTGCAACGTTAATGTATGTCTAACGATGCTAAATTTAAAGATTATGTAGATTTCCTTTAAATTAAATTTTATTTTCAAGCATTCATTAAGCCTTTTACCCATTGTTAAGTGATTATCACCGCCATTTTCGCAGTGAACAGAGGAAATGCCAATGCGTTGTCGGCCTTCGGGACATTTTATTATCCACCTCTTGAATAATCCTATACTGTCATTCAACTCGGTTCTTCAGAATTCTGAAGAACCAAGTTGGAGGATGTTTGTTCCATAGTTTGCAGAAACGTTGCAGAATAACGTAAAGGAATCATCGTAAGGCATAGGGTAACTTAAGGAATGGATGATTCTCTTCAATTATATAAGTAAGCATTTAAATAAACTAAATAAAATTTAATGTTAAAATTACACGTAAAAATATTTTTGTTTTAATTTATGAAATATTATGACATGGGGAAATTATAAATATGTCATTTCCTAACATTTCGAATGAATATTTAAAGACGTCGCCGAACGTCCGCCCCAGCCCGTGTCGGACAATTCCGGTCTAAATACTAGTAAGGGCGGAGATCGTGAATAATTATGGTAACATATGACAACGATCAACTTTGTATGCGACGTTATTCGTGTAGACGGGTACGGTTTTTTATTTGCCCACTTGAAACTTATCCTATGAATCGATTCGCAGAGTAAAAGATCCGCTATACGTGTCTAATGACCGTTCTTTCCAAATCATACCACATATAAATCCTTAAACTACACACTCACAGAAGTAAAAACTTTTACGCATCAGATACATTGCATCCAAAACGTTACTTGTCAAAATGTTGCACTCAAATAGCTACACTTCAAGTTTCCCTTAATAAGGAATCATCCCTTAATAAAAGTGTGTGAATATATATTTTTTTATTGTACTTGTGATTCTTTGGTTTAATTTTTATCAGCAGCAGTATATAATGAATAATAAATATATTTTTATTTATTTATCATAATCCTTTTGGTTTAAAGTTATATTCGACTAGTGTAAGGAACTTTGTAAAGTCTATTTCATTGTATTAACAACTTCAAGTAGTTGAACTACAAGAGTCACAAACAGGCATAAATAAATAAATAAAAAGGGGGTCTACAAATTAATTTTTCCTTAATATTATTTCAACTGTAATTACAGACAATTACGCGTGGTCGATACCAGGCGTGCATAACTGACGAGGCTAATGAAGTAAACTGCGTGACCACAACATTAAAACATTTCTTTTTTCCACTTGATAGGCGGGCGGCGCTGCAGCTGACGTTCTTCTCAACACTCCTGCTACCCTGGTACTTTTATTAATACAATTAAATCTGTTTGTTCGCTATACATTTCTTGTTTTATTTAGAAAAAAATGTTTCAAGCGTTAAAATTAAAGTTTCCTTTATGAAAAATTAAAACACACACGCAATTTAAATTTATTTTTTATTCATTTATTAAATTTTAGTGCTTACAGTTGTATATTATGCTTATGTATATATATTTATAGACAATCAATAATTTACAAAATATTTATGGGCAATGTATGTGGCACAAACCCCACCGTTAGTGATGACTCTATTCGTGTAATAAAATAATCCACTCAGGTATGCAAGCGATTAAACGTCGCTACAAGCGATCGTTTCGTGGCGGCCATCGTTCGGTAATTTGACGGGGGATTGACAAAACTGTTATTTAGTCTTGTTCCGAACTTACGTATTTAATAGTTAAATGACTCCGGTGTTTTCCGCTAACATTGTACAAGGGATCGAAAATTAATTGCATATTTACTCTCATCGAGGGCACCCAAAACGGCAACCCAAACGGAACAACTATCGATAACAATTTGAGTACTATAACAGAATTTAGAATTTAGTTCCCTATTTCCAAATGAGCACTGGTGATGATCGAAGATCCCAGCCAGTTAATGCTCCATCATTAATTAATAAAACATTTGTAATTCAAAAGTTTAATTTTTTTAAGAATGAATATCTCGATTCATCAACTTACGCTCAATGTCTGAAGTAAATTAATTTCGAAATATTTAAATATAATTTTATAGTGTTTCCTCGTATTCTGTAGTAAATATTATTTATAAAATTATTATAATTGTGAAAGGAACTCTTTCTGTTACCTATTCATGCTTAAGCCGCTGAATCGATTTAGACGAAGTTTCCTATGGAGATAGTTTGAGTAGCGGGCATAGGCTATTTTTGTGTGGGTGAAGGTTTGTGTGCTATAGGTAAAATTTTATAAATTTCAGTTCAGCTAGTTTTTAATAATTCCGTTTATGAAATATTTAATATTATAAATAGGAAAATTCGTTTGTCGGCTTCGCCTTCATAAAAGTCACAACAGGCCAAATTTTATGGATTACGACTTGATTATTGCATAGTGACATCCTTAAGAGTCCTTTTAATTCCAGTTTAAATCACGGAAGCGAAGTCCTATTAAAAACGGTCTTAATAATATAAAACGAATAAATTAGTTTAATAACTTTATAGGAAACCCAATCATTCAGCAAGCAATAACTTACAAACTTAAGTATACACTCATTATATTTACTTTAGTATGGATTTAATTTCCATTTCAAAGTAACAACTTATTCTCATCTCGTCTCGGTACTCGAGGTGTACCCGTGTGTTATCGAGTGCTTGGGGAAAATCTTACGTAAGTGTCAAATTGCAAGTAGCAAGCAGTAGGAGGTGATCTACCTCACTGAACAGTTGAGGAGGCAGTGTGATTTTACACTTGAATTGACGGCGAGGGAAGTTTCTGCAGCTCGTTATCCCAGAGGCCTAGAATATTTGTAATAATTTTACAAACCTCTTCCTCGGAAGACTTTTACTTACGTTGATTATCGTCCTTTATATTCAATAGAAATTTTATATTTAATTGTTCTTTACACAATTTATTTTCCATTATTTCCTTTATGATATGCGTTATCTAAAATATATGATACTTCACTTGAATCTGTCAATAGTAATATTAAAAACTCGATTTACGGTTTAAAGTATTTTCCGCGCATGCAAGCTGGGGCCCGGGGGACGCGGCTCTACTCCACCGCGACACATATGCCTCTTCACACGGTCTTAGCTTAATAATTCATCGATTAACCGCAAACTCACAACTGGTAACTATACTTGTTTGTTTTGTTTTTAGTTTTATCAAATGAGTCGAACGTTATTATTCCCTTGTTCATTAATACACCGAGAGTCCCGCCTACTCTTGCATTAATGATAGTCAAGTTATTATAATAAATGCTTCGTACTACAATTATAAGTTCGTTGAATATTCTAATAAACTCCGTGATTCGAAATGTTTTATATTAAATAATGTAGACAGAATAATACGCAGAAAGTATTGTAAGTTTTTTTAATGAAGCATCTATTGGTGCGGCTTGCGGGTTACAGTGACTGTTATGTGAACGCAAACGCATAGGGCATTTATTAAAATTGGTATTTGGTAAGGCGTATTATTATTAACATAACATAACATAGCATATTATTACAAAATTGACATAAAAATGTAGCCCTTATTAGTTATTAATAATATAGGTTTATAATTTTTTTTTATTGTGATTTTATTAAAATTAATTAGTCGGAAAAATATTTTTTATTGTAAATGATTCGCAACTTTAAAGTTATATCGTTTTGTTAAGAAAGTATTATAGAAAGAAATTGCATAATAAAGACATTGAGTATTTTTAATTGTCAATATATAGACGAAGACGTGATCACTTACAATAGAAATGTTCTTTTATCAGCCTATTTTCAAATAAACTAATATTAAAACAGTTAAAAACAACATTGAAATACAAGAAAGTCATTACCTAGTTCCCAAATAGTACATAAATAGGATTTCAGAATTAATAACATATAAAAACGACGTTTAAGGCACGCCTGTTATCACACAGACTTTTTTAACTGACGATTTTATTATTGGGCGATAGCAACGGAAGCCGGACCAGCAAGTAGCCGACTCCGATGGGTATATTTGTATTTGATTTGCATTTTTAAGATAAAATTGGAAACCATTGTGTCACAATACAACGAAGTGAATCGTGTTTAATACGATCCCGGTATTATTAGTTTATATTTGTTTATTTCGAAACTGTTTTGTTTAGTTTGTATTATTTATTATTTGTACAATATATTATATGTCGTCAATATGTCGCCATACTATAAAATGTAATTCCGTAAATTCGCACTACCCTTTTTAAATGAATATAAATAGTAGCCATCACGAGACGCCCGGCATTTGTAAAACATATAAATTTATAGATATGCATTTATTAATTCACACAAGTAAAAGTGACAACAACGAAGTGACACTCACACAAGTAAAACTATTTCAAGTAATTAGTTAATATAAACGACCTCGTTGATAAACACAAACTTCAAAAAAATAAACAGTATATTTGGTTAATTTAATTATTTGTTAAATATAAAACTTTATCAGATAACTGCGAGTAATGTTAGTAGTTCTTGTAAAGATTTAAAGACGCACTGCGCCGTGATCGATTAAGGTCGACACATTGCACAAGTGTTTTTGTATCGTTAGACACTTTTAAGCATATAGTTGTGTTGAAACCCATTCAAGCCACGATAACTCCGTTTCGATTCCGACCCCCGGGATATTTATCATATCTACTTTTAACCATTGTAACGCTTAATTTTAAATATCAGTAATTCCTTGAAAATTGACGCTATTTAAAAAAGATATACCATCACGTATAAGACTTCGTAGAGTTTACGTTTTAAGATAAATCATAATAATAATTTTCTTAGTAAGTTACTTTACTGTGTTTCAAATTTGTTTTTAATATCAGCCATTGCAAACATATATTTAAACTGCAATAGAAAAAAAACATTACGAATAATATACTCGTAATTTAAACAGTATTGAGCCATATAGTAGCGGCATAGAGTTCAAAGTTATTTTATCAAACTCGAATTTTAAGTTTTCCTTGTAAACTTTTATTTACACCATCATAAGACTTTAAATGCAATAGATTAGAGTTTATATTAATAATCACATTTTACATATATAAAGTTGTGCTTGAGTGTCAGTTTGTAATCGCGTAGTCCGCGGGGCGCCTTGCGAAGCTCGTTCCACACGTCATCGCGAGGTGCGTATGCGCAGCGGTAGCAATTAACTCGATACGGACGATATATTACATAATTTCAAAAATAAATGAACTATGAATGTACTTATTTAAAATATATTTAAAATACACGTGTTGTTAAGATGTAATGTAAATATGGAATAAAATTATTATGATATGTCTCTTACGTCCTTGTCGTAACAATTTTTTGTTAAAGCCAATTAATAATACTCACTGATCAAGTTTTTAGAGCATAACTCTGCTGCTGTCCTTGATAAGGAAAATTAAAATAAAATCATACTTGTTATTATAGAATATATAGGATGACAAAGACGGGTACGAATACAATTTCGCAATTAGTTTAATATGATTCGTTAAAACAGCATAACTTAGAATTGGTTCCATTAACGCTCGAACAATAACTCGAGCGAGACATGTTGACGGACAAAGCACAGGAAGTGCTGTGCCGTCTTCCAGGAGGATTAATAATGTCTATACATCTCACTTGTGTATTCGAGTCTCGTCGCTACATATCTAATTGCATCAACAAGACGCGCCATACCGCTTGCTCTAACAAGTCACTCGATTCTCGAACTCACTCACTGACTCAAGGGATGTAACGATTCAAGTCCCATGGGGAGAGATGACCTTACCTCTATCTATATCACTAATTGTTCCACGTTTTCCTGCAATCTGTGGGTTTCCATCTGTTGGGTGGGTAATCAAAACCGCGCATAGATTTTGCCAATGAGCCAAGATATAACCTTCCTTGTGCCTATAGTTACACTAGCTTACACACCATTTAAACCGCAACACGACAATACCAAGTTTTGCTGATTGCCAGTAGATTATCTGATCAGTGGGTGGTATCTACCCAGACGGGCTTGCACAAAGCCCTATCACCAGGCAAATTATTATCAAACGGCTCGTGTTCTTGATATATATTATTTAGGAAATATATCACCCATATGCAGATCTATATTAAACATATATAAGATATCTTCTCTTCGGAAAAATGAATATATCTCCAGATGAAAACAAATCGTAATCTACATTACGATTATAATAATTATGTTTATAATAATATGCAATTAAATTAATAATACTTAGAGGTTTCTAAAATGGGAATAAGAGAACGCAATTTTTTAACTTGTACATAACTACTGATTTATTTTCCGATTATTCTTGGTAAAAACTACATTCCACCTACCTTCGAATTGATGGCAGCTTTACGTTTAATACAGTTCTGTAAAATGATGATTCAAAGTGCTTGTAAAGGCCAACTCGTTATAAAGTAAATTTTGATTTTATTAAAAATATTTAGTAATTCCTGAACAGAAAGCGCATTAATTAAATTAAAACTCGTTAAAAACTACTTTGAAACACAATTCTATGATTATTTCTAAGATTGAGAAGATTATACCGAAAATATTACTAATAACTTTTGTTATTGTTTTGTCTGTGAAAGGGTTAAAAATGTAAATAAGCACAATGGTATTAAAAGATAAGTATGTAAATAAAACAAATCCTAAATAACGATGTTTTTTAATCTGTATTTTAAATTTATCCTTATCTGTTGGATTTAGGAAACTGATCCTCTCAAGTGCTTAGCTAACTTTCTTGCTATTCCTTAAGTATTTGTTTAATACTTTACCTAGTAGCTTACAAAACAGTAAGACATTGTATATGAAATGTTATTAGTGTACTAAGTTTTGGGTTCGAATCTTGTTGTGACATTTTAAATACTATTACGAGTTATATTATATTTTAATATTCGAAAAAAGCATCAGCCTTCTCTTATTCCAGTTGTAGAAAATGGTCCTCTTGAGGAGATGCAAAAACTTTATTCCATTGTAATGCTCTAATGCGTGATGATAAATGAGGCAGATTTTCATGCATCCGAGGTTCTTTAACCGAATTCAAAAAAAGAACGAGGTTACAAATTTAGTTGTATATATTTAATATTTGTTACAATAGAACGTTGATATTTATGAATCAATATGTTTTTTTTTATTTGAGAAGATGTACTTCTCTTTTAGACCCGTTCAAATTTGAAAAAAAACTTTATTTTTTTGTTAATTGTTTATTTTATTAAATATAACGTTATGTATTGAACCGAGTTTAAATGGTAGCAGTTTAAAGTTAACATTCTGTGTATCAGTGCGCCCACGCGCGACCCCGCTTCTAATTCAATTTCTCAGCATTGTTGCTCTGCATCAGATAGTGATGTTTGTAAACCGACATCATTCTATTTACAGCAAAAAATATTATAACATCAACTTTATCAAAAACATATAGGTAATTACGAGAAGTTTTAAAATTCAATGAATATCGTAGTCTAAACTACATAAAATATATTATATTTAAAAATAATTACACTGACTTTTTTTAAAACCATAGATTAAAATCAAATGGTCATCAAAAGTAAACGAAAATCTAATTATTTAAAAATTCAAAGAAAATTAATGTTTATTATGTAACTGTGTTGCAACGCTGAGCCCATCACTAGGACCCCGGGCGTCTGTCAATTATTTAACCTTAGTTTAATTGCGGGTCACAACATCGGAATGGAAGGTGGTCGAGTGTCATATGCATTGTGGCTTGAGTCATCGCGTTTATATAAGGAGCCGTACACATGTGTGCACCTAAATTATTTAACCTAATGGTTGGTAGGTGATTTTATAGATCTATCGTGGTCATTATAGTTAGGAAATATATCTTTATATCAACATATTTGAAGACAATATTTGTCTTATTTTAATTTATTTGTAGAAGTGGCCCCGTAGTAAAGACGTGAATCTCTACCTATAAATCAGAGTCCAATCTCGGGCAAGCACCACTGAATATCGTGCCTGACAGTGATAGAAAACATCGTGAGGAAACCTGCACATGGCGGATAAAATTATTCTATATGTTTTTACCAATCCACATTGAAACATTTTTTGTTAATATGTTTAGTCAATATTTAATGTTATTGATATGGTCTCCTTTAGTTGAAGGAGCCTATTATACATTTCACAACGTTTCTGTATGAATTGTTGGAGATCCTTAATAATCAAGCACAAATGTTAATTTGAAAATTAAAGGAACCCTAAACACAAATAAGTAGTAAGGTCATAGTGTACTGTGTTAAGCGAAATTTGATTAGATAAAACAATAATAATATCTGAAAAATTGACTGAAAAGTCGAAGCGTCTTTTATTTCGCAACATCAACCCTCCCAGATCTTTACCGAAATATAAATCGCGACTGTGACATTCATTACGTGATAATAACAAGAGAAACACGTAAATCGTATGATTTCATCATCGGCGTGTTAAATATAAAATATGAACAATTTTAAAACAAAAGAAACTCAAATTAAACATTGTGTATGGCAAAAAAACACATGTTATTTAAATTGTGTAAATATTTGCAAAAACAGAGCGTTGAATTCATGACCGTTTCGATATAGTGAAATATATAAATACGACATCATATCGTGAACATGTTATATTAATATAATATGTATACGTCATTACATTCATATAATAACAAGCTATGGTTAAGCTTTTAGTCACAACCCGGTGGGATGAAACTTTGTCGATTTGAACGTGAGACCTCTAAATCTACAGTATAAGCCACAGAACAAACGAATTCAATCCCTGTAATATTATTAAAATTAAAGTATTTTTTAATATAGATGCGTTCAATCATCTTTATAATAATTCTCAAGTGAGGTAATACTTACAAACAACTCTATGACGTATATCCGGTGGTATATCCGGACAGTGAAAACTTTTTCGTAAACTAGTTATAGTGATTTAATACTTGTATTGTATTGTATGAGAAATTTGATTATTCAGTACAAAGTATCCGATTTTTTATTAATATTTATTGTTTTACAAACTATTCTCTAAATGTAAAAAAAAAAACTCGATTAAATTATTTATAAAATGAGATTGCTTGTTTGCTCGGCAATTTAATATCACAGGAGCAAACCCGAAGGCCATAATTAGTTACCTCGACACGTGTAAGAGGGACATTGGAGATGTTTTTGATTGTTTTGCCTGAACGTAGTAACGAGTAGGTATTTGCTTAAACACAATAACAGAACATGTGTTCAAATAATATCGCGAATAAATATTGTTTCGAAAATATGCTAACTTATATAATGGAAAAAATTATTTATAGCCACGTCTGTTGTTTTATATATGCATGTGCCACTTAAAGGTAAGAATAGAATGGCGTTACAATTCTATTCTATTCTATGTATGTGCCTATAAACCATCCCCACAAATGTGCCACAAGGTATGGGATTTTATTTCAGGTCCCTTATGATCGTAATTTTACTGGCTCACTCACACTTCAACAATAACAAGCAATACAAATGCTGGCACCAGGAGTTCCTTTAATACCTGCTCTAATAATCTGTAACAATTGTCATAGTATTTTACATACTCACACAAACGCCATTCTGATAAGTCGGTTAAAAGTCCAATTGACAGGTGACATGTGCGATGTGTCACATTGACGTCACAGATCAGTCGATACGTCACTAGCGCTAGTCGCCGGCGATCACGGACAGTCGTTATCGCCGGTCGCCGTAATCGGATCACGATCAACGCCGTCTTATTCTAAAGCGATCAAATTAATAAATAATGGCATTACCATCACAAGGATAAAGGTTTAATGTATGTGATTGTTATTTAACTATATCGTGTGTTGATACCTTTAAATAAGGGTAATTATGCTCTGTGTTTTATATAAGAGCAAGACGGGCAATTGAAAGTTTTAAGCGAAAGAGAGTCGATTTATAACCGAACCACAAAAGCCTTTTTCTTTCGTTTAAAAACCGCAATTAGAGCATTTATGGTATTTAATTGTTAGGAGACAATAGCACTGTAAGATGCGTTACCCTAATCTTATGCTAGCAAATTCTTCTTGAAGCCCAAGTTGTAACGTCATCTCAGTTATAATGCTGTCTCACTCACTCACTAAATCAAAATAATAATAATTAATTTATAAGTATGAAAAGAGTGAAAAGCTCTCTGCCCTACCTTATAATGATTGTTTAAAGTGAATGTTATATTCACAAGTTTGAATAAAAACTCTATATGATCCTGTTGTTAGATTGTATAATTAAACATAACAATGTTTTCAATACGTCTTATGAAATACCTTACTTAAATCAATCTAATATTTATTACATGAAGATAAAACAAACGACATGATATTAAAAATAGAATCAGTATGTAACGATATAAAATGTATATACAGTATGAGTAAATTGTATAGAAGATCTGATACTTTTATTACTAAAAGTGTTTTTATAAAGTTTTTTTTTTGTATTCAATCTTTACGATAAACCGTTAGTTTAAATGTATTAAAATAAATTTCAATTTCGTTACTTTTACTGTCTATTATAAAAAATTGCCAACAAAATCCACTTTCCTAAAAATCAGATCAAAAAGCAATCAAAGCAAAGCATAGTAAGAAGGCACATTCATTCTCAATCACCGGCACTTTGTTTCCGTAGAGTTAAGAAAAAAAAATAGCGTAATAAATACTTAGCAGCTTATAAAAGTTTGTATCGGTTTTTTTTCTTTAAGCAACCCTTTTATTTATCTATAGTAAGCTACGAACTATGCTTAAATGTCGCTTAAAACAATAAAGTCCCTCGCTGTGGCAATTCAGTGGCAATGCTTATGTAAAAAAGAAACACTTAATACTTGCATAGTTATTACTCAACCTGTATATATTTATTGTTTTATGTAATAGTACAGTGGACGGAATTTTTTATTGTTATCAAAATAAATCCAATATCAGTACACTCATCGTTTCCTCCAACACGTAAACATCACGCCGAGACCGCGGCCCAAGGGCGATGTATCGCGAGATAGCGGTATACAGCGTGCTAATCTTGCGACTAATCTAATCATTTGTAATATAAATTGCACAATTTTCACAAAACACTTCAAAGATTAGTATTATCGTTATATTTTTGGAGATTTCTTTACTTGTTAATTATATCGCACTAGAGGCAAATAATTATATCGGGAAAGTTCCGAAATGTAGAGTCGCTACCTAACCCACCTACCTACCTTTTAATAATAATAAACATTAAACATGGCTCTTGGTTGAACCTCATGTCCAAAGTATTAAATATTATACGACAGTTATCGCTAAACAAAAAGAATCAAGGATTAATATCCGACAATATATCATAATTACATTATTTCGCGTCATAAATTACGTCTGTTTACAATAATGTTGTTATCGCTAATGATTACCATTTAGCACCGAGTACAGGAACGGCAATGAATCAAATTTATCAATTCACTGCTTTATCGAGGCAACAAATGCCATGTTATGTTAGGTTACGCAAGTAACCTCAACGTGTGCAATACTAATTAACACCCGAAATACTTAACAAACTCGTTAATGATGCCATTAATCACATTACTGCACAATCGGTAATCGTGCAAATAAAGGACTATTAAAAGATGTAATGCGATAAATAAAACTTTAGCGAGACGGAGTGCAGTTAAAATAAAATCTAAGAGAGTTGAGTCATTGAATGCAACACGACGAGTGAGGCTCGAGCGGGCGCCGGGGCCGGCGGGGGCCGAGGGGGCGCACGAGATGGGAGGTACGGCTCTATGTATCGAAAAGCTCGCTACGCGATTGGTCCACGGGCGCACCAAAAGCTGTCGGGGCGGAGACGGCCGTGCGCGGTATAAATAGCAACTCCCGCCTCCGCGCCCACCAGTTTACTCGCCGCTCGCAGTGTTAACGCACACGTAGCGCGCTCGCAGTTGCTACTAGTGCTTACAAGTGTTCAACATGGTGAAGTTCGAAGGAGATTTTAGTATAAATGCTATACTAATGAATCATGCGGTGGCCAAGCCGCCACCGTCGCCCACCACATCGTCGACGGCTACACCTTCCGAGGCGGATTTGAGCGACTCGGAGCTCGACGTAACGGGCACCGAGCCCGTCGATTGCACAAAACCCAAGGAAGACGAAGAGAAGAAAGACAAGAAACACGAGAAACCAGCGTACAGTTACAACGCTCTCATTATGATGGCGATCCGCAACAGCCCCGAGAAGCGTTTAACGCTGAACGGTATCTATGAATATATCATGACCAACTTCCCGTACTACCGAGAGAACAGACAGGGTTGGCAAAACTCGATCCGCCACAATCTGAGCTTGAACAAGTGTTTCGTGAAAGTGCCGCGCCATTATGACGACCCTGGAAAAGGAAACTACTGGATGTTGGACGCGTCCGCCGAGGATGTGTTCATCGGAGGGACGACAGGCAAGTTGCGTCGACGATCTGCCCTCAACGGAAGATCACGACTCGCGTGTTTCAAGAGGCCTCTATTCCCCGGTGCCCCTCTTACCGGCCCGTACCCACCTGCCACGTATTCTCAGCTGGTTGGTCTCTACTCTCAGCTCCTTTACCAGAGATACGCGCCGATGCAAATGAAAACACCTCCTGTTACACCAAGTGCAGTTCATCCAGCGTTCCGAGGAGAAATGGGTTATGGCAGCCTTCCATACTCCCCAGGCATGTACGCAGAGAGATTGCCCAATTCTCCGTTCATGAGTCAGTCGCCGTTATTGCAAAATTCCTTACAAACGTCAGCGATGTTGGCGCAGACGTCGCCGCTGCTCCCACCGTCGCCACCGATGATGGCTCACTCACCGCCTACATCTGGAGCATCGAGCCCGGAGCTTCCATCACCATCTCACCACCCTCTCACGCCACACATCTACAAGCCGGTGACGGTGCTGACGCGGCAGTGACTGAACGCGCTAAGTAATCTCAAAGAGGCTGACACTTGAACAATCTGTGATTTAGGTTTAGTTAGTTACACCAGTGTCTAGATTTATCTCATAATATCTAGTGTAATGTTTTGCAATAATAGACGTTGTTGATACCCGTAGCATTCCGCTATTGTTTGTTGCTGTATATTCTATTATGAATGTAAATAGTTTCCAAAGTGTATATTTATTGAATTATTAGGTTTAAGGTTCTAGATGTAACGAATAAACAAAATATTTCTCCTTAAAAATCTCTTTCATTATCATATTCTTTACTTTTAAAACAAACTACACCTTCATATACTACTGAGCTTATTTTGATTTTATTAATTCATTGTGACGAAATTGACGCCAGTCTATCGCATGCGCAACATTAGGCCTACAGTATAACTCGTGATTTACAATTATTTATCTTTACCACGATTTCCTAAAATAATAATGTGTTTTGAATATTTATATTAAGATTAATTTTATATTTTTTAAGGAAGTCAACCGTTTAGACTTTTAAATAAATAAAAGTTAACACATCTTACACAGTAGATATATTTCTCAATGTAGTTTTATAAATATTGAATGAATTCCGGCGCAGCTACTTTCTAAAATAACAAAATTATCAATAACTTTGTAGATTTATAACTTGAATTATCGTGCTTTGAAATTCTTAATTTAACAAACACTTTTATAACATATAACAATATTTTGTCATATGTTATTAAATTCAGATATATTCAATAATTGATTTATTATAATACATTTAGAAAAACTTATTTAACGATTATTGTGATTAACAAAATTTTCTTTATTAAAATATTTATCTAAAAATTCTGCCTTGAACATAATTTATCCTAAACTAGCAGTAAACATTTTTTAAATATCTTGGAATTTAATTAAACTTTTTACAGCGCGTAATTGCTGGCCTATAGTCATTTGGTTAAATGTTTTAAATATTACATATCAAACACAATAATGTTAAATTATTTTTATTATACATAGAAATATTTGCAAATACTGACAACAACTTAATAGTAATTATTTTTAAGTAAAAATATAAGTAATTCCATATCCGTATTCGTCCATATTCCATTCAAACGATTTAAAAATAAATCAAGCTTGTCAGAATCAGGGCTTAAATTGTTTTTTATATCGTCATAAGAAGATTAGTGAAAATAAGCCATTTATTTATTAAACAATAATAAAGGTACTTTCGGTTCTTGAAATTGTTTTATAACATTGTAAATTAAGCGGATCAAAAAGAGAACGAGCAAATTGACGAATCCACAGCAACAACAGTCGGTAGAATTAACGAAATAATGTCTTCGTTAAAGTATAATAACAATAAATAATTAACAGTATGACGATGTACGTTATCTTTCATAAATAACAAAACGCTAGTCGATCGATTTGTTCGCTATCGCTTTTATTTCTTTTAAAGCAACAAGTAAATCGGAAGATTGTCGTGTTATATTTATTTGTGTACTTGAATTAGTTTTAACTTTTTTGTTACTGTTTAAAAACAATTAACGAACCGGTGACGTACATAGCATGACGTAAGTAAACATTTATGTATTTATCATACATATAATCGCTAGGCTTTGAAGAGAAAATATCGAGTTGTTGGAAATTTCACAAGTTTATATTGGATGTTTATAAAAAACTCGGTTTGACCCCGCTGAAATTATATGACATGAAATGTAATTAAATTTTAACATGTGTATTTAACAAAATATTTACTTTATTTTAGGGCCGTGTTTAAATCATTCTAGGTAGGTATCATCTCATCACATTCTACAGCCAAAAAGTAAAACTTAGTCTTGTTGTGTTCCGGTTTGATGGGTGAGTGAGCCAGTGTAACTAGGCAGGAACAAGGTACTAACATAATCAAAAGAAATTTAGCAGCCTTTGTCGTAACGCGTAAGTGATTTTTTTCTCAACTGAGTTTTCAGGTTACAAGTATTTATGTGAGTTTCTGTATTCCGCCATAACTTATAAGTTCCTGAACAGATAGCTTGACTGTACGGGTTATTGTGGAATCCTTATATCACTCCGCGTGACACCGATTATAATTTTTTTCAACAAATATATCCTTGTCTTAATAATTAATATAAATTGTCGATAACGATTGATGTAATTCTTAAATACATAAATTGCCAACTATTTCATTGGAATCATGTCTTACTGGATTCATGTTACAGTATGTGTGACTACTTAAAACAAATCACCTTACTCGTACAGTTTCGTAACACTTAGTACTTTGATTAATGCTTGAGCTTACAGTACAATGTGTTTGGCCTAAAGAAAGAAAGTTGAATAGGTTCCATGAAATAGCTGGAGGCTATTTATTTATTTACAAAAAGAGCTACATTTTAGTCTAACCACCAAATAATTGTAATTAACAAAATATGACAACATTATAAATTGTATCTTAATTTAGAATATTATATACCTAATACAACATTTCCTAAATCTGCATTTCGCAGAAGTTTAGAGTTATACACTCGTTTTCAATTTGATCTCTTTCCGAATTAAATAGATTCTTGTACTTGATTGTTAATTTTTTTTTCGGATGTCGATCCGAAAAAAAAATCAAAAAATTTAGATTAATTTTATTAGAATAATTAAAAACCCCTACGATTCAGATTTGTTCGTCTAGGAACGCATACGAAATGAATAAGGAAACACTATTTTTTATATTAATATAAATTAGAAATAAAAAGTATGTAATATACTAGACGGTGATAATTTTCAAAGGAATCTAATATTAACGCTAACGCTAACTACGCAGGACATAATATACTGTACTGCTGTACTAGTGTGGGCCCAAACACAGGTATGTGAAAGAGATAGGCGCAGGTCCGATAGCTTTCTGAGGCACGTATATATTGGCCCGACTCAGGGTTTGCGACTTTATTTGCTAGCCCCTAAAATTACTTTATTGAGGGTTACTAGTGTAAGTTTTTAAGTACAATATAAATTTTAATATTCTAGAAATTAGAGATAAATAATTAAAACATAGAGCGATAATAGTACTCTTTGCCTTTTAGGTGTGCTGTAAATAATTATTATATTATATATACCTTCAAGCCGCTAAGTGTATTGAAGCATGCCAATCGGATGTAGGTATAAGTAAAACTCTATGAAGTGATTATTATAAGTGTAACTAACGTGCCAATGATTGTGATCCGCTACTCTCCAACAAAACATTCGATTCACGTCTATTGAAAAGTGCGATGTGTTAAAATTCATCCAAGATCGATTTATCACTTGTGGTCAGAATGTTAAAAGCGCACAGCGGAAACTGAAGCGATTAGCGGTTTTAATTGGCAGCCTTAAATGTTGTGCAATACGAAGAAGTACTTATTTCTTAAAATTTAATAATGATTATTATTACTTATCTGTACAAGATTTCCTTTCTCTTTTCGAGGAATGTTTTTCTTCAAACATTAAGTATTATTTAATTGCTTATATAATCGTCGGGATAAGCGATGTCAGCTGCTTATAAGAACTTTTTAACGACATAAATACTGAAGGTCAAATTTCTCAGATATTAAACATATTAATAGGAATATAGTACACATAATTTTACGGAAATAATGTCTAAATAAAGGTGAAAATCCAAATATAACGGAAACAAATACAATGAAAAATCGACATCGATTCTATAACTCATTTTATTAAAATGCGTGTGGCAGGAGAAACTTGCCGTCGCCTCGCCTAGGTCATTTAGGTACATCCCAAATTATTTTTTCTTTTATATTCATCAAATATATAGGTGCAATTAAATGAGAGAGTTCTTATAAAACAAATAAATAAACAGAAAATTATAAATGTTATTTTAATTATTACATCTTTAAATAGTTTCAACATAATCGCTTCAACGCCTAACTTACGGCACTCGACTAACTGTTTCGGGTACCACAATACAATCACGCGAACAAACGGACAATCATACCCGGCTGTCAGTACAAGCGATCATTAATCATCCATCATCGCTTCTGAGACATTTTCACATGATTCTAAGAACTTTTAAAATCAAGCCTACATCACTTATGTAAATATAATTTTTATTCTGAGTAGTTTTCTTGTCAAAGCTTAAATATTCACTAAAGTTGCCGTGGCGATTTAATGTATATTGATATAATATATTCTTTGAAATTATTTGAAATCATTTACGTTTAGGACTTGGGCCACGTGGAACGGTGGCACAGATGCTAGCACCATATTCCCGTTGAATCACAATTCAGTTTCACACGTCGAAACAATGAAGCTACGTCGTTTGATACAAGGGAATTAATTTTGTTCAATTAATCAACAATTAAAAAATTGCTACGAGAAAACATTTGAACAGAAAAATTTCAAATGTTTCTTATCTAAGCTGCGAAACATCCCGATTGACCCGAGTTTGTTTTTGTGTAGGATATATCAGTTTTGTTAGCAAGTAAATCAGAGTTAGGATACAATAAAAACACAATTTATCATTTCTACGACAAGCTTGCCTAACTCCATTGTACGCCGCACCCCCCGAGTGGTACCTTCATCACCTGATCGGCCTCTAGGGATAGTTCATACCACCGTGTATAATACGAGTTGTTCCGCAACTTTGTTCGTCGTAACCTTAAGATAAGCAAAGAATAATATCTTAATTCAGCATCATTACTTCTATACAAATGGATGAATCGTTTTAAATCTAAATTATACATCAAATTAAAAATAAAACTAGTGAGTCGCCCGCGAAACATCGCGTTTATTCAAAATATTTTTTAGGAATTTCGAAACCTATGGCAGATTTTGTTTTATTTTTAATTTCATTGTAAAATGCAAGTCTTTTTCAAATTCTCATTTGGTGATAAAATGGTAAAACTTTATTTAAATTAAATTTGTAACGTCAAATACGAGTAGTATGCATTAGTTAAGTTAAAATTATAGTTTATCGATAAAAAGTTACTTTAATTGTTTTGAACGTTTTTTTTTCTTATCTAGCCGTAGCACCGCCCTCTAACCAGCCAGTAACTTCTTTCCGCTCTCTTAAAATATTTCTTTTGTTAAATTGTAACAATTTAGTAAATTTAGAAAATCTTCTTACGCTATTCATAGAGTAAATAAGATAAATACTTTGTAAGATCTACTTTTAAATTCTAATTATACTAGATATGTATCAAATTTTAGTTCATAAAGAAGATCCAGAACCAAAAGTTATCTATACATTTTTAAATTAATTTTTTTCATCAATCATGAACACGGTATATTCAAAGAGATATAACTAAAATATATGCTTTTTAAATTACATATTTTTAATAATAATATACTATACTATATGTACATCCCGCCAGATAGACGTATAAGGAAACCTAACCTAAAACCTAAGCTCGTCGGTTCATAAAACTCGATAGAAACTCTATATTACATAAATATTTTTTTAAGTTGTTTTTAATTTCACTTACTCAAATATTTTACTACGCGTACTAAATACATTTCACGGTGTTTTAACGTTGTTTTGACGATTTCATAAGAGACAGTATCCGATTGTATGGTAATTTCACCTTGATACTGGCACCTTACAATTTTTGGAGTCGTTATTTGAAATCACTAAATAAACCAATTTCAATAGTTGGGTACCGCATTATATCTTATACTTAAATTGATTTAATTTAAATTATCAAACCACTTTAATCAAGATTAATATATAAATATATTTATTTATGTGAATCACCTATTTGGCCAAAATCAAAAGCTCTTGTATGTCAACAAGCGCCCGACCTAACTGCCCGCGCACTCCCTTGTGTGTACGCTACGCGTTGCTATATATATTAATATCAATAAGAAAATATTTATATTTTAAATATACTTAAACTATATTGTATTAATTTTAATCCATATTTTGATGTTTCACATCGGCCCGGCGTCCCGCAACGGTCACATGTTTTCTAAATAATCATCTCAGAATATTCTAGTTCGGTTCCTCGTTTCAATTATTGAAAATATCAACGGAACCGGTGTCTATAAAAACCTAAATACAAAGGTTTCGTAATGAGTAGTTTTAAACAAATGAATAAAACATCGCTAGTGTTAATTAACAACGTAAAATATAGTTACAAAACAATCAAATGTGTTGATTTAAATTAATTAAAACAGTCTTTAAAAACCTTTATTCGATATTCATTAAAATGTTTAATATCTACTTAACGTAATTATGTGTTGACCTCACGAGTAGCAAACTAAAAGCTTCTAGATTAAAATTAACATTTTTAATTATTGACCAACAAATATTTTGTTTTTAATGAATTATATAGGTAAATACTTAATTAGGTCGCTAATACAGAGAGACAGAGGTAAAAATATCTCCAAATTAGTTGAATTTAATAAGGTAGAACTTACCTACTACAAAAATACTAACACAGTGTGCAGTAATTGAAAAATTGCTTAACTGAATATTTAGTCATTATGTTAAATATACGATTTAGCTAGACTTGTTTAGACAAAGACTTGCTTACTTAATTTAGTTTTACAAAATTAAATGTCCATGAGAGTATAGTTTTTTAGACTTTAGTAATGTTGTCAATAAAGTTGACTATGCTTGTAGGAAATATTACTGAATTAGTCTTATTGCGTCGGAAAAGTTAAAAATCAGTAACTTGTAATCTTTCTGACAATGAAACGTCAGGAGCACTGTCCTATATGAACTTTACCATATCTCGGACTTTTTTCTTTCATTTCATTTTCATTCTTGTCCTGTCTGACCTCAATTGATACTGAATTCAATAGTGTATTAGAAATATCATAACTACAGCAAATTAATCAAAGTTAAGACATATTTTTAAATAGATAAATCTTCTTACTCAACGGTCTGTCTACTTACATTTTAGAGACTTCGAGTTAAATTTAAATAATGATAACATTTTGAAACAAACTGATAACTGAAAATATTGTCTAAATATAAAATATGATCACATAAGACTTTATTATACACATGACGTCTTACTTGAATTATTTCAAATTATATTATAAATCGATATCTAAACAGTTATCAGATAAATATAATTAATTGTTACAAATATTTTCAAAAGATTTTCACGTCAAACGAAGATAACTGCTCCAATCAACTATTTTCCGAGTATATTTTGTGTACTTTTTATCAGAGATGCTATCAAAAATTTTATAGATTATATTACTACGAGGATAACTAGTAGAACACAAACATTCGATAACTGCTTGCGTGGTATGCCTTCGTAACATGTAAACAATGTAGGTAGTTATAAGTAGGTTTACTTTACTTTTGAAAATTCCTATAAATATAACGATTATGTCTTCTTCACTGACTTCAGCTAGCGTTTGCCATTTTAAAGAGAGAATAGCCAAATTCGTGTGATAAATAATAGAGCACAAGTGTGTGCACAAACACAGATTAACTCTCTATCTAACTCTGACTGTGACTTAGAAGCAGAATACGCTGTATATGCTTTCCGAGGTACCGGAGTGTAAACACTGCCCAATCGCCAGACTTCGGAATGCTACCGAGAATATTTCGACAAAAATACCAATGAACATAATATATCGTCTAACGAGCTGACATAATGTTTCATAACAGTTCCGAAAATAGATACTACAAATATTAGTAAGATATTATGATTACCATTCGCTATAATGAATCTCAGATAACGCGGCAGGTCGCTACGTTCTGGACATTACTATACTACAAAGGTAATGATGATGAGGGACCGACGAAAAGACATCGGAGTCATGACTGCGAGCTACTTTTAATGATAATTTTATTTGTTTTTACTAAAATAAGTGACAATACGTAACATAGGCGGTCAACGTATTATTAAACTATTATAGGAAATAATCACTAGCTATTAAGAGTCGTACGTGACTTCCAGCACGGTGTGATGACACGCAATCAAAACAAATGATTTGGCTCATTGCTGTATCCATTTTAATGCAATTAGCCGCTGATTAATAGGCACGTTTGGAACGAGTTTCTAATTTACTCTATGCCCTAATTATTGCAGGTGTAATATTTATTTTGGATTCCTTGAAATAATGTTTGTTTAAACAGTGTATTTACTATAAATATATTGATTATGATTTTCCTGTAAGAAGCGATCTGCGAATTACGAAGATACATGCCTATATTACAGCGTTTGAAGATAATAATATTATAAAGATTCCCGTTTTAGTATATCGACCGACTTGATTCATGAACGAAGAAGCTAATGATAGTAATACAAAAATTGTCTCGAAGAATCGAACACAACCCCGAGAAAAAGGACCCGAATCCTTTGATGATGGTTTACGGTTTTAAAAAAGGAGTAATGTGTAAATGTTAGTAAAGTCAACTCAATGTTGCGGTGATTTTTTCAATAATCGTATGATGTATTTTTTTTATAATATAGATGGGCGGGCGGGCTAATGGGCCACCTGATAGGAATTGGTCACCACTGCCCATTGACATGGGCGACGTAAGTAATTTTAATCATTTGTTATATCATACTAACGCACCACCTACCACGGAAGCTGAGATGTTATGTCCCTTGTGCATGTAGCTACACCGGCTTACCCTTTAAACAGTACTGATTATTACTATTTCGCGGTAGAATATGTGATAAATATGTATTGTCTACCGAGATGGACCTGCACAATGCCCTACAACCAAATAAATTCAATTAAATATGTACGTAAATTAAGTTAAATTATGAGAAAATAGCTTGGTAAAATGAACTCTGTCCCGCGGTGTGTATTTCATTAAATGTATGACGTTATATTATGTGATTAATGCCTTTTAAACAAAATTTTTTGCCTTTAGTATTGGAATTGATTCCTATACTCAACTAAACATTTAGATTTATTTGAGAATCGATAAGATCTGTGTTGCTCTCGCCAGAGGAAGTCTGGTAGAGCTATAAGCGACAATACCGCCCTTGCGCACTCATTGCACTATTCCTAAATTTAAAGAATTATGTCTAATTATCTATTTTTTCTTGATTGAACTTGCGTGTAATAAATTTTTCATTTTAATGTAGTCTATTTAATAACGCATACTTAATCACCACATCACCCACATCAAACTGTGGTAAGTAACATTATTTTATAGTGCGTAGTGAAATACATTCGATTCGAATCGAAACAATTGCCATCGTATTTTTATTTTCACACGTAAATCATGTGATAATTCAAATGCATAATATATACTGTGGTACAATCAGTCCAAGGTACGAAAAATCTGTACGTCTATGCATTAAAGTATTCACTATAAAGTCATATCAACTATTTTGTTACCATATACTGAAGTAATTGACGAAGAAATGCTGACAATAATTAACCTTTATTAAACTTGAACTGTCCAGTTTTGCAGAAGCGTTAACCGTACATCTATTGTATTCAAATGCTTTAAAGTATAATAAAAAACAAATCAAAATTCTTTGTTTTAAAAGTGTCACAAAAAAGTCGTCGTATATTTCAAGTACAGTCATATATTTGTTTGTTTCTGTCTAAAAAAACGGAATTTATTCTCCCTATGGAAAGAAATAGTCAAACCTAGATTTTGGTCTGTTATCAAAGTCTAGAAATGTTTTCTTGCAGTCTAACAGTATTGAATAAAACAGCTAATCTTGTCATACTTGTATCCCTTCTAACATTGGTTCACTCACACTGCTGCCATTTAATGATATCATTATAATAAATTTAATTTAACAATTTAATTAAAAATACTTTTCTTCGATAGCAATCATAGTTACCTAGTGTACGATAAGCTGATAAGGTGATGTAAATCGCACGTTACATGAAATTTGTAAATTAACAAAAAAATTGAACACAACTCATACACATTAACAGCCTGTTAATTTCTAACTGCTGGGCTAAGGCCTCCTCTCCCTCAGAGGAGATGGTTTGTAGCATATTCCACCACGCTGCTCCAATGCGGGTTGTTGGATACAAATGTGGCAGAATTTCGTTTTAATTAGACACATGCAGGTTTCCTCATGATGTTTTGCTTCACTCCCGGAGATAAATTATAAACACAATATAATTCAGTGGTGATTGTCTGAGCTTGAACCCGCAATCATTGATTAAGATCCAAGCGTTCTAACCACTGGGCCATCTTGTCAAAAAGTTGAAATGTCTTTAAATATTCAAATAATATTTTCAGTTGGGTCACAATTTATTACAGATTGAAAATAGAATAACATAAACTTTAAATTGAATAGTCTCTTATACTCGTATTGTAATAATGTACTAACTTAAAAATAAGTAATTAATTTAAATTTAAAATATTATGTTAGTAAATAAAAGGCATTGTGTATATATAACACAACACACAGACAACCTCAATTAACGAGGCACAAGAACGGCCAGGGTATCCGCTGCTTTGCAAATAAAATTACACGTGTCAAATTCTTTTGTTTCGTGAATGACTCCAATATTTACAAAGATACACGCGAAATAATTATATTGTATTATTAAAACATTTACACGTGGAAATCCGGGCCTTGGATTATAAACGTGTTTTTAATGAGGAAGTCGATGAGTATTTGCGATCACGAAGGTTAATCTTTCTCTGACGGATCTTTTTTTGAAACCCTGGCAGCCATGAAAACGATATTTTCTCCTTCATCTACACATACACCTGCACGAACACAATTACACAAAAGAAGTAAGTAAGAACGGAGAGAGATCAGACGTAGACCGTCTATCGTGTCAACCGGGCTCAGTGACATGCTATACCGGGCTCTGGAATAAACTTTGTAAGCTTTGGAATAGCAGCAACCTGAAAAATCCAGAGCTATTAGACTAGACTAGGTTTACAAGCAGCATGAAGCCGAGTTGCATTCAATCAAAATCCGCTGCTAAATAAAATAAAAACAAGATGAGGCTTATAGAAATCAGTTAGGATTTGAAATGTTCTTATTTGATATAAGTGGAGCCAAGTAATTGTGCCCACAGAGAGACCAGGGGACGCAAAAACTACAAGTAATAAAACAAGATAATAGACGTTGAAGGCAAGTAGAAGAAGCCACGAGAAGTATTAGAAGGGCGCTACAAATATTTACTAATTTATTTATAATTGTTTTTTTAATTACGACTCAGTTATTATAATTGAATCACATTGAATTATACCTATACTCAGATGTCGTTTAAGAGTAATTACACTTTGTATACAAAACAAACTTATAAATTAACTATAAGAAATTATTCTGTAAATATATAACTACATGTTGATAATACAAAATAAAACCACGTGATATTGTCATCAAAACCGACATAAATCAATTTCTGGGGATTTTCAGCGTTGCACCGTAAAACAACTCATAAATAATTTCCGAACTCAACGTCTTTGTTAACGAGGTCGTGAAAACATAAAATCATTACTCTGTACAAACGATGTGGGCCCATCCGCAAGGCGCGTTAGTTTAGAGGTCGCAAATCAATGATAACAAGTAAAACCTTGAATTGTTATTATATAACGCCCGAACGGCAATCATTCGTTTAGTGTTAGTGTTTGTTGCGACAATAGCCGTTGTTGTGGCGTTGCGTCAGCGACTCCTTACACGATTGTTGTCACATACCGTAATATACGCGACACGTGCCCTCAAACTTCTGTTAAATGCGAGTGCTACTACATAACTCGATTTAAACAAAAGTTAACGGCAAACTTTGAATCTGGTCTATGTTTGTCCATATAAAGTAGTAATTGTTTATGTGTATAAAACGATTTATCTTAAAATTTATTTTTTTATATTACATTATACTCTTGATTCTACGGCCAAATTTTTGTTTGGATGGAAATTAGAATGCCCATTTAAGTAAGCAAGTGGAGTCAGATCTTCAAACAATATTTCTGCCTTTTTGAGGAGTGTTTTTGATTGGTACACTTGGCACATTCTTATGACTGACACGCTGATTTTTCTTCAAATTTAGCACATGAATTCAGTGTTTGGACGGGGCTTACACTAAGAGTCATAAGTTATGATTGACGACTTGTAACCACTGAGCCATCACGGCTCTTTGAATACCAAGCACATACATATATAATATATATCTCTCTCTTTTATGAACATTTTAAACAAAAATATGATGTATAAAATTTAAATCACATAAACAAATAATTTAAAGTTTTAGGAGCACTGGCTCACTAGATCGAAGGATGTGGTCCAGGAGAGGCGGCAAACAATTGTTATTCAAGTGAACACATCCTCATCACGGTAATCGTTTGCTTGAGAACGCGTCTTCGGTTCTACTTGCGCTCCGTGTCGCTCGCTTCCTATTTATGAGCTGCTGACCGATAGCCGCGGCTTGTGTATGTATTTCGATGAGCACATTCGTTTCCAGGACGTCTTGTTCAATGTGGACACTGACATTTTGTCTACATCATCATAATTTACTTTTAAAGCAGACAATGTTGAATCTGCATTAAAAAAAAGAGTTATCTAGAGTTTTACCGTCACCCGATCACCAGACCAAATACATTAAAATACTTTTGTTTCTTGTTTGCCATCACGAGTGTTTCAAGCGCTTAAGGAATATTCCCTCTGTCTTCTTGTACGACATCTAAGCCGCAGTTTGATAAAGCTTTTATAAATTTTACTTACTTAATTAAATTAGAAATCTTAAGTACTAAATACAGTAAAACAATTCAATTTAGATTATAATTTCTAATGTTATTTTATTAAAGCACGTAGTAGGCACCTATAATTATGCTATTTTAATTAAAGGGAGGGGTGCGCCTTCTTTGAATGAATAGGTCATAGTATACGTCTTACCTTAAATTGTATTTTATTTTATAACATAAAAAAATGTATTTCAAAAAAGGTTTCATTCTTTAGCGAATTAGATACACACAAATTATATCTTATTGAAATATTAATTCAGTACGATGTAGTCGGTCTCATATCAACAACTCGAATGCTATTTTATATAACCAGTTACAGATGTCGAACGTTTTAATAACAAAAGTATGTATCATTGAACGTCAGCGACATACAATCACGGTTTGATTTAGCATTAAATCAGCGTTCCCTTGTTTGTATACAAATCCTAATCAAGTAGCATTGAGTTTGAAGTGAAACAATTTGAAGCTGAGCCGAGGCTGAGGAAAGGAGAGGGGTCGTGACCGCGCGTGCGCCGACTAATTGCGAAGCTCGAGCGCAACTCATTATAAGGTTATCTTAGCGCAATTAATTATATATTATTGGATGCCACGTCGAAGTTAATCTAATTCGAAACATAATTGACTCATGTACTTTTGAATCGTTATTTTCCTGAAGTAATACGATATTAAAGCTACTACCAGTTCGGGTATAGCTTCTTTACATACCATCAAGAATGAATAGTTACTTTTATTTACTTAGGAAATCACATCATCAGTTTAATGGTAATAAATTGAAATGTCCTGTATGGAGTTCGATCATCATATATAAGATAAGATAATATTCGTTTATAAATTCAAGTTTTTTGAACACATTAAGAATTGAATTTATGGAATATTAAACTTATATTTAATTATTTTGAAAGCGGTATATATTTAATCCTTAATAACATGATTATTCCAAGCTATTCCGTTTATAACGTAATATAGTTATGTACGGTCTAAAAGTTTCACTTACTTCAATTATAATTTAATAAAATTATATTTTCTTTATGATGACAATAACTAATGGTGAGTTAACTGTAACACGCGACTGCCACGGTATTGCCGTGATCCTTGAATCTAAAGGAATTAATATTTTTAAACCTATTTGACATTTTTATTTTTTTTATTCGTCACAAACGTGAAGAGTAACGCAGAACAAATCTAGTAAAAAGTCACCAAAGTCTTTCAGTCAGCATGGATGATATAATGACAAATGTAAAATGAGTAAGTTAGTTTAATGCTTTGGGAGAGACTTTGTCCAGCAGATGACGAGCCCGGGCTGGTGTTCTCTTTGGTGAAAAATCTTAAACCAGTATACGAGTATTATAAGTATATCGAAAACTTGATGGGCACTGATGTGCGACTGTGTGAACCTAATGTATACATTCAAAGCCAATAATGGAAATAGATAGAGATCAAAACAGCCACGTCAAAGGGTGACAACAATATAACACATTACACAGCACAAAGCAATGCTACATTACCACATTAGCACTCGCCCGTGATCCGATGACACCGTCTAATGTACCAACATTCAGAAACACAACTAAAGAGTTCCTATACAACTCGCATCTGACAAATTTTACAACAACAATACCGCACAGAATGATTTAAGGGTTAAACGGATAGAATTTTACAAATTTAATAAAACACTCCAAAAATAAATAAAATATGCGTGACCGAGCTATTTTATACTATATACCAATGCATTAAGGTGTAGATATATTTTTTGTAAGTCTGTTGTGAGGTAAACAAATCGTTGCATGATAGTAAAGGGCCATAGAAGGCGGCACGTTTGATGGCGTGTCGGATGTCTCAATCGGGAAGGCTTTGCTGCGCCCGCGCCGCCCGCTCCACTCCCACACGCGGACTATTCTTTACAACCTTTGTATTGATAATATTATTGAATATTTTGCAATAGAATTTTTCATAATACCCGATCATATTAAGACGATTATGTTTCTTAATAAAGGATTGTAAGATTATTATGAAAAAAATATTTTATAAGACAAGTATGATACTTTGAAATTGATTACATCATATCATAATGTACAAACAAGTCAAGAGAGTACTGCGTTAAATAATATGTATGTATAATTGTATAATATAAATATTTCCAATTTTCACGCGTGATTATGACGTTATAGTGACACGTTTCGTCCGTTTCGTCTGCGGCGTGACGAACACACAACACATATGTGTCAGCCATGGTTCGTTTTATACGCCCATAGAGAATAATTACTGGCTCTAAATCAAGGATGGCTTGAAAGGGTTGACGATGTGATGACAATAATCGTTCCCCACACCCTAATAAATTAAACTAAACCTTACTCAACTAATTTAGGGTACAAAATTGTGTGCGTATATACCAAGATTTATTACGATGTTTTAAAAATATATTAGTTTATTGTCAGTAATACGGATGTTGTGTTACTTCATACAAATACGGGTGATTTTTATTTGTATGTGAACTTTGATTTATTCATTCTTAAGATTAATATGTACAAACATAAAGGGCTTTTGAATTATATTATAATGTTGTTGAAAAAATGCGTAGTTTTGGTTGTAACTAATAACGCGTAAAACTTTATCTTTGAGAACATACTTTTATAAATATTAATTTATCATTCAAGGAATTCGATTAAATCTGTTTAATCGGATTAAATAAAATATTCTAGAGAATTACTACTATCTCGACTGTATGTAATTAAATTAACTTAAACATACATGATTAGATTCCCACCTTTATAATTTCAAAGCCTAAAATCGCCCTTAGTCCGAAACCTTAGAACTTCTATGACTCAAAAATATATTATTTTTGAAGATAATCTATATGAAATGTTTTCTTTCGACCAAAAAAATTTTACTTAGGTCTGTTCTCACTATTACTTTTACATATATGAATGTCAACGAGTACATTGTATTTTAAGGAAATGTATAGTAAATTCTTGTTAGTTTCAAAACCGACATGAGTCCTTTCGACCCTGAACTACACAAGAGCAATGAGACGTTAAAATAGGCAAGTAATCGCAACCGGCGCGGGCGCACTTAATACCAACTTAACCGTAATCTAATAAAACTTAACCCTTCATCTCCACCACGGGCACTTTGTACCGCAGTAATCCCACTCGACGCGCTCACTAAACCGGAAAACGCAAATTATACAACAAAGAGGTAACACATCTGCGCTCGCGCATCCAGCCTCTGTCCAAGATGCTTATTTTTTCAAAGCGATTTTAAACTTTAATGTTAAGGCTTAAGGCAATGAAAATATGTATGTGAGCAGATTTATTATTGATACAAGATATGTTTAATAAATGCAAAGGGAAGCAGTCGTGCGGACAAGCTGACTTGAGTGTCTTAGGGTGACGATGCTTCTTGTCTGTAGTCAGACATTTTTGTTCTTGAACTTCCAACTTGCAACCGCAGCTTATTCATATTTCCATACTTTAATTGATAACATAATTTCAATAAATCGTATCAAAATCGTAAATTATATGATTCAGACATCCCGACTCAAAGTCTCTCTCAATTAATCAAAATTACTTATACCGCTTAGTAAGCGAAGTGGTTAAAATAAGAAAATAAAAATGTAATTTGCGATATTATTTGTGAACATGTAACGCGGTCCTATTGTGTTTTTAAGAAATAAAGACAATTAATTTTAAATAAATAAACGAAGAAAACTTGAGCAGTCGACGTCAAGGACACGCGGAGCTCTGACTCAGCTCGAGACCACGACAGGTGAAACTCTGGCGAAACGTCGGGTAAATAATAAGAAAAGGCATGATTGTGGTTTAAACCCAATTTTATGAAATGGATAAGTTGTATGTCAACAGTTAAAGGTGTACAATATCTTGACGTTTTTAAATTCTTTCCCTTGCCTCAATGAGCCACAACGTGTAGACACCGTAACAGTTTGCAAAATGATTCACTCGAAAGCTCACCTCTGACACATTCGGCAACACTTACACGAAAGAAAACCGTATGCCACTAAAATCTTTACGCACTATTTAACAACCCTTTATAGTAGAGAACAGATTAAAAAAAATAATCTTAAAAGGTTCTAAAGAACACTTCTAATATATCCTCTCTGAATTAGAACCTTTTTTAGTGTTCATTATTTAAAAAATATTGTATTAATAAAAGGGATAGATTTATAATAAGTTTTAACATTGTTGAATATTATACTTCGTTTTTTTTTAAATTTCCAAGCTTTGTTAAATATAGATTTATTAAAAAAACGTTGGTTAATTCGCACAAGCGGATGCGTGAAGGGTTCAATATTTGATTTCTACAATAGCTTTTAAATATGCTTTAGTATTCCTACTTTAACATCGAGTATGTTGTAACTTATTCAATATATTCTTATAAAAACACAATTCTTCAAACACCAAGTCAAACGTACTGTACTTCTTTTGATGAAACTTTTATGTGTTTAACAGCACATGATTAGACGTGGATTATTACGAAGACGGGGTATATATTAAATACACAATATAATAAACCTAAATGGGACAGGTACCCGTCGAATATGCTATGAAGATTCCGTAATAAACTAAAATTTACAGCTGCAGGTAAATGCTAGTTTAAATAAAATTAAGCGCTATGATATTTATGTATAAACAAACAAATATTTTATTTTAACCGCATCATACATAAGTACAAATTAGAGAGTTCAATACATGAATTAATTTTTGTAATTTCTACCCACGGTGTTAATTTGCATAAATAATTGGTAGCGCGATACCATCTACATTGAATACCAACACTCCAATCATTTCATACTAGTCGTTACGTACGTCTTCATTCGTCGAACTAGCGATAACCATCGCAGCCTTAATCATTATATAGATAAAACATTGTTATTGTCCTACACTTTAAATTATTTTAAAGTAATATTATTTTTATAACATATTGTTCTGATATTTTAAATGATAAAAATATATTTTAATATTCGTACAACTATATGAGGTATAATCAAAAATAGTTTAAACAATAAAAAAACAGACTCAAACATATTTAATAGGTCCGATACGACGTTAAAATCATATCTACCTCTATAGAGCTGATCTATCTCCAACATTATCGAAACGATGACGTCTGTTGTTTGTATATCGATTAATTAATAAATCGAGCCCCGAATCGAGACATCGAGATGCTGCGTCGGAACACGCCGCCTCTCTAATTGAGTCATGCCGCCACAAAAGATATAACTCTACCATCCCAAGTCTACCGTATAATATTGTTAACATCACACAAATATGGTACTTAAGTCTTTGTCAATAAGGGAGTACTGGAACTTCAACTCGGCCCACGCAAAAGATTGTTTAGAAAAAAGATAACGCCGAACACTAAATGCCGGGCATTTTAGCTGTCATATTATTAAAAAATAAATAGTCTAGCCTCAACGCATGGGAATCGATACGTTTTTGATTAATGGAGGCAAAACTCGATTATCTTGTTGGCGATACAGAATTGTGATTGATTGAGTTTTTTTGCGAATGAAATACTATATGTCGCCCGCATAATGGCTAATAGAGGCATTATGAACCACAATGCAACATTAGTGTTTTTTATTAAAAAAAAGGCTTCACCCGTTCCCACCTGTTTTATGTTCACACAGATTTACTTAACATCGGCCTTTTTGACATCATAAACCTCAGTAAGACGATATCGATCTTTACGCGAATTTTTTAATAGATAAAAGACAAGCAGTAACGCTTTGTTCGGCTTCAAACTTACATTACGCCGCTGTTTTCTTCAGAATCCATTTTCGTATTATGTTTTTATATTTTGCAATGTAATTTTTTATACTTTGATAACTTCATGTATGGTGATAACTGATATCGCCGACTCTTTTATTATCTTTCTATGCGTTTTCTCACACACTCGTTGACTATTATGTATCGTGTGGAGACTATCCAAATCAGAGGATTAATAGCTCCATCTATATGATCACATGTTCTATATATTCTATGTATATAACAAAAAGAAGCCTGTCAAATGTACCGAAGTGGTAAGTATAACATCAGACAAATCTAGAACATTATTAGTTTCCTTTTGGTAAGAAAAAAATGAAATTAATTTAACCATGCCATAAACACAAATATCTTAAAATACAAAACAACCTGAGTCGTCCGTCCAATCTCAAAAACAAATGTAAGCTAATACACATCTTAAACTGAGCTGAATGGGCCATTGTGCGGCGCGACAGAACGCGTCGAGTTACGCAGCGCTGCGGGGTTAAGAATTCGCGCTCCGAGGTGCCAAGAGTGTAACCCAACACGGGGTTATTTGCAAGTTGACCTTACGCAGGTCACTTAATGGCACAGCCTCATTATAGAGATAGTGTGTTTCTAATCATTCAAATCTATTACTATCTATAGCAAAAGATGCAGCGTTTTTCGGATAACCAAGTCGAGAATATTAGCCTCCAGGGTAGTTAAAGTACAGCCTCTTATATGTAGAGTCTTGATCTACTGCTTCGAATCTACTTCTCTCACAGACGTTCGAATAGTTGAATACATTTATTTAAAAAAAGATACATAGATAGATCTAGTCAGTTCACTCAAAACTCAAGCGAAGCGGTGTACAGTATACTAGAGTAAATCTTTATTTCATTTTTTTTATGTTATAAGGGGCAAACGAGCAGGAGGCTCATCTGATGGAAAGTGACTACCACCGCCCATGGACATCCGGTTTGCAGGTGCATTTGCGAATTACGTTGCTTTTCCAAGAATATTAATTTATTAGAAACGTCATAACTACGTATACTGATTGGGCTTAAATTTTGCTTCTGGTGCTGGTCATATCCAGCACGAGTCCAAAACTTAGCATCGTTGCAACCAGTATGCTGTGTCATAATTGTTATGAAGAAAACATTTTTTAAATTAAAAATATATTTTTCGTAATATTTGTATCAAATTCAGATAAATTAAAAGTAACGTTGTTAGTTTAAATTTATCCGTTTCTTTTTACGTTATTCTTGTTTTGAAACGACTAACGTGTCACTTTCATCATTCGTCTGTTAACAACCGATCCGTACGGAACATGGAAACTGTTTTAGCTCGCCTTTGAGAATCAAACCCGCATTCAGCGTGAGTACTACACCTCACTGAGCATCGGTTGACATTCATTTTTTTTCTTCTTAATGTTTGCCATTATCTTTAACTATATACAAATATAAGTACTTATCTTTAGTTTGAATACATATCATATAATAAGAGCCAGATGTTAGAAAATGTGAATCTTAATAAATAATTGCAGCAACAAACATGCACCAGTGAAATTTCATGTAGTCAATTTGAGTTATCTCGTACTCCCATATAGGAAAACACCGTGAGGAGACCTGCATGTGTCGAAAATAATCTGCTACATGTTTATTTACTGTCCCGCGCTGCAGCAGCTTGGTGGAATAACTTCGAACTTCCTTCCTCCTTATTCCTCCTTAAAAGGAGAGGAGACATTAGCCTAGCAGTGAGACTTTTACAGGCCTACCTTACTTTACTGTAATATACAACAATATTAAACCCTCGCTTGTAATGTCAAAAGTCTAAACGCAGATTTTATTTTATATACAGTATCTAATATTATAAACTAAAAAATCTCTCGGAAAAGCACCGCATCTTCATAAGTTTTATGTAGATTTACATGTAGGTCTTGGTTTAGTAGTTTTTTTATAAGACATAAATAGGTACAGCAAAAAATATATAATTACTCATTTAGTAGGGAATTAGTAATAGGAACTTTAATAAAATATTTCACTTATTCTTACGACATTACGTCTTTCAAACAGTAATCTAGTAAACAGTAATCTCATTAATTTTTTAAATGTTAAATAAAATACCCAATCAAAATCATCTCAGTAATTTAACTCAACCAATCACCGCGCGTGCGATGGTTATCTAAAAATGATTATTAGTTAATTGTTATAGCTAACATCTTAACTGATTTGGTAATCGACTGGCAGCTCAATTGGTAGCCGTATTGGCTGCCCGCGATAAACATCAGCTTCAAAGAGAATAAACAAATGCTATCCATTAAGATGCTCGTATTGTCTTACAATTAGATTGCAGGACGCCAAGATCGCAGCGAAGAGTAATTCACGATTACATCTTAGTAGAAAGCCATAGACGTTCGAAAATTTCTTAACTTCATAATTATATTTTCTATGTAGTGTATTTATGTACCAAATAAGTACCTATGTCTAATGACAGTGGTGACCGCTTACCACGAGGTGGCCCATTTGCCAGACTGCCTACGACATTAAAAAAAAAATTCTTTGTAACATATACAGGTGAACAGGAAAATCGCATCAATTTTATTTAAATATAATATAACCACGGGAGCTAAGATGTTATGTTCCTTGTGGCTGTGGGCTGGCTTGCTTGCAGTGTTGCTGCTCATGCGGTAGAATATCTGATGAGTGGGTGGTACTTAGATGGATTTACACAAATCCATACCACCAAGTTATATTATTTATTATGAATATGAAGTAATCGCTGTCAAGCGATGCAAGCCAGCAAGCCAAGCAAGCAATTTTTTATGGAATAGGTGCCAATGAGCAAGAGACTCAACTGATGTTAAGAGCACGCCCATAGACATCTGCAACACAAGGGGGCGTTCAGGTGCGTTGCCAGCCTTTAAGGTATGTGTCGGCTCTATTCTTATAGGTTCCCAAGTCGTATCCGAAAAACCGCTGGCGAAAGCAAATTTTTTTATGATATAGTAGGCAAACGATTAGGAGGCTCACCTGATGGTGTTAAGTGACTAACATCGCTTATGGACATCTGCAAAACCGGGGAACTTGTGTAGGGTCTTTTCTTGATGGTTTTCAAGTCGTATCAGATCGAAAAAACCGCCGGCGAAAGCTGGTTCTACAGAATGATTGTGGCAGAAAAATCCTTAAATGATTTTTATTGTTGTAGACTTTCAGACATCAAGGCGGTGTGGATGAAACTGAAAACTGTCCGTAGGTGACATTTAGCGTCTGAGATTAACTCAAACAATTCCCGGAATATTCCCCGTGAAAAATGCGTTAGCAGATGTAGAGCGTTCCTTATTTTACACCTTTTTGTGTTTACGTATACGTTACTTATTTATTTATTTTATATGTGTGGTCACAGTAGAGTTTCTATCCTACATCTCTTCATGTAACCTTTTACAATAAATAAATAAAAAATAACACTCGAATTACATAACATCGAATAAACATTTTATATTTTCATTAAAACTGTCTAATGCGTTAGAATAATAAGGTTTTTTAAATACTCATAATGCGTAATGAGCCGTCGCATGAGTATGGATAGTGAAATGAATTAATTACATTACCGATTCCATATTCCTAATCCGGTTATTATCTTTGATTGCGCTCTTGAGTCGAATTAAAGTAATAGATTTCAAAAACGACAATCATAGTCCAGTGGGCTGAAAGATTAGCGTTAAATAATTAAGAGGTGTATATTTTTATCTTGGCCTATTTAAAAAAATTAAAGCAAATGCAAAAAATAATTGATAAATAAGGCATATTACTCAATACAAGATTATATTATAGATAATAAATGCGTGGACTTAGTACTTATTGATGCCTAGGCGGGATATATAAAACTTTAACTGTACTTTACTGACATACTCTACAATTAAAATGGTGGAAAAGAGTAGCTAGTAACCAGTAAACTAATAGTTTCTTGCCGGCTCTTCTCGGTAGAATCTACTTTCCGAATCAGTGGTAGCTACACATTTAATTCAATACATTAAAAGTGCTTCTAAATGAATATTATAATTTTGAAAATCTGCGTAACTCTCTTCTTATTTCAAGTTTGTTAAGACTCTAGTCTAATTAGAAGTAACAGCGACGCAATAATTAAAACCTACATTAGCTGCAGCCTTGATCATTACCATGGAGTAGATCAATTGTTCATCATTTTTTACCATCAACCCTATTAAAATAATAATGTGTATTTTGCAAAACAAACAACCTTACCTTGACTAATCCTCCAGTATAGCATATAAGGCTCAGTAACTCTGCCAGTGCTTATGTTCGTCAAACAAAAGCTTAAAACTATTTTCGTCGTAAGCGTTTAGTTTTAATAACTTCAACCCGTCTAAGTTACTTAACTTAAAATCATCCGTGTCCCGTTTAATCTCACACTTTCAACAATTCAACAATAACCAATGGATATTACTTAAAAAACTTTTGTATACTATATTTTAAAATGTAATTTAGAATCTTTTTAAAAAGATTAGCGCAACTTCTTATCCAAGAAACGATATTTAAACACTCGAGTCACAAACAAAAGCCTTAAAAACATATAAAAAACATCCTCTCTAATCTTTGTTAGGTCTGCGGCAGGTACCATTTCAACGATAACCAAATACAATAACTGGCGATTATCTTTCGCTAATCTCTCGATTACTGCCTCGACCTTATCACCGAGTGATAGAGTTAAATATTGAACCGCTGGAGTAAGTCAGGATCGCACGGTCAACGAAATGTTTCGAATAATTAGTTATCATCGATCATCGGAGCTTGGCCACATTAATAAAGATATTAAATGCCTTCGATACCCCATTATCGAACCAAAATTAATTCTATTAACTTAGAATAAAGTTTAATTTCGTTTGAAAGCGATACGACGGGGCGGCGAGATCAAAGGTAGCGGCGTCTTGATCGCGTAGAGGCAAAACCAATTGTGTGACAGCAATGCTGCGGGGAGGGACGGGGTGAGATCAGAGGACAAAATGAAAAAGACATCAAAATGTTTAGGCATTTTCAGATGGTCGATAATGCGGAATGACGCTTACGCGGTCGGACGTGCGGTGCGTGCCAACTTGCAAAAACCCACAAGAACATACGATACGAATTATCGATATTATTAAAAGTCATATTCATAGGTTTTCTAGTTTCAATATCATGTGTCCCATTATTAGGGTTATTAGGATATAATAGAAAATCGCATTTATAGGTTTGGTGGTTTAATTTGCATAAAATATGCTAGGCGGTAAAAGTACCATAATAAGTATATTATATTACCATTACAAACGAACAATAAAAAAAATCTAGATTTAGAATAAAAAAAAAAAACAAATAAATATATACAATTTACAAAATCTCATAAACTCATAAATATGCTATGCGTGTCAATAGGCAGCAGTATATTCGTTCCAACACAGGGTTGCTTTTTATATATTTTATGGTTTAATATCTGAAAGGTGCTACGAAATTAATCCGTAATGAAAAGCAAATTTTAAGTTAAGTTACTAACTAGAGTATAACACAAAAATCCAATTAAATCACAATGTTTCCAAATACATGTGCATCGCTGCCCGTAGATATTGGCGCCGCACGAAATGTACGTATATATGTAAGGACATACCCACCATAATGCGCCACCAACCTCGGGGTCAGACGTTATATCCCTTGTGCCTGTAATTACTCTGGCTCGCTCACTTTTCCAACCAAAACACAGTACTAAGTATTGTTGTTTGGAAACAGAATATCTGATGACCACCCATCCTATATTCTGGTACCCAGACGGGCTTGCACAAAGTCCTACCACCGAATAAATATACGCTAATTTCATGATTGTACCTGTCGTATATCTGCTATTTCACAATCGCGTGCTGCCGTGAGTTTCGAGTTTGTTCTTCGAGAAAAGTTCTAAATGACAAGTATATCCTGTAGGATATATAGGGGAAGTGAATTCCCCTATATATCCTACAGGATTTGATACTAGTGTACTCTCCTGTTTTGATTTCAATAAAACCCGGCAAATGCCTGTCTTTTCAGTCAACTATAGGTCCATAGCAGAATTTACCTTTCAAGCAATTCTTTAGGGACGTTTTCCTTGCGTCCTGTTAATAAAGTCCGGGGCACAGCAGCTCGTATCATAGCTAATGAATATAACATTGTTTATTTAGCGACGTAGTTAGTAAATACAGCGTACAGTCAAACAACCACTAATGATACAACGATGACAGCCGAGATTGATCACAGCGCCCAAACGTCACTGTAGACGTATTGAGCCAGGAGTTGGTAAGCTTGAGGATGGTTAAGCTATTTAAACAGCCATTCAATTAATTAATCATTTGTTCAGATAAACAATGTTCGGTTTTCAAAAATCGATTACTAGAACGCCATGTTGATTTAAAATGTATTCATTTTGATGAATTTAATAATGATTGTGCTTTAAGTGGTCATTTAGTCAGTATTGTTATTATTTTCAATTTATTCAATATTATTTTTAAAAGTTAAATCACTACATAATGCATGATGTATGAAATAAGCTTTAATTTTTTTATCAGCAACAGTTAATAAATAAAATTTATGGCTTCTCAAATAATATAACATTATAATTTTGACATATTATTGCAATATAATTTCTCAAAACGATAATATTATTATTATTTAGAAACTCATCACATCGGTATACAAATTTGAATTGCGGAGAAGAGTTTTAAAGTATTTAAAATACTAGTAATAAACTACTTTTAGGAATTGGAGTAACAGAAAATAAAACAGGACCTAAACAAATTAACATAACCGCCGTACAATGTTAAATGATCATCTATCTTCATTATCGCGTCGAGTGCGTTACATTTACTAAATAAATGAAGTTATTTCTATGTAAATGCAGCGTAGGTTGGTCACCCCTGGCCGCGGCGACTCAAAGCCGCTTGAACTGTCAGCATTTTGACATCGTTTGATGATTACCGACAAATAATAACAAAATTATTAAACTTGCACCCGATGATATAATGATCCAATAAGTGCGTGCTCACTGGAGCACGTTGGAGCTGTATCACGGGCTCGATCGATTAAGTTGTGATTGCCATAGAAATACTCTACTTATAACTCTATGATTCCTATTTAGAACAACATATATCTTTATTACTTTCAATACTTTGAAAAGAAAAGAGTTTTCAATTGTATAATGCTTTAATGGTGGTTGAGTGATTGAATAGGGCTCTAGTTATTACGACCACGTTCAATTGACGCGACATCATATTCTTGAAAAATGACGTATAAACGTCGGCGAAATTGGTACAAAAACTTTGGTAGTTCATTTAAAGTGTTTATAAGTAGTTGAGGGGAATAGTGTTGATAAATAAAGATATATCAATCATGTTCTCGTGTACCTGTTGAAATCGCACGGAATGTGTAATTATAAGGTTTCTTTATCTACAGATTTATTCAGTTATTTATTCGTTTAGGCTACAGAACATTTGATCATCTTCTTGTCAAGATTGATCCTTATATGGAATATTTTGGAACATATATACCTATGTTCAAAAATATTCCACATTATGAGCCGTAAGAATATGTACGATCGTTTTATGCTTTTGATGTGATAAAATCAGTTCTCATATACATACAATTTTATGAGACCATTTAAAAAAAGCACATTGCTGAAGTTTTAAGTGGTATTTTTCGCCGTAAAAAGTAACAATGTAACAGCCCGTTAACTCCCCATTTTAATGGTAAGGTATGGAGCTTCTACCACCACGCTACTCCATTGGGGGTTGATACTCAAGTAGTAGCATTTCATTCGACACATGCAGGGTTCCTCGCGATAATTTGCTTTACCACCGTGCCGATTGCTGTGTCTTTTGTGGGATAAGTATGCATTTCGTCATCACTCCTAGACCCCTAAGGCCGTCTGCATCCAATTAATTTATAAGTGTAACCGACCTCGGGATCTTAGTTGTTATGTCCCTTAGGCTTGTAGTTACGCTGGTAATTATTCCTGCGAGCTGCTTCAGTTCATCGGTCCGTCCGGCTGGTCGCTTCTAATTAATTTAAAATAACATTTCTTCACCGTATAAGATCATTCTTTGTTATGAAGTTTTGAGAAGAAATTGATTTATTTGAATTAATGCTGTAATATTGAATGATAGAGATATGTCCATTTTTTTGTTCTATTAAATACTCTCCGCGAACTCGTCGCTCATCTCCTCTAAGGTCTCTGATTGTGATCTGCAAATGGAGAGATAAGCGCTATCCTATCTAAGCTCGAAGTCGTGAATTCCTGCGCCGTGGTGTTGAGTCGTCGGCTCTTGATTGAACGGATCGTGAGTTAATGTGCTGTTTATTGATATAGAGGTCAATAAACTCTGTACATATTTAATTACTTTAATTGATATTTTTATGTTACCGTAAAAAGATTACAAAATAGAATCTATATAAATGTATTATGTTTATAAATAACGAATCCAATTAAATTAATCTTTACTTTTGAATCGTCATTTTAAAAGATTCAATACAATATTCGGATTTTATTAAACAATTAAATTACAAATGATGAGAATCTAACTTGAGATGTTATTTTTAATTATTGAAAATGAGTAATTGTTTTATATAATTAACTAAATTGACAAATAAAATAATAAATGTATTACAACAAAGTTGTTTTCATTGTGTCCATTGTATATACAATATCTTACACTAAACTAAAGTAATCAAGAAAATTTCATTAAATACTTAAGTATTACTGTGTTTTGGTTTGAAGGCTGAGTGAGCCAGTGTAACTACCGGCACAAGGGAATTAACATCTTAGTTGCCAAGGTAGGTGACACATAGGTGATGTAATGAATAGTCAATATTACTTATGGCTTATGGTTAGTGGTGACCACTTACCATCATTGTTCGCCTTGTTGATATGTAAATAGAAACAATAGCTGACTGCACAGGGCATACGGCTTATATATACACACATATATATATATATATATATATATATATATATATATATATATATATATATATATATAGTGTCCACGTACACTATCCAATTCAAAATTGCTATTGCAAAATAAATCTTTTATTTTACATTTATATATTGAATTAATGTAAGATTAGTGCGAAAATACATTCCTTAGCTCTAGTTTATCAGATTATAACAACTTATTATTATAAAAAAAAAAGTTTCCAATTCTTGAAACCCGAATTACTAACAAAATAATAATTCTATCTCCTGTTATAAAATAACATTTAAATATATATATTCTGTATATTTGTACACGTAAAGCCTCGGTATAATGTTAATTTATAGTTTAATCCATATTACGTATAGACAATAAAAGTAATATCGAATCAGTTTTAAAACCATCAATCAAAAATTACGTCAAATCTATTCGCGATTATTGTAATCATATTAAGAAACATAATTTTGTATTATAATTTATTTTTAAATAAATACGTTTCCGGTAATAACATTAATCGAAATGCAAAACAATTTTAATCTTTATCACGGCAATAAAGTTATCAAACTTACCCCAAATATGAATACAAACAGGGAGTAACGCCTGTCTGTCTGCTAGTGGTCGAATGATCGATGATATTCACGAGTAACGGACAACCGTGGCGCGTTAGGGTGGACATGATACGAACAAACCCATGAACTTCAATATGTTATTGCAATAGAACAGGTGCTTCATAATTAACTATAAAAAATAAACACTAATATAATCTAAGTATATTTATATCACTATAAGTTAACTTAACTTAACCTTAAGTTAGAAAGAGTTCAAACACTATTTGATTTAATTTAAACATTTATAAATTATTTTTATCGATATAAATAAACGTGGCAACTGAATTTCATGTCAGTTCTTCTCGTTGGAGTTGACGTCATTAGCTTCTCTTTAAAATGTAAATTGAAGATCCGAAAGTCGAGTAATTTACACTAAAAGTATACTTGAATCGAGTATATTTTGAGATTGATTTTTATGGCAAAGTAAGTTTTATTTTATAGATCAAAGTCGATTTATTTTATACGTTTACGAGCAAACCCGTCGGAAAGCATTGTCTACCGTGTCTTATATACAAAAACGCGATGGACCTCGTTTAGGTTTCGTGTATTTTATTGAGTTAGGTAAGTACAGAAAGAGTCTTGCCTTAAACGCAGAACTTCAATAATAGTTATAATGTAGTCTAAATATTAAATAAGTTAGTTTTATAACATGACATTTTCTATAAGGGGCTTATTTACTGTATTAGAATTCGATTAAAAAAAGCTACCAATATTTTACTCTTAACTTTATCGTTATCTTTATAAAAACATTTCATTGAAAAAAACTAATTTTTTTTTAATAATTGTTAATACAGCCCTCACGAGTGTTGGTGATATAAAACTTACCAAAGAATGTTTTAAAATATATTTCCTGACATTGTAATAAAACGCAGTTATCAAAATAATCAAGATACTATGATGATTTCGATTAGTTGTGACAGTCGTAAAAATAATTTCATTCCGTCATAAAATTACGGTCACCCCATAAAATTCTAAATAGCTAAGGCCGCTGCACAAAAAACGATGCGATCCCGTAAACCGATAGAGGCGGTTTTATGACTGATAACTGTGACGTATCTTTATTACATCGCCTACATTTACACCTTCTGTTAATTTAGTTTGACCACTTACCTGATGTATTCGTATTGTTCTAATTTATATTTAAAATTAATTGTTATTACGATTTGTTGCTCTATTTTATGGACTCTACTAATAGCTGAAATGTCTTACGTAAAATACTCTCCTTTACATATGATAATAAAACACGATACATTTTCTTAGTTTTACGAATAATCTTAACATTTTTCCTGAGCCATTTTGAGCAATACTTTCATCAAAAGTTTATTGACATACGACCTTCGATAATACCGATATATTAATTTCACGCACATCGCACCTATTATGTTATTATGGAATCTGTGCCTCAGCGAATACTATGTAGGTACTTTGTGTGTTTATCGTGTTTTATTGATACTGTTCCGCTTGTAAGGGCCGTAGCGTGAGGTCATAAATCTAATAAGTATTAAATTGATGTTTAATTACTAAATACCTACATGCTTTCTACTTATCGCTTTATTTAATCTCATCCTTTTTGTAATGGTTATTTGAAATAGATCGCTTTTTTTACGCTTAGATTGCAACTACAAATATATTTTTTAAATCAAACTCAACATCATTTATTCAATATAGAAGCATTACTTATTTTGTCTAATTAAAAACTACCACTAGAACCGAATCAGCAAATATATTTGTGTGTCATTTTAAAATATTAACACATATCAGGGTAAACAAATGTGTTTAATGAAATTTATAATTTTAAACGTTCGACACATAACTAATATCTGTAAGGCACATAAGATAATTTTATTTTATTACACAATCGATATTATTCTGACAAATAAATTAACAATTCGTTGTCCTTAGTTACTAATACTATTCTTTTAATTATAAAACAAAATAAACTTATTAAAAGATGCATGTAACATTTAAGCTCATATGCAGTAACAGTTGAACCCAGGTCATGTTCAATAAAAAAAAACAAAGAGCAGAGATAAATGACAATGTTACCAAGTTGCAGATTGCGGTGCGCGGGCGACGCGTGCCGGCCCTCGCCGACAGGTCTGCTCAACTTGTATGTTCAATTATATTATAAAAGTTCTTAATACTTCTAATCCAAACGTACGACTTTAACATCGTCACAAAGAAGCAAGAGTCAATTAATAAAGTTATAACGCATCCTTTATCATTTCTTCATCAGACCACCAGACCTATTTGATGTCTGTTTCTCCCGATCAATATAGATAGACTATATTTTGGGCAACAGTGAATAGGCGTATACTGGGTTAAGACATCTCATCTTATTATTAGACTGGTGTAAATAGTGGTCTATTAACAGTCAATCTCGCAATTTAAAAATCATCAACGGTGATTGTGCCTTTTAAATTAATCATTAAAATATATCTTATACATCTCGCCCCCTTTAAATAAGTAAGGAAATTAATGTAACTCCTACGCGCATGCATGTATCGGTTATTCATGATATTTATTCAATTCTTGAAAAATATTCAAAAATAAATATTAATCAAAATATACCATCTACTCGTAATTACGAGTACTATGCGAAATTTTAGTTTAATTCACTCAAATTATAAAATACAAAATCCAAAAAATGTTGTCGATCCGGTCGGCGTCCGCGCAGCAATTGGCTCCAGATTAACCAATCAAGGATGCTTTCTCCGCAGCTGTTGACCCCGATACCCCTGCACTCTGCTTCTTCACTACTCCATATGATACCGTGATTCATGCGAATACGCACTTATTAAAACTAACAAAAAACTCATTCAGTAAATTTAACACTTCGAAATGGTTATCATGAGCTTCAGTGACGAATGATGATTAATTATCGACAGCAGAAGGTACCACTCAAACCAGTTTGAAAGTCAAATATTTAAGTAAATTGTCACCACCATATACATTGGCGCTGTTAGAAATATTAACCATTCCTTACGTCGCCAATGCACCACTATCCTTTGAAAATAAGATGTTATGACCCTTGTGCCTCGTAGTAGCTGGCACACAGACCATTCAATCCGGACACATAACAATACTCAGGCGGGATCGCACATAGCCGTACTACCAAGTATTATAATATTACTATTGTGTGAATTATGAATTATTCAATAAAAGTAGATCCTACCGATTTTTAAAAAAAAACAAAGAAATTGCATTAGGTATAAGTATGTATACTATCGCATATTATATTTACGCAAAATTTTCCTGCTCGATTGGGAGCTATATATTATTTTTGTTTACAATTTTTTGAATGGAGAAGAATATAATAAAGCTTATTTCGTCCTCTTCATCGAATTATCCCAGCGTTCCCAGTATCTCACGCTACGAATCCTATAACATACAAACGTATATATTGTTAAAATATATATGAATAACTGCTACACCCCGAAACATTTAATGGTTACTGAAAACTTTTAAAATAGATATAGAACTAATCCTTATCAGAGAAAATAAAAGTATCCATTTATAAATTGCAATTTACACCGAAAGGTGTAATGAAATAAAATACGTCGTCGTAATCACTTCTTACTTTTATAAGAAAACTATTTTATTTATTATTATACTTCTATTTTAAATAAGAGGACGATTCAAACTGACGTCACAAGATTTCATACCGAAGTCAAAACTCTTCTTGGTAACTTAATAAAATGTGTACGATCACTTTTCATTGACTTCTTCAGTGGACTGATGGGTGAACTAATTAAATCTTCTTCGATGTTGCCTTTGTATAAATGATTCGTCTCCTTGCAGTCGTAATGGTATTTCGAATTTGTTCGATGGGTGTAGGGTATAACGGTATTCTTACCGCCAAAACGTTTAATGGATACGTTAGGCCGATTACTACTTTCTAGTTTCATCTGTGACTTTATTTGTGTTGCATGAAATGGAAAATTTGGCAACGTTTTATTGGCTATTAAATTACTGATGCCTTCGTTATACAAAACTTTTCTCGAGTTTTGGAGTTCGCTTTTACTATTATTATTAAAAGGGATGATGGTCACTGGTTCTTTTGTGAGAGTTTTTAAAAGATCTTCGTAGTCACTTCGCTTACGTCTTGCAGTATCTTCTACGTTAATCGATACCCGATGATTAATTTCTTTGCCAAGTTCTGTTTTCTTTAATATCGGCGCTGGTGTATACGCTTGTGGACTTAGTATTTTTAACACATCTGTAGCGTCGGAAGTTGATATAGAAACGTCTGATGTATTGATCGTCGAAGATAAAGGTGTGCGCACACCACAACCCGAGTCCTTTAAATTTCGCGTCATGGTACTGGTGTCACAAAACCTTACAATGTTTTCCTTGAAACTGTAATTGTTTAAATTCATCGTTTGGTGTTCCCAAGCGTGTCTTCTATTCATTTGGCATTTATAGCAGTCACAATTAAGTAGACTTTCAGCGGTTTCAGTTTGTGAATCTCCTGAATAATTTTCAATAGACGGACTCCAGTGAAGACCTTGGACGATCGTCGGATACGTGAGAAAATTTTGTTTCCGAACAGGAGCTCGAGCACTCTCATTACTTTTACCTCGGAGATAAGGACCAATTTCACTTGACGATTCATCTGGTTTTCTAAGCAAGTGCATCATGAACCTTGCGCGTGAACTTTCTATTGCCATTTGTTCAACATCATCAGAACTATGAAGAATAGGTCTCCGTGCTCGTCTTCCGTCCTCCCTGCTATAATTCATTCTGATACCGGTCCTGTCAGACTTTTTATTTAAATGATGAATCTAAGTTTGACTGTAAAGAGAAAATAAGTCTATTTGAAAGCCGTTTTTTTTGTGAATTGGGGAATATTGCGTTTACATTTTTTTGGTTACTGATCTGTCTTTGTGTCAGTGTTTGACATTTTTAATCTTCTTTATTCATATTATTTATAGACTGTATTATTTCATTGACTAATCAACTTGCTATTTATTAATAAGATCTATTTACACACAGGCAAATAATTTAAAATGCTACCAAATGTTACAACAACTCTTTTCTCGAGAATATTACGGTCGTGTTCTTCTCCCAAAAAGTTTTCAATGTGATTTAAACTATAAGACATTGTAACAGAGAATCCGAAATTTTTTGTACATTTGAGATTTAATTAAGGAAGTTCATACAATCTTTGCAATTTATTTCTAATATTAAAACAAACATCATTGCAGAAGGATGCAAACAGCTGATGCAGAGGAAGCACCTAGTTGATCGCGAACCACTTCAATTCATAATCTCGTGCCAACAAGGGATTGAGTAATATATTTCCTTACAAACATACATTTGCCACTACTTCGATATAAATATATCTTAGCACTATCATGAGAAGGTCGTGTTTGACTGTACCGGTATGTTTGGATGAGAGGTATCCTGACCAGTTTAGGAAGATCTGTTGTTATTCTCTGTCATCGTTCGAGTGGGCACTGAGGGGGGATCAGGAATAATTGGGAAGATGCTTGGTGACGAGGGCCCGTCAAGACGGCAGATGCGTGCAATTGTCCGAGTCAAAGATCAGAGGAAGTGGTGTGCGCAGCTGGACGGCGCGTGCGCTTGCCTGATTACGACGCTTACGATTCACTAATTGTTCATTTGTCATCTTGAGATGACAATTGACCTCGTGCATTCGATCATTGGCGAGTCAATGAAAAAATCAGCTCATAATTGTCACAAAATAAATTATAGCTGCACCACGCACATACACAAGTTGATTTGAGAAAATGATCACAACTCGCCTAATGTGAGCGTATGTACGACGTATTAATATTCCTTCGTAAATATAAGTGAACGCTCGTAAAATACAAATTAACGCGCGGTGGGCCACAATTAAAATTACAGTGTCCCGATCATATCGTCACTATAAATATTTTATCACCCATAAAACAAGGGAATGTGTCCATCCCCGATAGCCCGGGCTCTATCAATTACTGCCGGAGTTACTCTGCCAGTGACATCTTTATAGAAACATATATCATTTATACTTAAAACTTAAATCTAAAATGGCTTCATTCATATAATATTCTTAGTATAGAATAGGATAGGGGCGTGTCTGCCCAAAACATACTATTAAAATGTATTACATAAGCATAAAACATACATAAGCAGCCCGTAAATGTCCCACTGCTGGGATAAAGGCCTCCTCTCCCTTTGAGGAGAAGGTTTGGAGCATATTCCACCACGCTGCTCCAATGCGGGTTGGCGGAATACACATGTGGCTGAATTTCGTTGAAATTAGACACATGCAGGTTTCCTCACGATGTTTTCCTTCACCGCCGAGCACGAGATGAATTATAAACACAAATTAAGCACATAAAATTTCAGTGGTGCCTGCCTGGGTTTGAACCCGAAATCATCGGTTAAGATGCACGCGTTCTAACCACTGGGCCACCTCGGCTATATGTATTAATCAACAGAGAAAATTGCTGCATACCGTCGATACGAGTAACAAATACGTATACATAAAAATTGTAGAAATATCTACGAGTACTTCTAATATTTTCTGTCTCTCTAAATAAATCGCATTTGTGTTTTAGAATAAAACAACCCTTAAAATTATTGGTGAAAGTATTTTAAAATTTCAAGTTCAAGCCATAGGAAATCGAAGGATAAATATTCGGTAAAAAATCGTTGTTTAACGTAAAACAAACTTAATAAGAGCTCATGTTCTAACCAGTTCTAGGGCCATAAATATTTTATTACGTTTTGAAAAACAATAAAAAGCAGCAACAAAGATCTTGTGTAAATAATAATATTATAAAACAGTGGGAAAGCGGTTTTTTTCTTCGACGTGAAGCGTTGCCATTAAAAATATTATGGCGACAATCAATTTACAAATGTCGCTGTGGTTTTAAGCGACATTCATTTTTGACATTTATTTCAAAGAATTCCAAATAAAGTGACCTTTATTACAGTGGACGAGAGACTAATTTATTATATTTCTGAAAACACTCACCTAAGTGACAGTGACTTAAGAAGAAAGTAAAGCGAACACGAAAAATAATTATTATTTATTTTCTAAAAATTCTTGAAATATTATTTTAGTTAAATTGTATAAATATATGCAGTTATCCTAATGATTGAGAGAAGAGATATTACGTCTGTGGTACGCATACTTCTTAAGCGTCACATTCGGAAATATATTTGGTATAAAATAAGAAAGTCTACGCATCGGTGTGTATATAACCATATCAAGCATATAACTTAAATAACTTAGAACATACTTTAATATAATTTACAATTTAATAGTAAAAAGTATGAAAATTCTACATTCCAAACTAGTGGTAGATCGTTATGAAGAGCCTACTTGAATGAAGTATATTTGTACTTTGAACATTTAGGTACAAGGATAACAGTTAATACGTGTCTTTAAGTTTCTAAATAGTCGACTAAAATTGATTCACATTATAATAGTGTCCGCTGCCCGATCTAAGCTTTGTCCGTTCTATGGTTTAGGCACGTATTCGGTTTTAACGACGTCTTACAGACCAACACTACTATATTACGCTTAAAACAAACTGAGAGATAAAGGAATCGTAAAATGCGTCTCGGATCGCGTAAAAGCAATTAAATACTGTGTCGTTAATAATATCACAGGTGGGTTAAGTAATAAAGGTACTTTATGCGTTTTGGTCCGGCTACTACGTCATCATAGACTCATAGTGTTCATTTCACATCAAGAGAATAGGACAAGACATCGCAAAACAAGGATATACAATATATAAATATCTAGAAATGTATATCACACTATCCACAATAAAATATATTTAATAATTATTTTTAGTTACAAATTTATTTTACTTTATACTTATTAATATCAAAAATATTTTTCTTTAAAATGAATTATTCCTTAGTTATGTTTATCAACATTAAAAACATGTAATATTTATGCATTGTTTTTTACGGAATATTTTTAAAATAATAATGATGAAACATTTCACACTTGTTTCAATAGTTTTCTAAAACTGTAGCCCCATTTGCTAGCGGGGTTAAATTGACCCGATAACATCTCGTTGCTCTCTCTAACAATTGTCAGCGTATTTATTTGTATAATAAAGATATTCTGAACAAATCGTTTAGACAATTTAGTTACGTCTTATATCTAACAACATAGAGATTATATTCCTCTGTCAAAGAGTAGATTATACGATGTTAGCGTGATAATAGGCGCCCCGTAGAGAGGCGCACAAGTCTTTTGTATAGGTAATTTCATTCCGGCTCACCCCTCCGAGTTAACATGGTACTAGCAGCTCATTAAATACAGTGCGTGTCGGTTTGAAAGTTACTACTTCATAAGCTTATAATGTACTCCACATCGGCCTACTCAGAGGTAGGCTTTGATATTCTTAGCAACTTCGATTAAGTCGTTTATACGTAGAACAAAAGTATTAGTTCGTATTATTATACAAGTGGACTTTATACTAACTAACATTGCTAACTTTACAGCAAATTTCAGGATATTATAAAGTAAAATCTATCAATCATTAAATATATCATTAAAAATTTGTCTTTCTTATGATATAGGTTGGCGGACGAGCAAATGGGCCACCTGATGGTAAGTGGTCACCATCGCCCATAGACAATGGCGCTGTAAGAAATATTAATCATTTCTTACATTACCAATGCGCCACCAACCTTGGAAACTAAGGTGTTATGTCCCTTGTGCCTGTAGTTACACTGGCTCACTCACACTGAAATACAACAATACTGAGTACTGCTGTTTGGTGGCAGAATATCTGATGAGTTGGAGGTACCTTCCCAGACTTGCACAAAGCCGTTCCACAAAGTATATGACACCGTATCATAAAATAATTTACTATTATTCACGGCTGATATTTTCGTATAAAACTATGTTCTGTCTAAAAAATCTCTCATTAGGGCAGGTGCATACCGCATTGTATTAAAATGTTATATTATTAATGTTTTATTTTGGCAAGCGTAGATTGGAAGACCCTTCACATGATGCAGTCCAAGGTACAGCGAGGACGCGATTATATATAAACTTATAGATATGTCATAGGCGACACGTATAAAAAATACCTATTTTGGTCGTGAATCCATGAAGGTATTACTCTAGATGCCATTTAATTTTATGGACAAGTTATTTAAGTTTATGATACTTATTTATTTGTCACGCCTAAAATAGATTAAAAATAAAAGAGTTAAAGTTATAAGATACATTTAATTCATCAAATGTTTCACTATAAATAAATATCTGCACATACCTCTCGGCCACTATTTCGCTTTGAGCTTATAATTTTAACAGAGGCAGAAGCGTGACCCGGCTCTGCCGGCGGGGGTCCGTCAGGCCCCGCTCATCAATTATATAAACTGACTGCTCGGTGCCCTGGCTGGTGTCATAGCATACGTCAACAGGTGCTCGACGAAGATGTTATTTAATATTAAATGTTTGTAATAAAAACCAATATCAATTCTAAATTTTTAGAAAGATAATAAAAAATTACAAAACTCAGTCATATGTTACACAAGATTAATTCGCTCTAATTATTTGTATAATGAAGGCAAATTAAATACTAACGGTACGCGTTGTGTAAACGTTTAGCTGAAGAGTTGTAATAATCACTAACTCGAACACACGAGGCACACCTAACACCCAACACAAATGTTAACAATTATCAGATATGATCCCGATGACGCCGTCATTAGTTCCTTATTCTACATCATTATTCGCATTTCGTTGTGATTTATGTTCGTCGGCTAATAAAAGGACACGAAGTGGGTATAGATCGTGATTAGATGCTCACAGCTTGATTCCGGACAACAGATTGTTACGTCGACAATTATCTCTGAGAATATAAGTTTGTAATAAAAATAACTTGATAAATTAGCCTTATTACTTTGTCTTTTTTTTTTTACAAAACGCTAATTGTTTTTGGAAATTAATTGCATTTGTTTCTAATTTATTTACAACTTAAATTAAATATTTGTTTTATTAATATACTATGAAGTTAAATTCGAATTTCCATTAAATATATTATTTAGTGTCTTTCCACGTGTGGAGGAGACCTTTTAATGTGGAGACAGAGACAAGCCATCCGTGGCCTATCTGGCTTACCTTTTTAATATTTGTGAATGTCTGTCAAATATGCTAGTTTGTATCTAACATGTATATTATGTTCACGACACACATGTATTATATGTACAAAAGTGCCGATAAAAAGATAGGGTAACAGTTATAACATCCATTAAAAAAAAACGTTCACCGCCTACTCCACTGACGGGTTAATAATCCTAAAATACTATGATTGTCACCATGGAAACGTCTCAGTCTTGCGCAATTTATACAACATCATTAATTTATATTTTCTTATTAATCCGATAATCCTGTATTTAATGAGTCTGAGTCACACGCAATTATATCTAAGACTTTATTCTCGTACTACTGGTTCAATATATAGCTCAATTAAATAAATAATTTAATTGAGCTTGTTAATGCATCTTTAAATCATTTTAATATATTCCAATAGCGTCCATTATTTTTAAATAATAAGTCAGTTTTACTAGATATTCAACATCGATATATTTTAGAAAAATTATTTTTAAAGACGAACGCGGAGTAATTAATCAGTATTTCACAATCATTTAACACTCATGCGTCATTTTTTCCCAAAAAATATTAGTGAAAATTAATTGGCATATTTTAAAAATGTAACGTCAGTTATTGATAAAAATTAGTATGGGGGTTTTGTTAAAAAATTAAACTTTTATTTAATTTATTTCTATTGTTTTTTATTTTAAATACACATTTGCATATTATATGTGTGCAAATAATATTAAGTATGTTGTTGTGAGATGTTTTTTTTAGACCTTGACTTTTGATAGAATTACACTAAAAAGTTTTGTATCGATTTGATTTAATTAAAATAATAAACAAAGTAACACTGGCTGGACTAATAATATTTATACAAAAGTGACTGGTCGTCATTTTTCGTTCAACTCTTTGAGTGCCATAAATAGACCGAGAGGCTGTAAATTATATTTTACAATTGTTTATGTTTGAGTTTATTATAAACAAAGGAACTAAGAGGTGTTAGAACTTTTTGTTTGTTTTTAACAACGCGTTTTGTGGCTGAGATCACGGCTTATAGTGTAGGAGTTAATGTCGCAAATTGTAAAGTTCAGATTTACACGCGAACGTAATACATCCAAAATGTAATGAATAAACAATTTTATAAGAAAAAATTGATACTTTCTCTAAAATGAAAAAATATTTTTTAAAGAAAAGTTTCAACTATAGTTTTGTATTAAAACTAAATGATTTCCCCTTTTCTCACATAAAATGATAAATATATACCTGTCTCAACTTTAGATATTTATTACATAGTGGACGCTATTTTGAGCAATTATAAGATAACGTACTCCCCCCTCGTGCCTGAGAACTTTAAAACACATTGCTTGATAACAAAATCACTTACAGTATTTAAACATTTAAACAACGATTCCCACTCTGCTCCTACGCTACAATTCAAATAATCAACAATTACAATTTACGGCGCAACAAAAATTTCCAAAATATATGAACTCTATTCAGTCGTCATATGGGTATAATAAATATCCAGTGTTCGCCCAATTTTTACAGCCGCTGTAAATTATCAGAATGGTACCCGAATGGTCAACATTACACAAAAGAAAGTCGATACAATACAGAGCTTAATTTGTTTTGGTTGTACGATATTGTTGTATTGTTGTATTTTCATTGTTTTGATACGACGCTGTGTCTTGATCCACGGGGGATGGAAGTAGAAATTTGTGACAAGTGATTTCTTAAAATTTAAAAGAAACTTGGCAGGTTTTGTGCGAGCTCCTTAAATTATTCAGAACTTTAGTTACATTACCAATTTTATTTCATGTGGCTCAGTGGATGAGAAACGTCAACCCTAACTGAACATCGCAGGTTCATATACCGTTGAGACCCACTGAGCCTTCACGTGCTTAAAATGAGTTTAAAAATGTGATAAATCTTACAATATTATCTAGACTAAAAAAAATACATATTTGACGAAATATCTCTCTTAGAGGATTTCTGTTTACAAAAAACGCAACTTTAAAAAGTTGTATATTTGTAATAAAGATAAAATTTAATATTTTAAACGTGATATTATGTTTTAGAGTGATTCATTAAAGGAATCAATTTGGTTTTACGACTTGACAGGACATTAAAAGTTTAACGGCGACATTGGAATAAGAGATGTACTATCTCTATGGGTTTCAATCAGACGTAATCAGTATATTAGGTCATTAAATCTCAGGAATACATTTACCTAAAAAAGGAAAATTTATAGAAGAATCATTGCATATTGTACAAAAGGAAGATGAAAGATCAGTTCTGGAAACTAGTCTCCTTGCCATAATAATACACTACATCGACGACGACGACGATTACTTGTCGATTTATCGAGACCAAATCGTTATTTATAAATGTCATATGTTATATTTTAATGATATCAATGACTGTTAATAATGACGAATAACAAATAACTGTGTAACTGATAGGTACAATTTTGGTACAATTCGTAACAAGGCCGATAAGTAAGTATTTACAAACGAGCGAAAGATTATGTGTTTTTCAAATATCTAAAATCAAATTCTCGTAAGTAGTTTAGTTTTAAATTCTAAAATAAACACTGATCCATCACCATTTATGTAATTTTACTCACTTTTGTCTAACTTACTACAATTTTAAAGCAATCCATCAATTTGCGCCATTTTCTAAGTCAACTTTCGTATTCCACGAATACGAAGAACGAAGGTCTACAGACATTCAGCCATCATATCCCTCTGTGTAGGTGTTGTTCTAACTTATAAACAGGCATTAGGTCTCCATTCACAGCCACTGTGCGGACAATGTGGCCGCAGGGTACAATGTACTTAAAATAATGAGGGACACTGGCCTTTTTACAGGGTGTTTTAATAAATATTCTTTCTTTTTGTTAGACCTGTCGTGAATAGAATCAGCTACCTCTATAATATACCCACTCAATATAGATGACGCATGACATAATTACCTGATTAAGCTATTACTTTTAAATTATTACAATGTTGTTTATTCAAT